>NC_081409.1:772095505-772425310 GCF_030272615.1 Cryptomeria japonica | reverse complement strand
TATGACGTTCTTATATTTTTCTTTGAAGTCGGACTAAACTTTATTTTACTAGAGAAGATGATTTCTTTGCACTGGTCTCTGTAAGAGTCTACTTTACTTCTTGAAATATGATGAGAATTTGGATAATTTATTGAGCTAATTTTTACGCACCTCAAATGAGACCTATGGCATGGGCCAACCATAAATTCACTACTTCCTTAATTGTTTGAACCAGATTTTGATCTTCTTACACTAGTCATGCACTTGTAGTAGTTGGACATCAAGTGTTTCTATTTTATGGTGATATCCTATGTATCCCAATAATTTTTTTTAATTTTGATGCTATTTTGGAACTAGTAAAGTCATGATAATGGATACTTGCATTGGTTCTACCATTAAGCCTTACTTACAAATGATGTTCTATATAAGTATACCAACAGGTGCCACAAAAATGAATTTATGTCCAATGAAATTTGAAATCTTGCATCTCATCTTTCGACTCCCTTGTTGGCTAGATAGAAGAGGCTAACACTCAAGTTAATACATCACCATCAAAGGAGCCAATTACGATCCAAATACCCAAAGAGGAAGGGTAAATTTTCAAGGAGCCCCTTCCACCTTGTATCCTACTAATTGTTTATGTAATGACTCGAAAGGGAAGGGTAACTGTCCAAAGAAGCCCCTCCCCCTCCTTCTTCCTCCACCCCATCCAAATCTCACTACAACATCCTTGATCACTTAGGAAAAACTCCTACACAGATATTCATTCTTGATTTTTTGAAGACCTCCCTTTTTCACAAGGAAATCCTTGTAAAGGTTCTACTCAAATCTCTCATTCCCGATAGCATCAACACCTCACAATTTCAAGCCTTGATAGGTAACCTCTCCGCACAACATCACCTCATTTTCACTATCAAATATGTCTCCTCCAATGGTACTTCACATAATAAACCCCTCCATATTGAAGCCATCATCCATTTAAAATAAAATAAAGAAGGGTCCTTATAGATGGTAGGTTCGATCTCAATTTATGTATATTTAAGCTAATAAAACAACTGGGATACCCTAAAATATCAATGATTCCAATGGAAAGATCACAATCAAAGTCTATGATTATGTCAAAAGAGTCTCTAAAGGCATGATTACATCACCACTTCAATTTGGATTAATTGTGGTAGAAACAACTTGTCAAGTCCTCGACCTTGATCTCCCATATAATATCCTTCTTGGCCACCCTTGGATCCATTCCATTCAAGTTGTCCCATCCACCTATCACTAATGCCTTAAAATTTCTATACAATGGTAGGGAAATCACTAGCCCCACTGACCCCCAACCCTTTCAATATTAAATTTTTTTAAAGGGAAACATATCCATCATTGCCCTCTTAACACACCTGCCTCTACACCCTTCATTAGTACCTTCAATATCACCTCGAATTATAATTCCACTAAACCCGAGATCAAGGTCCAGGTTGTTGACAATGAATGTGGAGAGTATAGCCTTTCAAAATGCACTCTATGTGGGTCGCCTCCCTACATCTTCTAAGTCCTATGGTAGGGATAGGGAGGATCTCACAAAAGAGTTGAACCTTGATTAGTAGGGTTGGTAAAAAGATGTTATAGTGGGCCTCCATACTTTTTTTACACCCTACTCTTCTCTTATATTAATCCCAACAACTAAACTCTTTTGGAAAGCTCTCTATCAACTTGTTTGCTCCCATTACTCAAGATCATGGCTAGGATTCACAGGGTAAATCCAAACCATCAAGTTGTCAAAATATTCAACATTCACATGCAGGGGACCAAGAGGATGTCGAGATGGTGTATCAATTCCCATCATGTGTTTCTATGATTGATTTCACTCCATTTTCTCCATCGCTTTCAGTAGTTCCTATTTTCTAGGCCTAGTAGCCCTAAGAAGCCCCTATTAGCCCTACCTTCATGGTTTTTTGTTCAATTGCTCAGAAAAATTCCAAAATACCTCCTAAGAGATTTAGTGATCCGAATACCGTTTTTGGACAATCTTTTAGATTCAGGAGGTTAGGTTGCCTGATACGGTCCGTACAGGTATGAACCCCAAAATGGCTCTTTTTGAGGGTTTAAGGGTTAAGAGCCTTCTCCAACAGGGTTTGTTGATTCACAACACCCCGTAACACTCTATCATTCTACTAAGACTCTATTATGATTCTTTATTTCATTCAAAAACACTTGGCACATCATTATCTGATCATCCCTGCAAGCAAAAGTGCACATAATAGTCAAGTTCCCTAGCCGGGCTATGGACAGAGCTCGCCTAGGACTTGATAGAAAATTGTTTCAAAGAAACCTCCAAGGGACCAAAATAGATATGCACACTATACACAGGCTCCATTAATTTAATCCCAAGGGCCATTGAGGAAACACAATGGGATTTCAAGTTAGAGCCATTGCCTAGGGTATTAATCCCTTGCTCAGACCGAGAGCAGTGCAATTTAAAACAATTTTACAAACAAAGCACTAATACTACAATATGAAAGAGTATAAAAAATTACTAAGCCACCACAAAAAAGTATGCTAAACCACCATGAAAGGACAATACCAAGATCAATCCATTTGGTACGGACTGCTATAACCCAAATTACAAGTTTTTATGCAAAAATTTGAAAAATTGCCTTCAAGTATTATTCAAAAATTTGCCCTTGGATCTTCCAACCCGTTTAAAATAATTTCAAAAGAATTATATATGCCTCCTTGGTCATAACCAACCAACCCATTGGTTCCTCAACTACCGATTTGATCATTTTGAAAAGTTGCTCCAAAAGTTGCAAAAAGTTGTCAAGCAACAATGACAACTTTTTGCTCCACTTTGCATTTTTGAAACTTATGCATCTTTACTCACTCTAAAATCCCTAGGATGGTTCCCTAAAATCAAAACTAACATTTCCAAAATCCTTATGAGGCCTTACAAAGAGTTTTACACTATTTTGCAAAATGATGCCATTTTTGGCTTACAAAGGCACTTTGGCCAAAACTGAGCAAATAAGCAAACCCTGGTGACAAACACACTTCAAATAACTCCAAAACACACTTGTGGACCTATCAAAAGTCCATTGTTCATTCATTGATCCTATTGAGGATCATCTATTCCAAAATTGTTACACTTTATGAAGAAATCTAGGTGCTCCTGCACCAGGTAGTCATAAAGAGATAGAAATTCATAATAATCCCCACAATACATTGTTAGAAGACTGTATTTCAGCAGTGGGGTCTATTGGATGAAGAAAAAATTGAAGAAGACGTCCACCTCTTGGCTCTATAGAGAAGATGATGATGAACAAGTCAATATCCCTAAAGAGAAGTATCCTAAGGCCTACCCTATTGTGGAAAAAATGGGATGTCAAGGAACAACGGTTTAGGGACCTAAGGAACAAGGCAGAAAGGAGCCTATTGCATATATATCTTACAACTACAAAAAAGGATTGGGTTACTTCATAGAACCTAAGTTAACCCTCGTTGGTTCTCCACAAGCTCCACATTTTGATGTCAACGACTCTGATGAATATGAATTCTACGAAGTGCCTTTTGAATACCTTGATGACCTCTTATTTGAAACCCACATTTGTACCATCACTCCATCACTCCATCCATCTCATCCAAACTCCCACTCATATACCCCAAATTGATAGATTGAACCAACAAGGACTACCTGCTCTTCACATATGCACAAATGACAATATTATCCAGACATTCCTAGAAATGCAAAACCTTAAAGATCACAACAATGTCTATGGGATTCAGTTGAACAAAGATGTTTAATTTGGTATTTAAGTCAACTCCCTTAGTCATGAAAACAAAAATGAAAAGAAAAAACAAAGAGTCCCCTAGTGAAAATCTCAAAGAGGCACTATCGAACATGAAAAAAATAAAAAATAAAAGACATCTCCACTAGTGAAAAACTAGATCAAGCGCTAGAGGATGAGGGGAGGTGAATAACTAAGCCTTGTCCACATTCATTGAACCTAGACACTTCCCAAATATCAAAACTAAATTTATCCTCCTATAGGGTGCTTGCAAGAAGTTTGTGTCCACTTTTTTGGCCAAAAAGTTGAAGCTTTTTTCCCTTTTTTTTTCTTCGATTTTTGTCCTATTTGACCTAAATATTTGAGGCACTTAAAGAATAAATCTTCATAATATTAAGTAATAGAAAATTCAGTGATGGAAGTCTACTTTCCAAATATGTAATTTATTTTAATACCCATAAAAATGAAGTTTGAATATGCATTACTAAAACCTATAGTTTAAAAGTCAATTTTCAGGGACCATACCATTCCCGTGTACGACAAGCATAATTTGACCAAAATGAAAGTAATTTTTATAAATCCTTTTGGAAAAATATTTGTAACTCATTCACCTTTGATGAGAATATTTTTTTTGTAATTTTTTTTCTGCATATATTTTTTTTGTTAAGTTTTTTATTGGGCCATAATCATTGTTTTGAAAAATTCTTATGTACGACAAGCATAATTTGACCTTAACTTAACATTTTTTTTTAAATTTTTTTTTAAATTGTATAGAATTGTCTCTAGTTTTGATGCCATCTAATTTATTTTCAAAAAACTTAGAGACAAAAAAACTTATTAAAAAAACTAAAAAAACCCTGTTATTTAAAGTTTATGGACCTCTTTCATTAGTAATTAATTTAAAAATAGTAATGTTGATCCATTTTTCTAAAAAAATAACATATTTAGAATCTAGATAGTCTCTACTATAATGGGTTTTCATTGTTTAAAAAAATTCTGAAAATTTGGTGTTCAGATATATTTTTGAAGTCATTATTTTATATGAAGATTGATTTGGCCTTCAAGTTGCAGGTCAAACTAGGTCCAAGCCAAAGGGTCGGCTCTCCAAGCCATTTCCCAAGCCAAAACTGAAGGTACAACCAAACCAAAGTTTGAAATTTTTAGAAACGGGATCCCGTTTTGTTTTTTAAAATAATTAAAGACACATTTAGCAAACGGGATCCCATTTCCCTTTTTTTAAATTTAAATTTAAAAAAACAAAAAAAACAAGCTATATATACATGAAATATAACATTTAAGTATAAGTCACATTTCCCTTTGTCTTTTTCCTTTCTTATACTTTAAGTTATATTTCATGTATATATTGGCAGGATGTTTGGAGAGTGGTTTCAGATCTCTAGGAGTTATAATGCAAATCCTAGATTTTAGAAGATCTTATAAATTGTGACGTAATAGGACCTATAATGTCATAATAGGTCCTATAATGTCATAAGACCCCTTAAGAGGACCTGTCATGTCCATAATAGGTCCTATTATGTCATAAGACCCCTTAAGAGGACCTATTATGACATTATACCTCTTAGTAGGAACCTATTGATGGGTATTATGTCATAATAGGATTGATTATGACATAATAAGACCTATGATGACATAATAGGTTCTATTATGTCATCATAGGTCCTATTATGACATCATAGGTCATATTATGTCATAAAACCCCTTAAGAGGACCTATTATGACTTTATACCCCTTGGTAGGACCTATTAAGGGGTATTATGTCACAATAGGACCTATTGTGACATAATAGGACCTATAATGTCATAATATGACCTATTATGTCATAATAGGTCCCATTGTGACACAATAGGTCCTATTATGACATAATACGATCTATTTTATCATAATAGGTCTTATTATGTCATAAGACCCCTAAGAGGATGTGACATAATAGGACCTATAATGTCATAATAGGACCTATAATGTCATAATAGGACCTATAATGTCATAATACGACCTATTATGTCATAATAGGTCCCATTGTGACATAATAGGTCCTATTATGACATAATACGGTCTATTTTATCATAATAGGTCTTATTATGTCATAAGACCCCTTAAGAGGACTTGTTATGACATAAGACCCCTTAATAGGACCTATTATGACATAATAGGATTGATTATCACATAATAGGACCTATTATGTCATAAAAGGTCCTATATTGTCATAAAACCCCTTAAGAGGACCTGTCATGTCATAATAGGTCATATTATGTCATAAGATCCCTTAAGAGGACCTATTATGACATTATACCCCTTAGTAGGACCTGTAAAAGGGTATTATGTCAAAATAAGACTAATAATGACATAATAAGATCTATTATGATGTAATAGGTCCTATTATGACATCATAGGTCATATTATATCATAAAACCCCTTAAGAGGACCTATTATGACTTTATACCCCTTACTAGGACTTGTTAAGGGGTATTATGTTATAATATGACCTATTGTGACATAATAGGACCTATAATGTCATAATAGGACCTATAATGTCATAATACGACCTATTATGTCATTATAGGTCCCATTGTGACATAATAGGTCCTATTATGACATAATACGACCTATTATGTCATAAAACCCCTTAAGAGGACCTATTATGACATTATACCTCTTACTAGGACCTATTATGACATAAGACCCCTTAGTAGGACCTATTATGACATATGTAGAGAAAGATAAGTTGGTTGGGAGAGAGAGATGGTACATTTAGAGAGAGATAGAAAGGTATATATAGAGAAATATAGGTAGGTAGGGGGTAAGGGGAGGTGTATAGAGAGAGCGAAGATAAAGAGTAAAGAGTTAAGGACGTGAGAGAGAGGTAGAGACATAGTTTTAAATTTTGGGAGAGAGGGGAAAAAGTGAGATAGAGAGGTAGAGAGGGGATAGAAGGGACATAAAAGTAGAGAGGGAATGAGGGAAGGGTGAAGAGATGGAGGGAGAGAGAGATGTTGGTAGGGAGGGAGTGAAAGGTATGTGGAGAGAGACATATAGTATATGTAGAGAAATAAAGGTAGGTAGGGAGTAAGGGGAAGTGTAGAGAGAGACGAGATAGAGAGTACAATGAGTTAAGTATGTAAGAGAGAAGTAGAGATAAGTCTAGATTTTGGGAGAGAAAGGACAGAGTGAGATAGAGAGGTAGAGAGGAGATAGAGGGGAGATAAAAGTAGAGAGGGAAGGAGGGACGAGTAGAGAGAGAGAAAGAAAGAGAGAGAGATATCGAGTGTAAGAGAGATGTATGTAGAGAAAGATAAGTTGGTAGGGAGAGTAAAAAAGGTAGAGAGAGAGAGAGAGAGAGAGAGAGAGAGAGAGAGAGAGAGAGAGAGAGAGAGAGAGAGAGAGAGAGAGAGAGAGAGAGAGGTATATATGTAGAAAAATAGAGATAGGTAGGGAGTGAGGGGAGGTGTGTAGAGAGAGAGGAGACATATAGCAGAGAGTTAGGGATGTGAGAGAGAAAAAAGTGAGATATAGAGGTAGAGAGGGAATAGAGGAAGAGTTCTATGGAGAGAGATGAGTCTAGAGCTCAAGAAAGATAAAGAGAGCTAGAAATGTTGATAGGAGCCTGCTGATTAATGAAATTTGACTGTATAAAAAATTATGAGATCTTCTAAAGTCTAGAATTTGCAAAAATCACTCCTGGAGATTTGAAATCACTTTCAAACATCTTGCCAATATAGATATGGAGGGAGATGAGTCTAGAGCTCAAGGAAGATTAAGAGATTGAGATAAAAAGAGTTAGAAAATATTGAACTACTGATTATGAAATTTGACTGTCTAAAAATTTATAAGAGCCTCTAAAATCTAGAATTTGCATTATAACTCCTAGAGATCTGAAACCACTCTCAAACATCCTGCTAATATATACATGAAATATAACTTAAAGTATAAGAAAGAAAAAAAGGCAGAGAAATTCTCTTTGTCTTTTTTTTCTTTCTTATACTTTAAGTTATATTTCATGTATATATAGCTTGTTTAAAAAAAAAAACATTAAAAAAAAGGGAAACGGGATCTCGTTTTGTTTTTGAAACAGGATCCTGTTTCTTAGATCTAGGCTCGAGAACCCGTTTCAAATTTTGTCTCGGGATCCCGACATGAAACAAGATCCCGTTTCATTTCTCATGTGCTCCGTGCAATTTGCCATTTTTTTCTAAGTGTAAAACTTCCACACTAAGTGGACACAACTTTGTGCACTTACCCTATACATCCATTTTAGACTGAAACTCTTAATCCTAGCCATTCACATAAGGATGTAGCCCTAAAATTAATCTTAAACCTATCCTAGCCCTCATGTGATACTTGTCATATCATTGCAACTTCGAGCCAAACCCTAATCCCTATTCAATATTATCTATCTATCATCAATCTATCATAGCCCTTGATTTTATGTCTTGATAATTCTATAAGTAGAGACCCTCATCCTTAATCCAAGAAATCTAAGAACATATAGAGAATCAACCAAGATTATGCTATCATTTGTCTATCATATTGTCATTGCTATACCAAGGTTATGTTGGTTTTCATATTGAGAAATTCATATCACAATCTAGAGAAAATTAAATAAAGCTACAATGCATTATATTTTAGCTCATCTAGGAAGACAAAGATTGTTTAAGGTATACATTTTATTATTTGCATTATCTTATGCTATCTTTCTTCATACATTTTTCCAACCACTCTTGGTTCTACTCTCAAATATGTTTATCAAATAGTGATGTTTTATCTATAACTTTTGATTTGTTTACTGGGTTGATCATTTTTAAAGATATTTCATTAAAATGTATGTGATATGAAAACCCTTTAAATTGTATCTCCTAATTCTATTACTGTTATTTTTATGATCAAATACAGAGGACTATTTTATGGCAGTTTCTTATTTGTGAAAGAGGACATTAAGTTTTTGATATGAACATGTCATTATGAGATTAGTTTATGAAAAAACCATTAAATTTTATATTTCAATATCATTTTTTATATTTTGTTATGATTAAATCTATAAAGATTGTTTTGAAACAATTTGTTGTTTGACATTGGTGCAACAAGTGTTTAATATGTTTTGTGTTGTTGGGTCATCCTTGTGCTTGGGGTTTTGAGTGGGATTTTATCCCATAAGGGGGTTTACTTTTTGGGTACGAATACCCTCTTCTATCTCATTCTAGATATGAGTATCTATTTATGCATTGTTTGTTGGAGGAATAAGGGGGTTTGTGATTGAAAGGATGTGTACATATGGAAATGGAAAAGAAAGTAAGTGAACTACATGTGAAAGAATATTTCTACCCTTCTAAATGGTTGACTCCTCACTCCCACTATCAAGGATTCCAGAAAAAAAATCCTTTGTGATTTTGAGGATTGAATGAGAATTATTGTAATGTGTTTAAACTTGTAAATGTGCACTATCTCCCCCACTAGATTAGTGTTTGGAAGCATTCTTTGCACCTTTTCTTGCTTTCAAAAAGAATGAATTTAAACAATCAACTTAGTTATAAGTTAGTTATTAGTTTATGAGGAGAGTCTTGATCAAATTAATTTTCTCATTTGTACCCAAGTATCTTTAAGTAATTTGTATCTAGTTTTATTAGTAATCTTCTATTATGTATTTTTGTATCTCAATTTGGAAATTAATTATTAATAGTTTTGGTAGATTTAAAAAGTTAAGTTAATTGCAAATGAAATTAAATTAACATAAAATTTACTTACTCTTGAAAAAAAAATAGTTTTTCAATATATGTTTTAAAATAATAACATGAGTGATATTGGAATTAGTTAATTATTTTACCTTGAGGAAAATAAGCTATGGCTTATGAAGCCAAATTTAGTTGCATTGATTATTCTAATTATATTAGTACATAATGTTTATATTTTTACTTGAATACATTAAAATTTAATTTAATTTTTGGTTGTAAATAATTATTTTATTAATTAACAATTAGCTATGTTAGAAATTGGCAAATATTGTCTTGATTAAGATAAGCAACAAAACAAGGGTGTTGGCCCTTTATACAAATAGCCCGTAGGCAACAAAAAAGAAAAGAAGCAAAACAAGGGTGCAAACCCTTAACAAATCTAGGTCTAACAGACCATTAACAACAAGTCAAGACCACTGCTAAAAGCCTACCAGACCATCAACAACCCAGAACCTCAACTCAAGAGTGGGGAGAGACACCCAAAACTTGACTAAGAGTTTTTTTATTTGTTACCCTTTCACCTACGACAAACAACAATCCAGGCAATACTATTATTAGGAATATCAAGAGAAGGATCAAGCAAGGAAACCCCCATAGAGACATTGTCTGCAACAAGAGAAGACTGTTGTTGCAAAACCACAATAGGAGAAGAGTCACTAGGAGTAGATCATTGCTGCAAAACCACAGTAGGATCTAAGATTCACCAGGAGCAAATCGTTGTTGTAGAACTGGAG
This sequence comes from Cryptomeria japonica, assembly GCF_030272615.1. Classification (NCBI taxonomy): domain Eukaryota; kingdom Viridiplantae; phylum Streptophyta; class Pinopsida; order Cupressales; family Cupressaceae; genus Cryptomeria; species Cryptomeria japonica. Next base: position 772,415,074 of record NC_081409.1, on the reverse strand, counting down.
CAGCAGGTGGAGGAGCCTCGAGGCCAACACAGATCACACCAGTAGCAATGAGAGGGCCAACAGGGGCCTCAACTGTAGTAAGATGCACAACCTCAACCTGGGAGGAGTCTCATCCTCATGTGAGGAGTCATCAAAATCATCAGAATCAAGAGCCTTAACAATCAAGTGATCAACTGTAGCATCTTTCCACCAAGTAGCAACCCCTCTATGGCGAGAGAGAGAAGAATCCAAAGCTAAGGGACCCATTGAAAAGCATCTCTGACAGCAAAAGGGGAGGCCCTCATAATCTAATGATTGAATCCATGGTCTATCCCCAACCATAAGAACCACATTCCCAGGGGGGGCATAGAGATGTCAATGTCGATTAAAAGGCGAACAAAGGTAGAATGACCCATGGAAGCTGTGGAATCATCAACTTTCAAGAAATGACCACTAGAGTTACCAATGGCCTCATAACAAGAATGCTCCCTAAAATGAAGGGGGAGGTTAGGAAGGCCAACCCATATTGGACACACATTTAGTGGTTTGGTAAGAGGGTTAAAAGAAGTTGTCCAGGGTTTGACAGAGAGAGAATTAATTCCCCAAGCCCACAACTTGCCCAGTACTAAGTCATGATCATGAGAAGAAGCAAAGGAAGCAATGAATAATCCTTTAGCACAAGGGTAAAGCTCAATGCTACCAGCAACTAAAGGTTTCCAAGAATCACTTACCCAATGATGGAGGTCAAGGAGAGAAGGCCAGAAACCAGTAAATCTGCACACACCCACAATGTTCATAAAAGCCAACATTTTCAACCACATCTTGGCACAAACCACCACAAAAGAAGTTTTGGCACAAGAACGAGGTCAAAATATCCCTTTGGGAGGAGCAACAGGTCTGGTCACATGTGCAAAACTACGCCCACCAGCAGTAGACTTAGCACCAGCATTGACCAGACCATCGTCAACAGCAGTGGCAGCAGCGACATCTCCAGGAGCAACCAAAGTACCAGCACGCACAGAAGGGTCGACAACACCATTCCTGTTGAACACAACGATAGAGGACCGTTGAGTAGGAAGGGGAGAGTCGTGGGAAGCGAAACCGACGAGCGTAGACTGCAAAGGCCCATTTCTGACTCCCATAGAAGACAAACTAGAGGCACCCACAACTCCACCACCCACGACAACCATAAAAACCACCGACACATTGGAGAGCGATTTCAAACTGGACTGGGCGGGAGAAACGAACGACAAGCACTCAGACATCACAATGATCATCATTAAAAATCTCTGTATGGAAGATTGACTCACAAATAGCAAATATTGCCAAAACTAGGATAGAATAGAGATATAATGCTACTCTATTGGGAGGTTATGAATTGAAATGGCTAGGATAGAAATGTTTATGTTTCTTGACTACTGGTCAATAAATCAACCAATGTCAAACAATTCATCTAGAAAAGATATATCATTTCTCTAGATCCTTCATAGGTAATATATGAGATTAGTTCTATGAGATTAGTTTTCTTCTCGTTAACTAGGTGATCCTTGAATTTGAATTATGTGTCATATGTAACCTTCTAGATCTTATAGGTTTCCTTCAAATTGTCAGAATTCATGAGTTAGGACATGAAATATTCTTCTTTCATCCTTTTGAAATCGACTTCTTTTCACCTATGTGATATATGATTGATTACATCATAAACTTGATGCCATTAGTTGAGCAAAGAATCATTTAATAAATTGTTGGTTTGTGTTTAATTGCAAAAGTGACCATTACAAAATTTCTCTCTTCCTACGAGTTCCTTGTTATGGAAACTGATGGTTGTGTCTAGTTGATTGGTGTTGACTCCTAGTCATCCCATTGATTATGTAAATTTGTGTGGGTGTTGCAAGTGTTCTAATGTGTGTCTTGGTACAAATTTGAGTTTGATGATTCCCTCATCCTATCCTTGTATCATATTACAAGAGATTATTGGCATGGGTTAGCATCTAAACGTCATTTGGGTGTCATTTCTCCTTTTGTAGGTTCATTGTGGTGACTTCTTCCCATGATTATAAATTATTCCATTAGTTCCACCTTGCCTAAGTAATGGTGAGGTAATTCTTTTTGTCTTTATCTTTATTTCATTGTGTTTCACATAACATGTGTGTGTGTTGTGCAAGTGTGACATGTCACATCTTCAACGTTGTTGTCATCATTTTAAAAAGAATTTTTTTGTAACGTTTTTTCCAAGGCATGTCAACTTGGGGTATTATAGTGACTTTTATGACAACTTCATTATTTCATTGACAATTGCCCATCAACTTTATTAGTGTAATAAACTTTAACAACAAAATCTCACTTGTTTAGCAACTATCATCTTCTACAACAGGGAAAAACTCTAGGAAGTGATTGCAATGGTCCAACTATACAAACATATATGAATTGATTAGTTGTTTTCATATCACAAATCCCTAACCAAAGAGATGCTTTAAAAAACAAAGAAATAAAAAATCCTCACATTTCTCCTAACAAACCTAAGAGAAGGCTACCTACAAGGTTAATTTATGATGTAGTGTTTCATCATGACATTAACCAATCCAAATCAAATATCTAATTACTATTGCTATAGTCATGCATCTCTCTTAGTGAAGGAGTTAACTACAACTCCACATGAAATTCTCCTCTAGTGGGCCGAAAATTATCATAAGGGTGATAAATCATCATGATTATCCCTCCTCTTTATGGAGCAAACCATAATAGAAGAAGAAGAATCAAATGGAAACAATGTGCTCAACTTAGTTGATGAAGAACTCCACTGCCTCTAAAATGAAGATAAGATATTTTGTTGCATTAGCTCCAATGCCAATATGTAACTCTCCATAAATCTAAGTTGCATCCCTCCCACATGGACAACTCAAATCTCTAGGCTCAACAAGTATCATATTTGATCTAGTACCTCTTCAATGGGTCTTACATTGGCACTTACTCTAGCTCTAGCATATTCTCACTAAATGGCACTAGCTATGGCTCTGACATTCTAAACCTTATTATGCTTTCTCTTGTCCTTTTCCATGTGACTTGTAACTAGTAAAAAAACTCCTACACATCCTTGGATGTTAGTAAAAAAGCACAATTGTAGAACCCATGTGGTACCCCTTCCCTAATTGGAATGGCAATATACAGTACTACGACCTATAATGGTTGTACACACATATGCATTAAATGAAGAAAAAGAAACATCTCACATGTGAAACATAAATTTATGTCACATAAAATAATTATGCAACAAAATTAACATTAGAGAAACCTAAACTAGAATAGAAATAACCAACACTTTGTTTATCTATACAACAACCTAAACACTTTAGATTAAATTTTCACCACACCAAGAAAGGAAAATCCCCTTCTTTGTTTAATTATTCACCATACACAGGTATACAAATCACCCACACACATTTGAAATTCCTACCACCTATCACTACCACTTGGATAAACCAACAAATTAGCATCATCCAAGTTATCAATCACCTAAGAAATAAATCACATTATCTACCAAACCACAATATTTCAACATCTAACCAAAGTCATCAATATTGTGACATCAAACACTACCCACAACTTCAACTACATGCGCATCTTTGTCAACTTATTAATTACTTCTACAACTTCATAACTTTGTTAGTTAATCAATAACTACTTGTCAACTTTTTGAATAAGATAAACTTTGGAAGTAAAGGCTCACTTCGACAATAATTGGCATCTTTGCAACAAGGGAAAACATAGGATATGACCAAACTATTCAAACATATTTGAAACATCTAATCATTTTTAGATCAATTATCTAAAATTAGATTATTTAAATTAGTTAAAGAAGGCTTAGTTGGGTCACTCAATGTTCTTATTAAGCTAATTCATTACACCTAACATAACTTGAAGGTTCATTATAGAAAAATAATACATAATTTAAGTAATAAAAGCTACTTGTCAAAAAATAGAGGAACATAAATTGTAGGAGTTGACTACATTAAGAAATTTGAACTCAACAAAGAAAAATATAGTAGTGTTGGGTTTGACCATGGTTAAACACACTACAATAATTTGATAGTGGGAAAATTGTCCCAACCAGAATTGGGCATAAAGAGTGGACTCAACCACATTCAAACATGTCATGAAAATAAAAGACACAAGGCCTACAAGGTCCACGAATTATGAAGTGTATCAAGGATACTCTTTGGTTACTAGGTCACTTGAGCTTCCTCCAACTCTTATAATCCATCTTGATATAAAACCTCCAAGAATGGCCAATGTAAGGGCTTTTTTTCTTAGTTTCCATAATAAATTGGTTTTGAGGCTATTTTATTGGCATCACATAAGTCTTTTGATAGTTGTAGCAAATGTTTAGGGAATGTTAGAGTATCAAAGAGCATGTATGATGTGGGGCTACTATTGTAGGAAATAATTTTTTTGTGTAATCATAGTGGCTCAAAGAGAATTCAACTTACTATTTTGGACCTTCATCTTATATTATTTTCTTTGAGCCCCATTGCTAGTATTTATCATTAATATCACTTTGTTATTCTCTTGCTTGTAGATACATACTGTGTTACTTTATTCTATGCTTTAAGGCACAATTATAGGAATGTTTTTCATGTTCTTGCATTAGAAACAACTTATGCAATTAAGATACATTAGGAAGTATATGATTTATTGAGATGAACTTCAAAGTGAGATACTTGTGCTAGTTTATGAGTCAATGCATGTTGTGATTGTTCTAGCCATAATGTCTACTTGTAGACAAGTCTTGTAAACAACAAAGTAATGCATGCTATATAAAGGAATAGTGTGAGGTGAGGAGAAAAATACAAAAATGTGAATACTTCATAAAGAAGGGAGAAATAGAAGAAAATAAGAAAAGAAATAAAGAAGGAGAAATATTTTCAAAAAAAAAAGGAAAATGAAAGCACAAAAATGGGAGGAAACTATAATTAGAAAATATTTATATATAAATAGTACAAGTGAAAAATAATGTTGATTGAGCTACAAAGAGTTTGATGTCGTAAAAAGGACAAGAGAGTTAACTAAGAAACCCACCAATAAGAGAAACACACCTATAAAAGAGAATAACCAATCACCAAAATAAAAAGAAATCATGAACCCTAAAAGGATATATTTATTAGTTGAGAATTATAGGTCAAATACATTCCACTCTTAGCATAAGGGTCAAGAAGAATAGAGTAATGAGATTAGATTGATTGTGTTATCGAGAGGACAAAGTAGTGTGGTCACTTAAGAATTGATGCTACAAATTCATTTAACCTTGTATTAATAACTAAATATCTCATTTGTAGAATTACCTGTAAATATAAAGCAAAACATGCAACACATTTCAAATTTTATTTATCTACTTATTAATAGTTGTAAATTATAAACAAACAGTGTGAACAAGAAAAAAATGTAGTAGCACTGAGCATACTTGTGAAGGCAAACACACAAATGTTAGTAGTTGATAAAGAAGACACAATAAATGAAAACAATGAGAGGAGAAGAAATAAGATAAGATAAATTCAAAATAAAATGAAAACAAAAAGATATTATAACTATTAAAATATTAATACCAATCCACAATTTTAAAAAAAAAAATCTTAAAGAAACTATAAATATATTCACATAATAAAAAAGACACATAAGTTCACTAAAAAAATCCATCAAGAAAAGCAAACATGAAAAGGGAGTAATCAATATATAGAATTTAAAAACAAAAAACAAAAAACCCTAAAAGATCGTGAAAAATAATTGAAAACCCATAAAATAACATGTTTGTTTGATACATTTCAAGTAAGCTCCATTCTTAGCATCAAGGTAGAAGGCAATAACAATGAGCATATGTTAGTGGTGTTGAGAAATAAACAGGTTCAACACCAAAGATTGTGAAGATCAATCTTTATCCAATAAACTAATCAAAGGATGAGATACAAGGCTTGGATAGCTACAACATGAAAATCTGAAACTCATATGCAAATCTGAAAATTAAGTTGCCTTAATTGTGGAAAACCATCATTAGATCCTTCTTCTTGATGATGTCAAAAATCAACCTGTAAACCATGCTTAATAAACCTACGTTATGTGAAATTATAATATCAATAAATAATGATTAACATCAACATAAGACAAAAGCAATACGACATAAATCAACAACATAAGATCAACAAATAACACAAGATTTACGTGGAGAAACCCTTATGGGAGAAAACTCCACCAAGAAGAGAGGTCAAGCTTGCATTATCAACAATAAATGTGCTTACAATACAATCACTTCCATTCTCCTCTTTGCCTCCATCATAGCAGTACCTATGCACATGTAAACAACCTCCTTATGCTTCCCATCCATCCTTTGTTCCTACAAAGAAATCTACATTCAATTGTTAGCCAAAGTCTACATCCAAAGGGCTAAATTGATAGAATGGCAAGAACTCAAAAACCACCAATAAAGATGTACAAAGAAGCCTCTTCATTCCTCACTACCAGAACTCTTGTAATGCCTCCATGAAACTCAAAAAGACATCAGTTTTGGTTCCAATACTTTCCCTCAAACTTAGGTGCTCATTCTTGCAAGATAAACATTACATTAAATGCAATAAATGACGGAATACCAAGAGACACTTGTTGCCTCTTCCATGCTCCCACTCGGAGAAGCCAAAAGGTCACACTTTTTTCCACTTCATTAAGTCATTAAATATCTTATTCTAGACATCCATAAGTGTGGAAAATAATATTAATTAATTGTGTCCACAACCCACTTTTGTTGTTGCTAGTGAAACCCATGACCCCTTATGAATGTAATACAAATAATGGCGTGAATTAAATATTACAAATAATTTTCCCAGTACATCCTAAGTGCCTTGGAACACTTTTCAAGGATGTTGGAGCCATGTCATAGGATTTAAATGGTAGATGGAACCTTAGTCCTAAGATTCTCCCACTTGACACCATATATTGTAAATACACCCATAGGAATCACAAACAAGGAGAAAACATCCCTTAGCCATCCATGTACCATCTAAATCTTCACCATGCTCTAATGCTCCAATAAGACACTTGCAAAAGCAACCATAATAAGCACCATCAAGAAATAAAAAAGTCCTCACATTCTCCAACATGCCTCATATGGAAGAAAAATGAACATGCCAAGGTGAACCATATCAATTGTTACTAAAACCTACACCCACTAATACATTTGCGGTTAAATTCTGACGGACAAGGAGCATTGTGTGAAATTTTGATTTTTTTTAAAAAAAATGCCCGAGGTCGTTGGAATTCCGACGACCTATGCCTGTGTTCGTCGGAATTCCGACGACCTCGAGCATTTTATTAAAAAAAAAAGCACAACACATTTTCATTTTGAAAGCACAAGCGGCGACCATCTTGCCTCCCTGCCCCTCCCACCGGAGCGATCTCTGCACAAGCAAGGTAAGGTTTTTTTGAATTAATCCATTTTGTGCATTCCTGCGATCTTGGTAATGTATTTTATCATAGGTTGAAAATGATAGGTTGGGGATTCTTTCAAAATCGTAATTCCCCTCCAATTTCTTACTATATTTCGATTGGCCTGCAAAGGTGGAGTTCAAATTGTTTGAGACCATGCCATTATTTACTTCTCCTCACCACAAATCGGCTAGGTAATACTTTTGGTATTCATTTGTTTGTTTTGTATATATATATATATATGCCTTGATTATTTTTGTTTAGCACCGATCTGGCAAAGTACATGGGTAGGGATCGATTTGGTTTGTTTGAAAGCTTAATCGGTACCCATGAGGGTAAATTTGCACCCTCCATATCTCCCTTTTGAAACCCTACGTCCTGAATCTTATTGGACAAGAACCGACCTATATTCCAATGCTCTCTCAGTTATGCTTTGATGGATGTCCATACCTTGTTCGAAAGCTCCTATTTTGGCACACGCAGGGAGGATGCTAGCAAACGTTTAATTATTTGCTATATGTCTATAAAAAAATTCTTTCGTTGTCAAGGTAAGGTTTATTTATCAACAATAAATATGAGAAAACATTAGTGTAATCTCTGAGACAGTATCCAAAAGAGTAGGGTATAAATGAGGGAGAGATGAATGTCAAGACAAAACAAACACTAGTAATGATGAATTCCTATTAAGACAAATCAAAAGCCATCATTAGAATTCTTGACCAAAGACAATATTTTTGGAATCTTAGAGGGGCTCGTGGAAGTTGCAACTCTGAAAGTTTGTAATAGAAGTTTGTAATGGAAACAAGTGCATGGACCATTAGCTACCAGCATGATAGTTTCTCACACTTATTAAGGAATAGTCTCCACTCTAGAACCAAAGGTTTCACATGGACAAACATCCTAACATGAGGAATTTGTACCATGAAGAGGGAAAATTAGTAGTCCATTGTAAAGAGCCATTACTACAAGTAAGAGTGCAAAAGTGACAATATGAGAATAAGGATAGTATGTCATATTGTCATGTATTTTTGTGATGGTATAGAGCAAACTCTAACAAGAGCAAAAGAAAAAGCAATTTCCTAGAAGCTTTCAATTAGTTGGCATATCAATAGTATGGTCCAAATCTTAATGAGCAAGGATCATGCTAGTGACAATCGTAGACTTTGAGGATGTTCCATAAATGGAGGTCAATAAGCTATAGAAAGACAATAATGATCATCCAAAAACAAGGTTTATAGAGTCCATCAGATAGAGACAACCAAAGACAACCAAACAAAAACAATGACAGAAGATTCAATTGAAATCGCCTTTTTTCATGCAATCACATGATACAGTGCAGCCATCTAAAAACAATGATTAATGACAACCAAGTTGTTGTAGACAATGAAGATACCTAAAAGATTTTATATATTGAAGAAAACCTATAGAAAGGACTTACGAGATTAGTCCTATGACTATTGAGATAAGAGCACATCAAGTGACAAGAAGAAAAAAACATATTACTTGTTGAGTCCATTGGCCTTTAGGAAGGCGCGAGTCATAACCATTCTCAAAACATCACTCATCATTTCAAAAAAAAATCTTTAAATTTTCTATTGTAGGAGCAGCTATATGTAGTATTTTGCTTTCAGTTTTAACATCTTTTCACCTTGTGCCAACCAAATGATAGAGAATAAGGAGTGATTGAATCAAAGTTGACATAAAAAAACTGGTTAGGGTAATTTATGGGTTTAATTATGGATCATGTTGTCTATTTCCATGCACTATTGAACTTATTTGGATGTATTGTGATTATTTTAATTTTGAAGTTATAAATAAATTATGTTTGTACCTTAGAAAGGGTAACTCCAATTGATGTTTGGGCACTTTATTTGAAAACTTATGGTGATTATTGCCCTATGTTATGTAATGGAGTTATTTTTACACTAAGTAATTAACTAGAAAAATGAATTTGTATTGTTGTACAAGTATGATGAAACCATGCTTGTGTGTTTACATGTTTGTGCATCCTATTGAGAACCAACCTCGCTGTTGAGGAACTCAATAAATGTGGTGTTAAGTAGAAGAATGGAAAACTCAAGAAGCTATGGTGACATATTGTGGCATTAGTAGGGATTATCTCTATTGACCACACCTTTCAAAGATAGTATCCCCTAGTTCTCCTTATAGAATGGACCATTGGATGGCTCATAGTGGTATCCTATCCTACATTTATCTTGATGGCATTTCCAATAGTTGGTATGTGGTTCTTGGTACGGGTTTCCTCTTACCCTATTATCTTATTTATATATTTGTTCCAACATGTGGAGATTGATTTTTGTCATGCTATGATGATTTTCATGTTTGCATGTGTTTTGACATTATGCAAATAGATATGATGTCACACCATACTTATGTTTTGATATAGTGTAGGTGATGGTTACATATTGTTGATGGTAGCGATTTGGGTTCAAAGACACAATTCCACACACACACACAAATATTTGAAGATGCATTTTATATTATTCCTTCTTAGTGGCGATTAGTGTTGGAAGATTTGCACACATGTAGAGAGGAACTCATGTTAGATACAATAGGTTGTGTTTGATAACATATGAATGTGCCTCATGATGTATACATATAGCTTTGGTGTGTGACATGCATGCACATTTTTCTATAAGACACATTGCTATGTGGCATGTGCCCTATGCATGTCTTCTCTGTGAGGCACGTTGCTATGTGCAATGTGGCCCTAGGTGTGTCTTCTCTATGAGGTGTATTGCCATTATATGTTAGGATTTGTAGTGTGCAGGCCACAAATGCATGCATGAGGGACTATTATTATAGTCATGTTTTTTGGGCATGTAGCCTAGGCATGTCTTCTCCATTAGGTACATGGCCATGCCGTGTGGCAGTTTTTGTGTTCATGCCACAAATGCACACATGAGGGACTATTATTATTGTTATTGGAATTGAACACATTTATTTGACTTATAATTGTTACTATTTTTTCTTTCTTTCAATATTTATGATCTTTGGTAGTTTAGTGAAACTCTTGCTATTTTTAAATGTTGCCTTCTTTGTTGTGATGTGATTCCTCACCAAGATCGACATAGATAACCTTGGATGAGTGTATATAAGGAATCAAACATTGGGAAAATTTGAGGATAGGGGTAAGTGTTTGTTCTATGGGTAGCTATGATCCACTTGTACATTCTTAGTGATTATCGACGGCTATGTCTTGGAGCTCGCTAATCCCATTAAACAAACAAGGGGGAAGTCATACATAATCGTATGGATCCTCCCTAGTTGTGTGTGGATTCAAGAGCATCATTTCATATGGTTCTTGGTTACTTTGTGAGACCATGGCATCCTCTTAGACCAATATGTGAGCCTTGTATTGATATCCTTGCAATGTGGATGAATAAGTGTATGTTAAAATAAATGCTTTGCTTAGAATACTCAAAAATGTCTCTCAGAAAGTCTGCAATAGGCAAACCTTTAGTAAGAATTTGCAGACACAATGCTCAGAAATTCACACAATCAGCTACATTAAATACGTTCTCTATTAAGTTCAATGGTTTTGGTTCGATTTGCAATTTTTGTGAAGCTTTTGCACTGATGTTTCCATAGCCTGATTTTTTTGCCTGTGAAGGAAGACTATGTCAGATAATATCAGCGAAGAACAAAATAAGGAGACAATTGCTAGATTATGGTCTAACTTGAAAAGAAAAGGTGATGGGAAATGTTATTGTCCCTGCAAAATTTGTAAGGGCTTAAAGACTAGAAGACTTCTAATCAAAATAGCTAAGAAACATTATAGGCAGCATGGTCACATTGAAGGGGGACATGATTATCATCCACTGGTAAGTTGTTCATTATATCGTTTTAACAATTTATATACATAAGAAATCACTTGATAATGAGATCATGATCACAGTTTATTTATGTAAATCAATTTTATATAGGTGGAGCACCCTGGAGCACATGGTATGGATCAACAAAACCCTGAGAATATGGTTTTCGAAGTGGAGGAACATGGAGGTGCGAATATCGAAGCTGAAGATAATGATCCCATAGAAGATGACGATCATGCACTAGAAAACACAATTGAAGATGATGGTACAAATACATTGATCCATGACACATTTAGTACTGACACAGCTGATCATGATGATCAAGATGACCTTGATGTTCATGATTTACCTCTTCTTGAGAAGGCATATGAGCCCCTTTACAAAGGCTCCCAAACAACTCTTCTCTCTGTTGTATTGTTGTTGGTGAACTTGAAGGTTATAAATGGTTTATCCAACATAACAATCTCACGTATGTTAAGGTGTGTCATACATGTCATTATAGTTAATAAATGGTGAATCATGTACCATTAATATTCTTTATATTAACACCTCAAACTTCTTTTTTTGTTGTAGATTGATATGTGAGTTTTTCTTACCACCATCAAATATTCTACCTGGCTCATACCGAGAATTATCTGCCATTATAAAAGATATTGGAATGGAGTATTAAACAATAGATGCTTGTCCCAATGATCATATTATATATCATAAACAACATGAATTTGGAACAGAATGCCCTGAATGTCATATCAGTAGATATTGAATAGATCAAATAACAAAAAAGGTGCCTTGCAAGATTCTTCGTTATATTCCCATTATTCCACGTATGCAACGATTATTCAGGTGCACTAGCTTGGCACAATTTATGGATTACCATGCACGGAATAGAAGTCGAGATGACATTATTCGAATGCTTGTGGATGGTTCAGCATTTATGGACATAGAGGAAAAGTGGCCACACTTTAAAGAAGAACCTCGTAATCTCAGGCTTTCATTGGCAGTGGACGGTGTCAATCCATTTGGAGAGTTGAGATCTGTTTACTCGGTGTGGCCTATTTTTGTTATCAACAATAATATTCCTCCATGGATGTCAATAAAGAGGGAGCACATAATGTTGGCAATGATTGTTCTAGGTATTTTATCATTTAATAATCATCTACATTTAATTATAAATATTGCAGTAAAATGGTCATAATAAGTATGTAATGTTTTTGTTCATTCCACTAGGCAAGTACCAAGTTAAAGATATGAATGTATATATTGAGCCTCTTATCGACGAGTTGCTGGAGTTATGGAATGGTGTGACCATGTATGACATCTCTAGACCAATAGGACAAAGACAATTTCAATTCCATGCAATGCTTGTATGGACAATAAATGATGCCCCAGGGCTAACACATTTTTGTGGTACGTTGTAGTGTTCAAGTTGCGCATGATAATTATAATTATAAAAATTAACAGATTTAATAGAATTATACATTATCTTGTAGGTCTTGAAACAAAGGGAAAATTTGCATGTCCAGTTTGTGGTCCAAAGATGAAATCCCGTCATTCAAAAATTTTAGGAAAGCAGGTGTTTGATGAGTATAGGCACTTCCTTCACAAAAATCATAAGTACCGGAATACTGAAAAACATCTTTTCAATGGGAAAGAAGAGACTACATCAAAGCCACGAAGAATGACTCCTCACTTATGAAAGTTGGAATATAATAGAATTAATCGTCAAGGTAATGTCATTCCATCTAATGGTTTATGTTTGGAATTTGAATTTTTCTATCGTGTTTTGTTTACTGATGATGTAATTGATGATACTGAAGGTCATCAAGGCATGGATGGCCACCTTCCAAAGGGACTAAAAATTTATCCCAGACAATTCAGTAGGTTGCCTTACTACGAGCAGCTACAAATTGTGCATTTGTTTGATACAATGCATATTGGAAAGAATATAACAAAGACATTATGGAAAATATTGGATGGAAGGCGTGACAAAGAAAAAATTGTCAAAATTTGTAGTGACATTGTGGAATCCAATCATGCAATGAAAAATGTCATTCAATCAAATAGCAATGGAGATCATATTAATATAAGTGCCCTTCCTTGGTTATTAACGGAGCAACAAAGCAATTCTATAAAAAGAAGTCATACGAAAAATTCGATTTCCCACAGGATTTGCTGCGAACATAAACAATCTCATATCAAAGAAGAGTGAATTTGGGCCAGGGATGAAAACGCATGATTGGCATACTTTCATTAAGGTAATTCGCGTTCTTGTGTATTTACTATATATTTGTATACTATGCATGTACTTTTCATTGTATTATGTTAGAAAACAATGAAAAGATCATTTTATAATTGTTGCAGTACGTTCTACCTCTGTCTCTCCCAGACCACTTCGACAATAATATCAAGCAAGTCATATATGATCTTGCAAAATACATGAGGTAAGTAGTGATGTTTGTTCAATTTGTTGTATAGATATTATATTTGTCATTTGTTTTACTTGTTATGCAATATATTGTATATTATTTTGTAAAGTCTCGTTTATATATTTTTGCGTCTTCAATCTCTTTAATTAGGTGGTTGTCATCTAAAGAAATCCACAAGGAAGATATAAAATATTGGAAGAGAAAAATCCCTCATCTAATGTGTGAAATGCAAAAGTGTCTACCTTCAACTTTTTTCAATGCACAAGAACACTACCTCATACACCAAGTTGAGGAGATCGAATTGTGTGGACTTGTACACACTAGGTCAATGTGGATGGTTGAGAGGCACTTGAAATTTTTGAAGGCTTTGGTTTGACAAAGAGCACATCCTGAGGGTTCTATGGTGGAGGGATATATGGTATACCAAACTATGGTGTACATTACTGAATATCTTCCTAAGTTTGCAGCAAAAATCCACGTAGATCGCATTTGGGATCCCAACCCCATTAATAAATTCGAAGGGGAGAACTTGATGGGGAAAGGTAGATTGAAGAAAGTGAGAGGTAATCATAAGATGTTATTGTAGTAAATTAATTCTTCATCTTCTAAATAAATCAGTTGTAAGTCGTCTATTAATTATTTGTACAGTTGGTCGGGAGTGGGATGCGCTACATTTGTATATTGCAAACAATCTTGATTGGATGATGGTGTGGATTGAATGATGTCAACATTCTGGTCGCACATTAACATGGGATGGTGTCGCTTCATTGGTTAAAGAAGCTCATCATAATGGAGATTCCAATGTTACACAAAGGGAAATTGATTTAGCATATGGTTTAAGAGATCAACAGGTACGTATAATTTTATTAATCACCTGTATGTTTATCAACTCATGATGCAATAATTTTAATATGTTAGACATATTGCAGGTCAAACACCACAAGGCTGTGTGCTGCAATGGTCATAAATTTCGCATCAAACAGTTGGATGACACGATGAAAACTTCTAATTCTGGGATAACTGCAGTCTTTGAGGTGACCAATATTTCATCTAGAAATGACATACATCCTCAAGTGTCTCAAAATCGATACTATGGCATTTTGGATGATATACTTGAGTGTGACTTTAATTCCTTCAAATTAGTTCTATTTGTCATCAAATGGTATAGGCTACGACTGAATATAAATGATCTTGATAGAACTGTTATCGAACATGATAATGGATTTACAATGGTTAATACAAGGTCGTTTGAATGAGTTGGGGATGAGCCCTATGTTCTTCCAAGTCAATGTGAGTAGGTATTTTACTCGGAGGTTCCACATAAACCGGGTTGGTCATTTGTTATTAGACATGATCCAAGAGGAAGGCCGATAATGTATAATGTGATGGAAGAAGAAGATACCGAAGAAGTAGAAGATGATATAGATGATCACAATCGACAGTTACTCGATGATGTTCCTGACGGAAATGTACACGAAGAAGAAGCCGATGATGATGATGGTGCTGCTACTAATGGTGTGGTGATGGTGATGGTGATGTGATGGTGATGGTGATGGTGATGGTGATGGTGATGGTGATGGTGATGGTGATGGTGATGGTGATGGTGATGACAATGACGATGACGAACACAATGACGATGATGACGACGACGATGACGACGACGACGAGGATGATGATGATGATGATGATGATGATGATGATGATGATGATGATGATGATGATGATGATGATGATGATGATGATGATGATGGTCATGATGATGAGTTGGATGAAGAAGAAGATCAATGACATGAATGAAATGTATGAGATGCGATTATTATATTATCTATTTAATATTGATATCTTGATAGAAATTGATTTGACTTATATGGTTAAAATACATATGTGATAGATTACATGCTTATGATGATACATGTGACATTTTTTGAACTTTGTGTTTATTTATGGAATGTGGACTACTTATTAGTTATGTGATGGATGGTGATTTATGATACGTATGTGATGGATTACATGTTTATGATGATACATATGTGATTCTTATGATGCTCAATTACATATATGATGGTACATATGTGATACTTATGATGCTTATGATACTGCAGTATTTATTGTTTATCAAATTGCAAATGTAATGCTTATGATGCTCAATTGTTGGTGTAGGAACCTGAACCCCTTTGACGAGGATCCTGCACAGTCTCATGGATCGATAGGTATAAGTCAATACACCTTATAGAAATAATATATTTTTTTAAAATTACAAGAAAAACAAACTTCCTCAGTTTTTCAAACCTCAACATTAGCAGCAAATCTAATACAATTATCAACACTTGAGGCCCCAGTTGGACTTACTCAAATTTTAATCTCAACATCAACTTTATGGCTGACTTCTTCATCAATATTACCCTCATTTGCAAAATATCTCTCTCATTACCAACTAACTCTCTCATTTGATGGTGCACAGGTATCACCAAATAGGTATTTGTCAGATGTGTCTTCCTCGAGTGAGGGAAATGCAGGAATAGAAGAGGAAAGTGAGACATGTAGTAGATCTCAAATAGGGAGATCAACTATAGGTCAAAAGATTAGAAGAAAATTCAATAAACGCATGGAATTTTTTCTTGCTCAAGGGGGGTCATGTTCTTATGATGATGAGACCAAAGGCGACATTGAGGTGCCCTTGAGGTACAAACATCTACTGAAACAATGTGTACCCAAGGAACTTCCTCCAATAAACATTGATTTTTGTGTTAATGAGAGGATATATTGCATAGCACCTTCGTCGTTACATGGTTTGGGCCTATTTTCCATGGACAACATAAAGGTCTGTTACAACAAAGTTGCTGAATTGATGGAGTTTGTTGGACCTTGTTACAATTATAATGATTGGATGCAGATTGTTCGATATAAAAAAGGTATGCGTAGGTATGCACTGCCAGCCAATTATATACAATAAAAAGATAATGATCAAAGTAAACGAGTGGCTGTATACATTGATGAAAGGCCAAAAGCAATGGGGAATATTGCAGGTTTTATAAATAGTACACAACCTGGGTCAACTAATAAGCAACCCAATTGCATATTTGAGGCACGTGAGGGAAATTGTGTGTTTGTATGTGCGATAAAATCAATAAGTGCAGGGGAAGAGCTGCTAATTGATTACAATTTGAATTGTATAGATACAAACAAAGTTACTATCATGGGGGTGGTACGTACTCTATATATACCATTTAAGCCAACTTCTAATTAATGAATCCAATAAACCATTGTATTATTAAGTTTTTTTGCTAAGTCTATTGGTTTCATTTCGCTAACATTTTTATATTTTTTCTTTGTCACGGGGCCACATGGATCCACCACATAGCACAGATAGGGGTGTAGGTCCTGACACTTCTATGGAGTAGGTAAACCTCATTGTAATTGTACAAATTAGATAGAAGCAAACTGTTACATTATGATCTTTTCTTGAGTGTTTTTAAGTAATTTTGATAGTGTTAATTATATTCTTGTCACAGACGGATGTTCGGGATAAGGGAAAGGAACCTGCAGTACCTCAACACCTCCATAGGGATGTGGGGGCGCTCGACAGTGTTATGTGTTGATGACATCGCACTTAGCGCAAACTCTATGCAATTTGTACAAAAGAATATTAGAAAAATTAGGCAAGAGATTGTTGATTTGGCAACCATAAGTCCTCAGACTGATGAGATAACAAAGAGGGTGCAACTATTGTTGACGACAATGGAAAACTTGCAAGTAAGCAGTAATGAAAGCTTTAATCATAGCAAAAGTTCAATAATGGTTTATATTTTTATCTCTTTTATGTCATTAACTAAAATATGTATGTGTTGTTTTTATAGAAATTTATAGGGCCTCATCATCTTGGTGGCGATGATCAGGGTATTACGAGTAGTTCAGGTGATGACCATGTTCTATATATTAAAACCACTCCTTTGGACTTGTGAACTGCTTTTTTAATGTTTTACATATTTAATGTAATACTCTTCAGGTGCTGACATGGGTCTGAGGTCGAGCCCAACTGTATTGCCAACTGCAATGTCGGCAACACGTAGCATGCAGACATCGTCTGTTACACCGGCTCGTGTTGACCCGCCCACTGGTGGTAGATCCCTCTTTTTCTCTCTCTTTCATTCTGTGTTTATTACCCTTGAAGTGTTCTTTCTTGGAGGCATTTCATAGTGGATTCATTTATTGTGGTAGGAGATGCACATGAGGATGCGCCAGAGGCGAGTACTATTGATAACATACCATCATTTCTTGGATCTTCCTATATTGCTAGTACGGGAACGTTGCAGGCCACATTGGTGGTGAGAAACGAAGGATTGATTCCCTTGAAGATATAGAAGGTTCCAGGTACTTTAAAAATATTATTATATATAGTCTAATTGTAATTTACTTACTGATCACTCATTTTGGACTAATGATCCCATGTTTTTTTTGCAGGAAATGATATTTTTTATAAAAATCTTAATGACATTTCATTGCAGATATTTGGGCCCACCATACGTAAAAGGTGGAACATCATATGTGAACTAACCCTTATCCACTATTTTGATTTCATATCATTGCTAGAATAGTTTTCCTTTTATCCATTTCTTGAACTATATCAAAGGTAGCTTCAGTTTCTTTCTAAATCTAATAGGTTTGTTTTTGCTTTAAAGGTGGAATGACTAAGAAAAATAGTTAAAAGATGAACTCACAAACCATATGGTAGGGTTGTTTGGAAATGACACATTCGACAAGATTAAGCTCCAGGAAAAAGCTGCCACATATCTAAAGTATGTGAGGGACCAATATAGGACACATTTAGAGAAAAACATAAAGTATGAGCATCCCCCCATGATTCCAGAGAGGGAGTGGAAGGACATGATTTTGGATGCAAAGGAGAGAATTGAAAGGAAAAAAGGAAATACACCACCAAACGCCAGAAGAAGGTATGTGATACTATTAAGAATGTGAATATGTACTAATTATTCATTATATTTATATAATCTAACATATTTCAAACTTTTCATAGATTGAGTGACACGTCAAAGGCAACCAAGGCAAGACAAGAAAAGCATGGGCAACACAAACTCGGCTCTGGTGGTTATATGAAACTTGCCGCACGAATTGTAAGAATCAGTAAATTAAGTATCACATCAAAATATTTATAAATTGTAAACAATTTTCTTTTGATCAAACAATACAAGCAAAATTCACAATACTAAGCAAAAATGCAGGGCTCTGAATTCAATAGAGCACCCACAAAAGATGACAAGAGAATTGGCTACCAGCAAGGCTATATAGCCATGGCTGAATGGCTACGAGAATTGAGTGGGCAAACACGAGATTCTGATGCATCTGTCACAACAGTAATTAAGCTAAATGAAAATTATTTCAAATTGAATACTTAACCAATAATCTATTTGATGTTACATTTCAACATAAAGTGACTATATTTTTTTTAAATAAGCAAGCAATGATAACACTGTGCATGACATTGGAATGCAGCATGATAATCGTGGAACATAACCTGTACATGAAGGTCCGGATGTGCATCCTAGTAGTGGAGGTATTCATTTGCTATTCAAATTTTTTTATGTTATAATTATTAATACAATTAAACATCTTAAATTGAAAATTAGTGTAGTAATTAATGTAACCTTTATTGTTAATATTTTAGAGCATGTAGTCGGTGGTGACCAAGTGGAGCATGATCCGGGTAGACAACATCAAGAACGTGATGTTCCCCAATCAGGTAAAGAGGACCACTGTTATTCCTTTAAACAAATTTAATTGCAATTGGTGTATTGATTAATGTAACGTTTCGTATTTCAACTCTAGAGGATCTAGAGGGTGCTCAACATGTCGAGGTTGAGGCTAGACAAAATGATGTGGAAGATGATGTGGCCCCATCAGGTAAAGAGTGTAACGGTTGTGTTCTTTAAATTAATGAAATACTTGTAACAATAATAAAAAAATGTTTTGAATTTAACCCAATTCTTTGTTATTGCAGAGGACCCCCCTTTGGTTCAACATCCTCGTCCTTTGTATAGGACTAGGCATACATCAAGAGCACGAGAAGAGGGCATAACATCCATAGATGGGGGAAATGATGAAGAAACCGATGTTCCACTTAGTCTTTTCATAGCTTCAAAGAAAAAACAAAGAAAGAAATGATTGTAATCTACCTTATTTGATAATGACTGATTTTTATGTGTAATGAATGTAATTATGTGCTAATGAATGTTCATGAATGATATGTGTTGATGATTATTGATGAATGTTGCGTTTTAATGAAAGTTAATGAATTTTATGTGTTAATCAACGTTATGTGATAATGAATGAATGTTATATTTTAATAATGGATGAAAGAATGAATGAATGTTAGATGTTAACAGGGAATTTAGAGTGATGTTTTGGGGGGGGGGGGGGGCAAATGAGCTTCCACCTTCACGTGGTTGGCCCTGCTAAGTAGAGAATATTAAACTATTCTCGAAACAAAGCGAAGCTCAATTATAAGATGTGAAATGTTTGAAAGGTGAGAGTCCACAAACATATGTGAAATGTTTAAGTAGGCCTCCCAATGAAGTGGATCTCATAGACACGAAGAATCCTATATAGAGAATCATTGAGAGCCCTTGAAGAAGCAAATTTGAACTTCGATGAAGCAATACATTATGGAGGAATATCTTGCAAGAGGAAATCAAAGTCATTATGGTGTCATATAGATCTGAAATGTGGTCTACTTTTCAAAAAAGTAAAGATGCTTGATATGAATGTGTCCTAGTGGGGTGAATCTAGAAGACATATAATCCTATTGCAAAGAATCATGGAAAGTTCTAGAAGAAGCAACTTTTAATTCTGAAGTAGCAACATGCACAAGAGATGTTCTCATTTATAGATGGAGTATCAAGAGGAGGATCACTAGTCCATGGACCATGTCATTGTTGTTAAATACCTACGCTTTTGTTCATAGTCACTTGGTGTAGGAATGAATTCAACATGATAGGGTATATCCGCTCTTGGGCTTAGCATGTGGACAGCTTCGAGTGCCCTATCATGTTTCTCATCCACGCCCTATTATGGTTTAACTCCAATTATGCATTATAGATATTGTGTAGTTCACATAAAATTGAAATAGTTATGAATATATGCTATCTAAACCTAGTTGAAATGGTTGCTCTATGAATTATACTTTCAATACTTGTCTAACACGATTGCAGGTTTCAAAAATTATTCTAATACCCTGATGGTATTGTTTTTTCATTGGGACTACTCACATGCATTCGAGGACTGCTAAACTATCATATTCACATAATATTGTCTCAATAATAAAAAGAGAACCCTAGGTCATCTTTACCATTATATGCTTTTGATCTTGCAACTCTGCGACTGCAAATAAGATTTTAGTGGGATTCTAGGACTTCTCCTATGTTTTGATTTTTGCTTTCTCCATTGGGACTATATTGTTCTAGGGTCTTAAACTAAGATAGTGATTGTCTCCTGTAGCTTCATCCCTAGTTGTCATTTGTATAATTTGATGCCAATAAGGCCTGATATGCTACTCCTTTCAATGAAGTGTCATAGTTCTTTGGACTGCTCATACCATATTCTAAAATTTTATGAAAACCCTACAATGAATGACTCCTTGACTATCATCATTGTTTGTATCTTACCATTGTGGATTTGAGTCTTGATTTGACTATATGGCTTCTCTCAATAGAAAATTGTTTAAGGCATTTGTAACTTCTAATCCATGACTTCTCATCAAGCTTTGGCACATTGAGATTGGAATAGGGATCCTATACACCATCACTAGAGATTATCAACAAGAGAAGATTCGCCTATTGATCCTTTGAACTAATAATTCTTGATTGCCTTTTTGACTCATCGTGCTTTGTAATGGTGATTATCTTATTTATGGCTTGATGGATATTGATATCTCTCTCACAAGTGTTTCAACTAATCTTTGATGAATACAAACCCTTCTCTTTTGTTGAGTGCAAATATCATGAATGCATTTATTTTTCTTAACTATCCATAATGACATTTTCAAATATCTAAGACTACACTTAGGCCTGTTGTCTCTTGATTCTTCAGTGGACTGTGGTTTCTTTGATAGTTCTTTGTAGCTTTATCTTTGAATAGTCACTGTCTTATTTGTAGCTTTGTATTTCCTTTATGCTGGCAGACCTCATGCAATGTTTTCACCTTTAAAACTAACACTAAACCTTTCAACAACCATCTTCATAGACAGTTTGATATCAAATTGTGATACAACATTAATCATTTCACCACTGTTATCAATTATATTTTTGCATGCTCAGTGTCTATGCCTTCATTATGCTTGAGTTGATGATTGTTGTAACTTTATTACTGTCAAATCTGCTTCATGATGTCTTGTATGCATATGACATAATGCTAACCTATTTATCAATGCTATAGACTTTTCACTTTGTGTCATGGCATCCTTTTATCTTTCATCAAGATCTGGGGGTGAAGAAAATAATTATGACACTAAATACCTATGACCTTGCACTATGAACTGCCCTTGCACATCTTCTAGAACTTCATGGGCTATGGAAATACTGTGATTTCGACCTTTCACAGCCTTTTGATTCTTTTTTGGGCTGCTAGATGGTTGTCTCTGATCTGACTGTAGACCTTGGTGCTTCATATTTATTGTTCTCTCTTGAAAAGACTCAAATTAGGACCTCTATTCATGCTTTGACAGTGATACTTGACACTGTCATCTCCATATCATGGCCACTGTCATTCATCAAATCTCATATATTGCTTCTCTCAGTGTTATACCTATCAGTTATCCATGTTAAAGACTCTCACACACCTTCTAACACTATCTTAGACTTGGCTTTTGCTATTTAATACAACATAAGACTGTAATAAGGCTGATGTGTCATTGATTTGACAATTTCTAATGTCTGGTAGATGTCCTTGATGCTCTCAAATTGTTCTTGAAGCTTATATGGCTTGGTTCTGATCCTTATAAGCTTTTAGACTGATTTAGGCACTATGATCTCATTGCAAATTTATCATTTATTGGTTGTTCTTTTGTTGATAGTGACATTTATCACTACTTTCATCTGAGGCAATCACTTCTTAACAGTCGAAAGGTTGCCCATCAGTTAGTTTTCATTGTCTTTAGCTTCTTGAGACCTCTTATTTATTGATAGAGAAACACAATATATTCTTCAAATCATTCAAACCTACTCAATGTAACCCTATAACTTGTAATTTTCTGTTGTGATTGTCTTTGTGTTTTGAACCATAAAAAAACTCTTATCATTGTCTTTTTAATTCAAAACCCTTCTTCATTACAAGCTCTAATTAATCTATTCCTTGCTATACTTATGATTATCTATTAATTCTATTCAAGAATTGGGGAAAACCTAGACACTATTATCAATGTCTAAACCTTCTAACAGACTACTCTACTAGTCCTTACTGTCATTGTTATTTTGGTGGAGGCTGGACTATACTTCATTTGAAACAAACAAACCATCCATACAAATCATGCTTTCTCAAAAATGTGAAATCCTAGACTAGAGTAAAGAAGATAGCTAGCCCAGACATGAAATGCTTTGAATGTTCCAGACACGTAGCTACTCTTTGTTAGAATTTCCCTTCTAATTTTGCAACATGTCATGGTTCTCCTTCTACATGGCTGTCATACTGCACCTTTGACTAGAGCTTACCAAACTGAATACTAGGGTTTTCTTCCATCAAAAGTGGAGTCCTCTACCAATGAACTCGAGATCCTCATCTTTACCACAGGTTTATCTTGAATTTTGATTGACCTTAGTTAGAATGGGCATTGAATAGTCTAAGAAAATTACCTCCAAAATGTTAAACTCAAACTTCAATTCATGAATTATAAGGCCATGCAAGTTTTTATTTCTCTTTTGATGAGAGAGGGTGAGAGGAAGAGATAATGACCTGGAGAGGGTAGAGAAAGAGAAGTAGAGAGGGAGAGAAGAAGAGAAGGATGGAGAAAGAGACCTAGAGAGGAGAGAGAGAAGAGAGATAGTAGAGAGGGATAGAGAAGAGAGATAGTAGAGAGGGATAGAGAAGAGAGATAGAAGAGAGATACCAATGTCAATCTTTTTCTATAAAAAAAAAATTTCCGAAAAATCGGACTACCGTCGGAATTCTGACATCAAAGGGTAAAAATTCTGACAAAGGAGTGTCGTCGGATGCACAGCATCCTCGTCGAAACTCTCCTGGAGGCCATCGTAATTACGACGGCCTCCAGGAGAGTTCCAACGAGGATGTTGTGCATCTGACGACACTCCTCTGTTGGAATTTTTACCCTTTGATGTCAGAATTCCGATGGTAGGCCGAGATCGCGACAGTATTCTTTTTGGGTATGAGCATCCATGGCAGCCGTTGGAAAGATCAGAGCGGATGTCAGAATTGCGACGATCACAAGGATAGTCGAAACTTCTGACAAAAAGTTTTCGATAGCTATTTTTGTCGGTAGTGCGACGAAATTGCATCGGAATGACGACGATTTGCCGTCAAAATTTTGACCCGAATGTACTAGTGACCAATTTGTACATGAACATAAGCATCAAATTCAAATCATAACAGTCTCAAAGTAACTACCTCACTCATATCACCTGGAATAGAAATGCCAACAAATTTCAATTCATCCAAGCTAACCATACCTCAAAGCAAGGTATATCAACATAGATAAAACTTCATGTCGTCAACATATCAATTGTAAAACTGCAACCAAGTTTCTATATAAACAACGCCCTATCTCAAAGCAACATACCAATACACAAATGACCATAGACAAGGTTGTTTGCTTCACCAATAGGAACAATAACTATAGCTAAAGTCTCAACCCGAAGTTTGGACATTCACTCTATGGAGTTATTATTGTTTGTGGTGAAAATGGATAATAATAACATTGAAAGACTAAATGAATTCAACCACAAAACCCTAGTCTAACAACAACAAAGATCCACCATAACATATGAACAATGCAAATCAAATGAAATCACAAAGATTATACCATCACATGTCCAATAGGGTTTGGATCTTCATTCTTCCTATCTCCATTGATCTTGCTTGGTATATTTGCTCTCAGATTTTATGTGTGCACAAGAGCTCAACAAAGAACGGAAATATGGTTGCAAGTAGGATTGATCGCATATGAAAGTTCAAATGCTAGAAGGCTTGATTAGCTGATTAGAATGATTGATTGATTAGAATGATTGGAATAGGATTGATAATGAAATAAGCATCCTCTTATATAGAACACACTATAAGAAATGGAGGGATAAGATTAAGAGGTGTAAAAGATAAATGGTTGGCTAAGATTAGAGGGTAGGTAGAGAAAACAAGAAAATAATGAGAGGGTAGGTAGTGTATGAATTAAGAAATGAATGACATGTGTCATGGGTAGAAAAGGCTAATGAATTAATTAAATAAATAAAGATTTATTTAATTAATAGAGGAAGTGGGATCAATTAAATAAATAAGATATTTATTTAATTTAGGAAAGGATAATTTAAATAAATAAAAGTATTTATTTAAATGAGAAATAAGGCTAGAAGAGGATAAATGAATTAATTAAATAAATAAAAATATTTATTTAATTAGACAAAAAATTTTTAGGTGTCTACAATTATCTCCATAACTGAAGTTCATTTGTTTATCAATCCAGGGACGTATTGCTTGAAATGGGTCTACACTATATATGCACTAAGTTCCTGCAATAGCTATTCTGTATTACTGCAGCAACTAAACCTATTTGAAATAAGTAAGCAAGAATTGTAACAACTGAATGGCTACAGGAGAACTTTGCATTAACATAAAACCCCATTAAAGAACTGTTAACTAAGTCCAAAGCTGACAAATAGGAATTACTCTGTTTGCTTTTCCCACAGGAACAGTCATAGGGTTTGTTTCTAGTGGTTGCAGGAACAGTCAATTGCCAGAATGACTACTCCAGCAGAAAGGGAAACTAAGTTAACAAATGCACATGAATACTCACCAAGTGGGCCCCCTTAGATGAGTGTATCCATGCTTCCAAAAATAACTCTAAATACTTATAATAGCATCACTTTATTCATTGTCTTTCAAAGGTCGATACAACATACAAAATGAAGGAAAGCTAAAAATACTCTGCAACTTTAGTTCTAAATCTTTTGTCTCTCTTCCCCCTTCTCTTTTTCTCTCTAACCTCAGAGAAGAGGCACAAACTCTTATTTAGAAGAAAAATACAACAACTCCCTACAATATAGGTCACGCCGATGAAACAAGGCGAAGAATATTTATGAAAGAGAACAAACAGAGTTAAGCCACTCAAAGCGTGGATCTCTACTAAACCGCATCCAAGAATATAACATGGCAGTATTACAAGATTTAATGTTTACTGAAGACAGACATAAATGAGTCTTGCACGCCTTGCTATTCCTTTCTCGCTCCTTACGCCCATTATTCTCTTTGTTGTTTTGAACTTTTAACTGCCCCTTGAATATCTCTAACTGCCTTCATGACGTGACACAAAAACCACCACTGCAACATCTTATTTATTCCTGCAATTAAAAAGATAGAACATACAAGCATACACAGATATCTATTTTAATTAATCAAAACACTTATACATTTTACACATGATATCACCTATGATAATCCACATGGCAACAAGAGTAAATCACATGGCAACAGGAATAATTGGCATGGTAACAGGAACAATTGGTCAAGACAAAACATTGTATAATGAGTTCAGTTAACATCTAGAATGCATATAGTCAAACTCTAATACATCATTACTATCCCATTATACGAATTAAAACATGGTAAAAATTTATGAGTTTTAAGAATAAAAGGAGCTAATATCTTAGCTCATCACACCGCCCAACTTAGTGTCTTGTTGATCCTCCAACAAGAGGAAAATTTCTGATTCGGGCACTTACTCGCAAGTCACCAATAGTTCCCTTTCCTGTCCCTCTTGTAGCCAAATTCCAATAAAATCCCTTCATTTTTTCTAGTCTGACCCATCTAGCTTCTTTGGTGGCCTCCTCATATGACTTATCTGCAACCCTGCATCCCATTAATGGCCACATAAGGATAGGTGGCTAAAATATCAAGGGTAGCTAGTTATTGCTCTTCGCCCTACCCAAATGGATCTATTTAGGGGTTCTTTGTATAGCTGCATGAAAATTAGGCAGTGAATGAGGTTCACCTTGTTTTAAGTCTTCTGGAAGGTTATTCCAACGCTGAACCAGATAGTCCATTGCAGCTGCATTTTCATTTTTAATCAAATGTTCATATTCCTAGTATGTTTCCTCTCTTATTGGTAATACCTGTCTCCTTACATCAGGTCTTGCTAACAATTTATGCCAATCATAATAAAGAAGTCGTGGATTCCTGGCTTCAACTCTGAGTGGTAATGAATAGTCAAATTCCAAATTTCTATATGTTTTGGCTTGAGTCCCCATACTGATTTCATTTTGCACCCATGACATTAATGCTTTTATGTGAATGTCACCAATGTATAACAAGGGATTCCACTCACTGTCAGAAGCTACAACATAGTTATGCAAATAGAATTCACATAATAAATTCTTAACTATTGGAGAGGTTTGATAAACACTATAAAATTCTTTTGGGGTATCTAAAGAAGGACTAAGGTCTCTAACAATGTGGTTTAGCTTAAAACTTAAATACAGCTCCTTTAGATGCAAAGCATAAACCCTTGGAGGAGCCCTACATTGTATCAACTCAGGAACTATACTGGCAATTGTGTCAACTTTAGCTTTCAATTCCTCAATTTGATTATCCCTCTTTTCAATTTCTTTATGTTGTTTATCAATAATCCCATGTAACCTAGCCCTCTCTATCTCCCACTGCCTATAAAATGTAAGTGTGATAGAAAAACTAGTGAGAGATGAAGGAGGTCTATTAGCTGTTACATGAGGGCGTGAGATTTCTTCAATAGCTTCTCCAAATTGTTTTGCTTTTGTGCCAGATTTGAAAGTCTGTCGGCACCATGTTCTTCCTGTAATTTAATCTCTATTTGACTCTCATGCCCTTCTTTTGATGTTTCTA
This sequence comes from Cryptomeria japonica, assembly GCF_030272615.1. Classification (NCBI taxonomy): domain Eukaryota; kingdom Viridiplantae; phylum Streptophyta; class Pinopsida; order Cupressales; family Cupressaceae; genus Cryptomeria; species Cryptomeria japonica. The sequence goes on along the minus strand of NC_081409.1, from coordinate 772,387,278 downwards.
TTGAAATGACTTCCGCTGCTTCCCCTACTGCTCGAACTTTCAGTTTACTCTGTCGAGTCCTTCTTGCATACATTTTTGGAGTGGCCACAGGAACAGTTCTTGCAAGAGGGGTTGTTGCAGGAGAACTTTCTTTTAGCCTACACTTTTTGGTTGTAGGAGAAACCTGCGCTACTTGAGGCTGCACTATGGTTTCTCTCTTTGCGTCAATTGTCTCTACTTCTTTCCCTTTTCCTTTAGAACATGTCGCTCCACTTTGATGAGTGGAGGGCTGCTCAATATTTATTTCCATCACTATTTCTTCCTCAATAGTCAAAGCTTCATTGACAACAAGAGGTTCATCCTCTACAAAAACCCTAGGGGATGAGGGCTCTTTGATATCCTCCTCTTGGGTTGCTAATTCTTCTACAACAAGAGCATTTTCCTCCCTAATTTGAAGTATATCTTCGAATACCCCCCATTCCATTTGAGAAACATCCCTCAGAGAACATTCTACTAACAATTTTATCAAGCCATGATGATGGACATAACGATTTACACCCTTTCGTGTTTCTTTTGCACTTATGGAAATAAGGTGATATAGAAAATTGGGAACATTTACCCTTCAGGCATGTCGTAAATGACTAAGCAATTTAAAATGGACCGAATGCAAATTTGAGTACCTTCCATCAGAGGTAATGTATTTCATCACATACAATGCCACTTGGGTCCATTCCGCTGGAAGAGATATCTGTCTGGTTCCATGTTTGTCCACCCTTAGGGGTCCATATGTTGGGTGTGTAAATTCTTCCCTACGCTTCTCACATCCTTAGATTTAGGAAGCAACTCTCCTTCCTTCAGCAACCCAGTAACTTCACCTATTTGTTGCTCTGTGGCAATAACTCTCAATCCCTTGACAGAGGACTCTCCTTCATTGAATGTACACATGAATTCAGAAGTAATTTCTTCATTGTAATCTGTTATTTTTAGAAAATAATCAATCCATCCATGCATACAGAAATAATGCTCACACAGGACATCCTGCAGCAACATGTCATGAATTACAGGTTCATGGTGAATAGGATCTCCACCCATGTCTATTTCGGCTTTCAAAATAATTTCCACAGTAGAGAATGAGGGACTGAGATAACCTATAGAACTGAAAATATTTTGCTCAAAAATACCTTACTTCCAGTTTCTTTCAATGATTTTGACGACAGGATGAACTGATCATTCATGGCAAAGAATGTCTTATTCAAAAATGATGTTAGACAAATCAAAGTAGATTACTGACAAGGACGGATAATTAATCGACTTGGAAATTGGACCATAAAACACCCCCCCAACTTATGATGGCACGTGTCTACACATGCGGAAAAGACAAAGGGAAGGGTATGCGGAATTAAAATAGGCAATAATCATAGCAAAATAATAAATGCATTATTAATAAAAAATAAACAATGTACATACCTGCAGTCGTACAAATAAATGTTGCATGAAACAATTAGCTAATAAAAAGGGGTGAAATGAGACGATGTGACATGAATGAAGTGATAGACAGAGAGATGGAATGGGATGATGTGGATGAAATTTTTTTATTATCGGAGAATAATATTTCCATAAAACATGGAAATATTTTTATGAAATCATGCTTAAAATTTTTATTGATTGCTAAGAACGCTCCCTGCAGAAGCTGCAGGAACCGTGCCCTTAATGTCTTCTCCAGTTGCTGCAGGAACTTCTTCAGATGCTGAAGGAACTTCTTCAGTTGTTGCAGGAACTACTTTTTTATCTTGGCTGGTGAATTGCTGCAAGAACTGTTCTTTGGTTGTTGGCTTATGATACAGGCATAGTCGATGACCATTGACTAGAAGCTTGAATCTAACTGGATCTATAGTGGTCAAGCGAACTGCTCCATTTGTAAAAACTTCATCTATTTCATATGGGCCTAATCATCTTGTCTGCAGCTTCCCCACAGTATCTTTACATCTTGAATCAGATAGCAGTGCCCAATCACCTGTTTTAAATTTTCTCTCCTTTATGTACTAATCATGCCACTTAGCTCTTTGATTTTGAATAAGTTCTATATGTTGGACGACCATCTTCCTCAGCTCATCCAAAGCATTTAATTGCAAAATGTGGTTTGTTTGTGCTTCAGAGAGAGTCATATTCAATTGTAGAGTTGTTCTAAGAGTTTTATGCTCAAACTCAATGGGCATCATTGTTGTTTTTCCATACACCATTTCAAAAGGTGTAAAACCAATTGGTGTCTCCCATGTTGTTTTGTATGCCCAAATGGCTTGAAGAAGTCTATGTAATCTATCTTTCTTATGAAGAGCTAATGTCTTGGTAAGAATGGCTTCTAAATCACTGTTAGTGACTTCTACTTGACCATTTGCTTGTGGATGATATGGGGTAGACTTCATGTGCTTGACATTGTATTCATTAACAAATGTTGCAATCAATGTGGAAGTAAACTGTGGTCCTTGGTCTAAAACAATCTCTCTTGGAACTCCATACTTAGTAAATATTTCTTCATAGAGAAATTCAGCCACTTATTTAGCATATAAGATTTCCCATTTGAAGGAGGATCAATCAGCCCAACAAAATCTAATCCCCATTTATCAAATGGTGCAACTAATATCTAGGGATTTAATGGAATTTCATCAGATCTGGTAGGCCTACCCATGTGTTGGCATCTATCACATTTTCTAGTATATTGTATTGCATCCTTATATAATGTTGGCCAATAATATCATGTGCCAAGTATTTTAAGTGTTGCTCTTTTAGTAGCAAAATATCCTCCACATGGTTCATCATGACATGCATGAAGGATATCATATGTTTCATCCTCTCTTACACATATTCTCATGACTTGGTCAGGTCTACTATAAAATAAACAATCAACAATCCATGAAAAATTAAAGTTTTTCTCAACTAACAGTCTTCTTTCTTTAGGAGAAAAATGAATTGGCATCTTATTAGTAGCTAAATAATTTGCAATATCAGCATACCAGGGTGTGTGTGCTTTTATAAGGAACAAATGTTCATCTGGAAAAGCATCATCTATGGCTACAGGATCATCTTGCAATTGAAGCCTAGAAAGATAATCTACAACTACATCGGATTTACATGGTTTATCAACAACTGTAATGTCAAATTCCTGCATCAATAGTAACTAGTGAGCCAATCTTCGTGTAATTGAAGGTTTGTTCATGAGATATCTTATTGTTGTATGATCAGTGTGCACAAATATCGGATATCCTATTATATAATGCCTGAATTAGTTAAGTGCATATATAACTGCTAACATCTCCTTTTCAGTGACAATGTAATTCAGCTCAGGCCCCTGCATGTTCTTGTTGATAAAATAAATTGCATTCTCCAAATTATCAATCTTTTGTCCCAAAACTGCTCCTATGGCATAATTTGATGCATCTGTATGGATATAAAAAGGTAAGGACCAGTTCGAACCCTTGAGCACTGGTGCTTGAGTCAATGCATCTTTGAGCTTCAAGAAATCTTCATTGCATGAGGAAGTCCAATTAAATTCCATATCCTTGGTCAAAAGAGAATATAAAGGGCATGCAATTTTGTTGAAATCTTTGATAAACCTCCTATAATATCCAGCATGACCAAGGAAACTTCTAACATCCTTTTTCTTTATAGGTGCAGGGAGGTTTTGAATGACTTCTATTTTTGTTGGGTCAACTTGTATTCCTTTGATAGAGACATGATGATCAAGAACTATACCTTCCTGCATCATCATGAAGGACTTTTCACTGTTTAATGATAAATTGTAGTCTTCACACCGCTGCAAAATTTTCTTGAGATTCTTCAATGCCTCTTCAAATTCTAAACCATAGGTGGTAAAATCATCCATATAGATCTCCATGCTATCCTGAAAGATATCGGAAAATATACTTATCACTGCTCTTTGAAAAGTAGCTGGAGTATTACATAATCCAAAAGGAAGAACAAAATATGCATATGTTCCCCAAGGACAAGTAAATGTAGTCTTTTCCTGATCTTCGGGAGCAATTTGAATCTGGTTGTAGCCACTGAATCAATCCAGGAATGAGAAGTACCACTTCTCTGCCAAGGAGTCTAATACCTGATCCACAAATGGTAATGGAAAATGATCCTTCCTGGTTGCTAAGTTCAAAGCTCTGTAATCTACACATACCCGCCATTTACCTCCTTTCTTTGGAACTATCACTAGAGGTGACACCCATTGACTATCTGAGATAGGATAGATAAATCCTGCACTTAATAATTTATGCAATTCCTCTTTAACTATTTCTCTTAATGCAGGATTAATTATTCTTTGTGGTTGTCTAAGTGGTCTCCAGTCCACTTTTATGTAGATATGGTGGGTACAAACTATAGGATCAATGCCATGCATATCTTTGTAATCCCATGCAAGAGCGTGTTGATGACATTTAAGCAAGTCAACCAGTGCTATTCTTTGAGTCCCTGTGAGTTGATTATTGATATTCAAATATTTGTTTAGATCAACTTCCACCTTGACAGTAAGATCAACCTGAGATGCCTCAGAAAGATGAGAAGTGCACACTTCCTGTGGCAACAAGGTATGCAGAATATGAGTGGCTGCAGGAAAATTTGATGCTGGAATATTTGATACTAACTCCTGCGACTGCTTCCCTTGTCTTAACTGATTTGTCATATTTTTATTGAATCATCATCATGAAGTTTTATGAATTGTTATCTATTAATCATCATAAGATGATTGACAAAGTCAACTCCTTCCTCAAATTCTTCTCCCATGTTAGGCCAAACGACTTGTCATTGATCAAGTTGGGGCTGAGTAGGAGAATATAGAGCCAAAGTCTTGGTTGTATTTCCATCTTAAATAGTCATATCTACTGACCGACATCCAATATATGCATCAGTTGTAGCAAGCCAAGGTCTTCCCAAGATAATTGGATATCCTCCCAATGTAGCTTAAGGAGACAAGATCATAAAAACTGCAGAATACTCCCAAGAATCCAAAGTAACAACCACATCTTCAATCATACCATCAGGTTGAATTGTGGAACTGTCAACAAGTTGTAGGACTATAGGTGTAGTTCTAAGACTGGTTATGTCAAGTTTATGCATAACATCTCTTGTCATTACATTGATGGCTACTCCCAAATCTATTAAAGCATTCTCTATCTGAGTGCCATTGATGACTATTTTTCACAACAGGGCTATCAGGATCAGTATATTTAGGAATTGAAACCTTTCCTAACATGATATCAGCCAATTGACCCATTACATGCACTATTTGTGGATCCTTTTTCTTTCTACCATGCTTTTTCAAACATGTCTCCTTAAGTGCCTTACCATAAATAGGGACATCCTTAATAGCTTGTAACAATGGAATTTTAACACATACGTGTTTCAGCTGATCTATGATATCAAAACTTAGTTCCTCTTCTTGTAGAATCTCTTTAGCTTGCAACCTCTGAGGAAATGGGGGTATTTGTTGATTTTGAGGTATTTGGGTTGCTGGACTAGAGATTTCTTGTTCCTTTTGTATCTCAATTATTAATGGTGGAGATGGGTTGGGTAAAGTTGTCCCAGACCTGAGGTGAATATCACTTATCGAAAGAGAATAAGTCGGGTATTGATTAGGATCACTTGAATAAACTTATTGTTGTTGTTGTTGAGGATTGTTATTAGGATTTGGCATTGGTTGAGTGGGCAGCTATGTAGGTTTAGGTGGAATAGTATTGGCTGTAGGAGGAGGCATTATTGTAGGTGGTTATGGTTGCGACATAGGTTGTTGATAACCAGATGACTGATTTGCCCATGGCTGACCTCCTCTCCATTGAGGAGCAAGTTGCCAATTCCCTTGTAATTGGTGCCATGGTCCTTGAGGTTGGGACCAATTTCCTTGTGGTTGTTGCCACTGTGGAGTTTGATTGGCAAAATGTTTCCCTTGGCCTTGAGGATTATACCAATTTTGATAATTTCCAAAATTTTCAGCATATGGAGATTGGCATTGATTATTTTGTGCAAAGGAATTTCCACTATAACCAGAAAAAGAAAGTGGATCGAGAGGCATACCTTGTCTTGGAAAATTTGGCCTTCTCTAAGCAACATAAAAAACTTGTTCATCATCACCTTGTATTGTCTTGAAATCAAGAACTTCAATATTTGCAACCATTTTACAGTTGCAGTATTTTTTCCTTTGTTTACAATGTGGGCAAAATTCTGCAAGAACTGCATCAGCTTCCTCATGTTTCTTTTTAGCTGAAAGTGTGTCTAATTGAGTAGCCACATTGTTTATGATATTCTCCTTAAAATCCTTCAGCAGATGGCTAAGCTCCATTCGAGAAACTCCACGACTGGATGTTGATGAAGAAACCCCCGACTTGAAACACCTACTCTTCTTAGAAGAAGATCTAGAATACTTCTAACAAATTTGTCCAATGTCATTCCATGTTGATTGTGTTATATCACCTCCTCCCATTAGATCCAAAGCATTGGTGCATTCATCACTAATTCCTCTTTAAAATATTAACTTAAGAGACTCTTCATTAAGAGTACTATGCTTGGACTTCTTGACACTGAATAGAAACATCTCTAGATAATCCTCTAGACTCTCATCTTCTTTTTTTGTCATTTTAAAAATATCATCCCCATGGTGGTCAGTGTTGGCATTATGGATGAATTGATTGTGTGTTGCATTGATATTTTGTCATTGATGTCAACACCAACTATTATGGTTTTGGTTACCGGTAGAAGATCTAGTTTTACCGACAGAAAGGACTATTTGTTGGACACTTCCAACATGTTTGGATCAATGGAGTATGTTTGATTTTATGTGTTACATACTTCTAGAGTATGTTTTGGTCAGTTGGTATTGACTTGTTAATTGGATGCTATCACACACTCTTGTAAACCCTTACCGACATGGGTTTAAGGTTTAACCGACAAAGCTTTCACTGAGAAATCTTGACAAGATGCATAAGTGGTGTTGGTGCGACTTCTAGATGGATTTCAGGATGTTGAAGATGTTCTTTGATCGTGCCTCAACTGATTGAAGACATTGCTTTGGCACGGTGGACCTAGATTAGGTCTAGTACCTATCTAGGTTATGGACCGGTATCATGTTAACATGTTCTCTACACGTTACTGGGATGATTTATGGATCGGTTATTGTCATTTTGGTCTTAAGACGACATGGCATATCATTGTAATATGGATGTATGTAATGATCTTATTGTAATATCTTTTAGGTGGCCGACCTAATTGGTTTAGGCCTTAGGGTTGGTATAAATTGATGTAAGATCTCATTGTAGATCATGGTATGGAATGGAAATGGAAATGTAATATCATATGCAAAGGAGATTTGGTCGATCATAGGTGATCGAATTGGGATTAAGAAAGAGGTCAAAAGCCTCCGGTATTGAGCTTAATCGAGACTGTAATCAGGCATGGTAGATGCTATCTCTGATAGTTCATTATTTTGGATTGTTGTCCATTTATCTTGAGGTGGTTATAACCTCTTTGTAGTCAGTGAGACTCTTTTGTAATGAACAATACGCTCTAAGCAGTGTGCCTTCTTGCATGTGTAGGCCCCTCATTGTATCACATACTTTCTACATAAGTATCATCTGATTGTGGGTAGGCTTCCCACCGTGGTTTTTCCCTTTCCAGGTGTTCCATGTACAAATCATGGTGTTATGTGGTATGGTTGCATTGTGTTGATTATTTGTCTCATTGTTAAGTTTTATTGCTTACCGGTATTTGTTTCTGCTATTCTGGTACTTAATGTTTATGTGATCTAGTTAAAGGTTATTAAGTGGTTTAGTTGATATAATCTATTAACAACTGATTCCTCCCCCCCCCTTAGTTGTTCACCAGTTATCCTAACATTTGGTATCAGAGCTTTGGTCCTCTTTTGCAGAAGCTTAACCACTTGAGGTAGATCGTATGGCAGCTAACACTTCAAATCCACCAACAACTATTTTCAGAAGAGAAATCCCTAAGCTTGATGGAACAAATTATGGGATATGGAAAATCCAAAAGGAGACTCATCTTAGATGTCTTGGCAAGGATATTTGGGAGATCACTGAGAAAAGATACACACCTTATGATTCAACATCTGGCAATCCTGCTCCTGCAAACCTTGAAAAGAATATTGAAAATGATTGTAAAGCTAGAGAAGCCCTCTTGTGTGCACTTACTGATCAACAAATCATGGGATTGATTGATAAACCATCGACAAAGGTTATGTGGGATAAATTGAAAACTCTGAATGAAGGTGATCCTACTATCAAAATTGCTAAACTTGATGGTTACTGGGTAAGGTATGAAAACTTGAAGATGGAAGACAATGAAAGAATTGTTGTATTTACGGAAAGAGTAAATGAGATTGTTATGGGAATTTAATGTTGTGGAGGATCTTTTAGTGAAGATGAAATAGTTTCCAAAGTCTTGAGAGCCCTTCCGCCGGCTTACAAGATGAAGGAAACTGCAATTAATGAGTTGAGAACAATGGCAAACACTTTAGTTAACAGAGACATTTTGATTGGGAAATTATCTGCTTTTGAGCTTGAAGAATTTGGACCTTCTGGAGCTGCAAAGTCTGAACCTTCTTTTCATGCATCATCATCTACCGACAAAAGTGATTGGAAAGCCTTATATGCAAAAGAAATTGAAGATATGAGGAAAGAAGATGAATAATTTGAGCAACTTGAAGCCTTATGTGCTAGAAGAGTACCTAAAGGACCGACAGGAAGTAAGTATGAAGGAAAAGAACATTTTAAATGTTTTGCATGTAATAAGATTGGTCATTTTGCATCTAGATGTCCTGAAAGGAATGAAAGATTTGAAGAGAGAGTTAAGAAATCATTTAAGCCTAATCAAAACATATATAGATTTAAGAAAAGCAAACAGTGTTACATAGCGGATGAGGAAGGAGTAAGTGATGACTCTGAGGATGAACCAGCAGTAGACTTTGCTAGTGGATTCGGCAATGGAAAGGAATGGGTATTCTATGCTTTAAAGGAAGATGAACCGGAACTGACTATCAAGAATGAAGAAAAGGTCCTAGCAACAAAAGTTGAAGATAAGGATGAATGGGTAATTGATAGTGGATTCTCACATCATATGACTGGAGATGAAAGAAAATTTATGTCCCTGCAAGAATACAATGGTGGTCAAGTCAGATTTGGAGATGACAAAGCATGTATGATCAAAGGTAGAGGTATTATTTCTCTAGATGGCAAGCATAATACTGATAATGTCTATTATGTAGAAGGTTTAAAGCATAATCTCTTAAGTGTTGGTCAATTGGTGGAAAAGGGTTTCCAACTTCAATTTAAAGATAGAAATGCAAAATCATTAACAAAATTGGTTTGGAGATTGCAACCAGTACTCAGATTGGAGGTAATATCTTTCACTTGAATACTGGCAATAAGACATGTTTGATTGCTCATATTGATGAGAGTTGGTTATGGCATAAGAGGTTGTGTCATGTTAATTTTGATTGTATTGTTAAGATCAGTTCAACAAAGGCAGTTAGAGATATACCTAAGATTATGAAGCCTCATAATCTGGTATGTAAAGAATATCAATTGGGAAAGCAAGTTAGAACTTCTTTTAAGAGCATACATGATAAATCTAATGATTTGCTTGATTTGATTCACACTGACTTATGTGGTCCAGCAAGGACTAGAAGCTTTTAAGGTGATAGGTATTTCATGCTAATAATTGATGATTATTCTAGAATGATGTGGGTGACTTTTCTTAGGGAGAAGTTTGAAGCCTTTGAGAAATACAAGATCTTTAAAGAAAAGGTTGAAATAGAAACTGGATTGAAAATCAAATGTCTGAGATCAGATCAAGGCGATGAGTTCACTTCTCATGAATTTAACAGTTATTGTGAGACAAATGGAATTAGGAGACAATTATCTGCACCTAGGACTCCTCAGTAGAATGGAGTAGTGGAAAGAAAGAACAAAACCATTTTGGATGCAACAAGATCTATGATGATGGAAGCCAAATTGCCTCACATCTATTGGAGAGAAGTAGTGAGTACAATAGTCTACACATTCAACAGAGTTCACATCAAAGGTGAAACCGGTAAGACCCCTTATGAATTATGGTTTGGACATACACCTATTGTTAAATATTTCAGAATTTTTGGAAGTAAATGCTATATCAAAAGGGATGATTCAATTGGGAAGTTTGATCCTAGATGTGATGAAGGGATATTTCTTGGTTATTCAATTCAAAGCAAAGCATATAGATGTTATAACAAAATATTACAGAAAATTGTGGAGAGCGCTAATGTGAAAGTGGATGAGCAATACAAAAATCAATCTATATCATATGACAGGGAACCGACAGTGGAAATGATCATAACTGAACTAGTGATGCCTCAACTGGTACAAGAAACTGAGATAGTTACACCAGTACAATCAAAAAATTCAACTATGACTGATGATCACAACAATGAACCTGAAGTTCAGAAGACACCAAGGTATGTAAGATTCAATCATTATGAAGATCAAATCATTGGAGATAGGAACAAGGGAGTTATGCCAAGAAGAAGACTAGAAAATGAAGAGGTGTGTCTTATTTCTCAAATTGAACTGACATCTGATATTGAAGCTTGTAAAGATAAACATTGGTTAAAGGGTATGGAAGATGAATTAGATCAGATAGAGAAAAATGAGACTTGGACTTTAGTTCCCCGGCCTAAAAATAAGAATGTTATTGTAACTAAATGGGTTTTTAGGAATAAACTGAATGAGGATGGTCAAGTTGTAAGAAACAAGGCTAGATTGGTTTGTAAAGGATATTCTCAAATTGAAGGAATTGATTATGGTAAGACATTTGCACCTATAGCTAGAATTGAAGTTGTTAGACTATTTCTTGCCTATGCAGCTTATAAGAACTATAAGGTCTATCAAATGGATGTAAAATGTGCATTTTTGAATGGTGAACTTGAGGAAGAAGTATATATTGAACATCCTGATAGATTTTCACTGACAGATGATAAAGATATGGTTTGCAGATTGAGGAAAGTTTTATATGGATTGAAACAAGCTCCTAGAGCTTGTTATACAAGGTTAGATAAATATCTTATTAAGCTTGGTTTAACTAAAGGCAGTGCTAATAGTAATTTGTATTATAAGATCACTGATGATGATATTCTGATTATTGAAGTATTTGTTGATGATATCATTTTTGGAGGAGAAGATAAATTGTGCATGGAATTTTCTAATGATATGAAGAATGAATTTGAAATGTCCATGATTGGTGAGATGAGAGTTTTCTTAGGTTTGCAGATTACCCGAACTAACAAAGGCATTTTTATCTATCAAAATAAGTATCTGAGAGAATTGTTGAAGAAGTTTGGTATGGATAATTCCAAACCGGTAATTACTCCTATGGTGACAAGTGAGAAATTATCTATCAAGGATACATCTACACCGTTAAATCCGACAAGGTATAAGTCTATGATTGGTGGTTTGTTATATCTAACTCAGACTAGACCGGATATTATGAATGCAGTAAGTATTGTTTCAAGATATCAAAGTAATCCTAAAGAAAATCATGAATGTGATGTAAAGAGGGTATTCCAAGATTTGCAAGGAACAACAGAATATAGCTTGTGGTATTCTAGAGATGATGATTTCACTTTATGTGCATATACTGATTCAGATTGGGCAGGAGATACTGATGACGGGAAGAGCACTTTTGGTGGAGCTTTCTTTCTTGGAAAGAAATTGGTTTCATGGATCAGCAAAAAACAATCATGCATTTCTTTATCTATTGCACAAGGTGAGTATGTTGCAGCAGCAACTAATTGCACTCAAGTCTTATGGATGAAGCAAATGTTGAAGGATATCAAGGTAAATTATAGCGAATTGGTAGTTATCTACTGTGATAACTCTGTAGCTATTGACATGTCTAAGAATTTGGTATTTCACTCTAAGACTAAGCATATATCCATAAAGTATAACTTTCTGAAGGACAAGGTAGAAGGAAAGGAAGTCAAATTGGTTTATGTGAACACTAAAGAGCAGATTGCAGATATATTCACTAAACTGCTATCTAAGGAATCATTTGAGTGTTTGAGAGACAGGTTAGGGGTTTCTACCCCTCCGACAGAGACTTGATTGATACAGTTTGGCATCAATCTCACATGCATTATCAGACATATTATTCATTCTAACACTAATGAGTGGTGCTACTACTCAGGGGGAGTAGTCAACTTTGAGATTCAGAGGCTTACATTCTTGCTTTGATATTTTTGTGAGATTTTTGGCATTGATGTCAAAGGGGGAGAGATAGTGATGTGAAAAATAAATTCAGAACTTTACAGAGATATTATTCACAGGGGAAGAGTTATTGATATTCAGGAGATTGTTGGTTGTCTTCCACGAGGGGAGACTTGTTTGGCATTTCTCGGTACTTAGATGTTTTTCACATCTAGTGTTACCATCAATGCCAAAGGAGGAGATTGTTGGTATTATGGATGAATTGATTATGTGTTGCATTGATGTTTTGTCATTGATGTCAACACTAGTTATTATGGTTTTGGTTACCAGTAGAAGATCTAGTGTTACTGGCAAAAAGGGCTATCTGTTGGACACTTCCGACAGGTTTGGATCAATGGAGTATGTTTGATTTTATGTGTTACATGCTTCTAGAGTATGTTTTGGTCAGTTGGTATTGACTTGGTAATCAGATGCTATCACACACTCTTGTAAACCCTTACCAGCATGGGTTTAAGGTTTAACCAACAGAGCTTTCACTGAGAAATCTTGACAGGATGCATAAGTGGTGTTGGTGTGGCTTCTAGATGGATTTCAGGATGCTAAAGATGTTCTTTGACCATGCCTCAACTGATTGAAGACATTGCTTTGGAGTGGTGGACCCAGATTAGGTTCGGTACCTATCTAGGTTATGGACCGGTAGCATGTTAACATGTTCTCTACACGTTACCGGGATGATTTATGGATCGTTTATTGTTGTTTTGGTCTTAAGTTGGCATGGCATATCATTGTAATATGGATGTATGTAATGATCTTATTGTAATATCTCTTAGGTGGCCGACCTAATTGGTTTAGGTCTTAGGGTTGGTATAAATTGATGTAAGATCTCATTGTAGATCATGGTATGGAATGGAAATGGAAATGTAATATCATATGCGAAGGAGATTTGGTCAATCATAGGTGATCAAATTGGGATTAAAGAAGAGGTCAAAGGCCTCTAGTATTGAGCTTAACCGAGACTGTAATTGGGCATGGTAGATGCTATCTCTGGCAGTTCATTATTCTGGATTGTTCTCCATTTATCTTGAGGTGGTTATAACCTCTCTGTAGTCAGTGAGACTCTTTTGTAATGAGCAGTACACTCTAGGCAGTGTGCCTTCCTGCATGTGCAGGCCCCTCATTGTATCATCTTTCTGCAGAAGTATCATTTGACCGTGGGTAGGTTTCCCACTGTGGTTTTTTCTTTTCCGGGTTTTCCACGTACAAATTATGGTGTTATGTGGTATGGTTGCATTGTGTTGATTATCTGTTTTATTGTTAAGTTTTATTGCTTACCGGTATCTGTTTCTGCTATTCTGGTACTTAATGTTTATGTGATCTGGTTAAAGGTTATTAAGTGGTTTGGTTGATATAATATGTTAACAATTGATTCACCCCCCCCCACCTCTCAATTGTTCACTAGTTATCCTAATAGTCAGTCCCTCTAAATTAATCCTTGTATTTCACAAGAAACAACCATTTCATCTCATCCCATGTAGTGGTTGTGCTACTCCCTAGACTCATAAACTATCTCAAAGCTGACTCTTTCAAAGTGGCAGAGAATATTTTGAGTCTATGAGCATCTGTAGTATAATCAAAACTCCTACAGAGGACTTCAAACTTAAACAAGAAAGTGTCGGGATCTTCTGTCACTAATCCATAGAATTTAGGAAGGGAAGAAGCTGGAATGTTCTTAATATTAGCATTATCATGCTGATCAAAAATAGGAAACTCAAACGTTGGAGTCATAGGTGGAGGTGGGTTGTTCCCACTAGGGGGTGGATTTCCTTACATTGGGCTTTGAGGAGGAGTTACTAAATGAAGTTCCTCTTCAGGAGGTCCAAAGAGGAAATGGAGGTTGTTCTCAAGAAGTTCAAATTCAAGAGCATTCAAATTATCTGGGGTTTGGTATAATACAACAAAAGGATATACATCTGGGGGGTCATATGGATTGAGTATTGTATGATTAGGATGGTTGGGAAGGAATCTACCTTGAGCATCTCTTCTTCGTCTATGCATGCAAATTCATGAGAATTAATTTAAACAAACTGAGTTATCAAAACAACTATACTAAAAGCTAAAAATTAATAACCATAACAAGTTCTTAGTTTGACACCATACTCGACAACGATGCCAAAAATGTTTGCTTCAACAATAGGAACAATAACTATAGCTAAAGTCTCAACCCAAAGTTTGGACATTCACTCTGTGGAGTTATTATCTCCATAACTAAAGTTCATTTGTTTATCAATCCAGGGACGTATTACTTGAAATGGGTCTGCACTATATATGCACTAAGTTCCTGCAATAGCTATTATGCATTACTGCAGCAACTAAACCTATTTGAAATAAGTAAGCAAGAATTGTAACAACTGAATAGCTACAAGAAAACTTTGCATTAACATAAAACCCAATTAAAGAACTGTTAACTAAGTCCAACGCTAACAAACAGGAATTACTCTGTTTGCTTTGGTTGTAGGAATAGTCACAGGATCTGTTTCCAGTGGTTGCAGAAACAGTCAATTGCCAGAACGACTACTGCAGTAGAAAGGGAAACTAAGTTAACAAATTCACAGGAATACTCATCAAGTGGGCCCCCTTGGATAAGTGTATCCAAGCTTCCAAAGATAACTCTAAATACTTAGAATAGCATCACTTTATTCATTGTCTTTCAAAGGTCGATACAACATACAGAGTGAAGGAAAGCTAAAAATACTCTGCAACTTTAGTTCTAAATCTTCTGTCTCTCTTCCCCCTTCTCATTTTCTCTCTAACCTCAGAGAAGAGGCGCAAACTCTTATTTAAAAGAAAACTACAACAACTCGCTACAATCTAGGTCACGTCGATGAAACAAGGCGGAGAATATTTATGAAAGAGAACAAACGGAGTTAAGTCACTGAAAGCGTGGATCTCTACTAAACCGCAACCAAGAATATAGCATGACAGTATTACAAGATTTAATGTTTACTGAAGACAGACATAAATGAGTCTTGGGCACCCTACTATTCCTTTGCTGCTCCTTACACCCATTATTCTCTTTGTTGTTTTGTACTTTTAACCGCCCCTTGAATATCTCTAACTGCCTTCATGATGTGACACAAAAACCGCCACTGCAACATCTTATTTATTCATGCAATTAAAAAGATGGAATATACAAGCATACACATATATCTATTTTAATTAATCAAAACACTTATACATTTCACACATGATATCACCTATGATAATCCACATGGCAACATGAATAAATCACATGGCAACAGGAATAATTGGCATGGCAACAGGAATAATTGGTCAAGACAAAACAAGATTTAATGAGTTTAGTTAACATCTGGAATGCATATAGTCAAACTCTAATACATCATTACTATCCCATTATACGAATTAAAACATGGTAAAAACTTATGAGTTTTAAGAATAAAAGGACCTAATATCTCAGCTCATCAAAGGCCAACTAATAAAGTATGCATCACCACTGAAAAAATCTCGTGGGTATAGATAGTCCACATCCAAGTCATCCCACTGCAATTGAATAGGTGATCAGCCCATACAACTGCATAACTAGTAGATCCAAAACCAATGAAACATGCAAACTTATCTTCACATTGGTAATAAAAAAACCAAGATATTATATAGGATAATCAAACATATATCTATAAATCCCATTGCATGAGTAATGTCAAATATGAAAAATATGAAAGCATATCAAGTCTATCTATAGTACTTCACATAGAAGATGTGACTAACTCCTCTATTACATTGTGTCAAGGAAACATGCATTGATATGCAAATCCTACAACCAAATATGTTGCAATACCTCTCTCATCATCAATATCAATAGCTCTCACAAGTTCTTCACACTTAACCATGTGAATACAAACACCCAAGAAGAAGAACGAGACCAAAGAGAGAACTTACAAATTAAACCATATACTTGTTCCACACTAACATGTACCAAGTTGTGTAACGTAAGATTTCCTTCACCACTCCCAAACTAAAAAGATATTAACATCTAATTGAAATTTGGTAGCAATAGATGTAAACCTCTCATACTGAAGGTAGATCAAACAAACCATCCTTTCCCACAACAGAGCAAATATGCCCAAGGCGACAAATAATTTCCCATACCTCTCCAAATAGGTCCTCAAAACTATATCCATAGCTTAAGACCAACAACAAGGAGAACAAAAAAAAATATGTAAAACCATGCATCTTCTTCTCAACAAGTCCTTTGAACTTCTATATTCAAGACAAAATCTCATGAGAAGAAAAAAAAGAATGCTTCTGATAACTAGGTGAGTAATACCTCTCAGATTATTCACCTGTCAAGCAGACCAAGAGAGGGAAACAAGATTGTCATGTGCTCACAACACCAAGAAATAAATCTTACAATAAATGACAATCTTATACTTGAGTCCATAATAGATTCACATTCATAACCAAGTGTAGGCTCCTCGGTCTTTCTCTTGAAATCATCATCAAAGAGTAACCATCTCAACACATGATCCCCCAAAAATATGAGATCTCGTAACCCCATCCAAGTCTCTCTAGTCTTGTTGGTAAACAAATTTGTCACTATGAATTCTCCTTCAAAATTGACCCTATTTGCCCAAAGAGCAATGACAACCGTTCCAACAGTTGGAGAGATTGCAATTAAACTGCAATCTTCCTCTGTGTTTGAGAGGGGCAGCTCCCTTGTATGATGGGGGGTTTGGGGATTTTTGTGTACTTTTGACCTAAAAGTACAAAAGGGAAGGAAAACACAAAAGTAGATAACAGAACCCCAATGACAAACACACAAATACACACTCAGATTCCACAATAGATAACCATTACAAGGGTGTTTAAGCATAAGATAGGTTTAAAGTATGCAATGATGATGAAAGAAGCACAACAACTCTCAACATATGAAGAGATAGGCTAGACTAGCACAGACAAGTCAAGATACCAAGAAATAATGTGTTTCATCAAGTCAGTTACATAGATTATTAAATTGAAAACCAATAGATTTCACCAATACACAAAGGGATTATTAATTTAACATACAAGAAATTAGTAACAATAAATCATGAATACATTCAACGCATACAAACTCAATGCATTCTTCATTATTCTCTTGAAAATATACAAGTCCAAAAGCTTTGTGTACAAAATGTGAAAACCAAAAGTTCTCCAGCATCTCCCCTCTATAAGAGTCCCCCTTTTACAATGCTAAAGCCTTGTATTTATAGGCTTCAGAGAACAACTACCTTGTAACCACTTAATCTAACCCCTTTGTGTAAACTTAGAATAGCTTCCTAAGTTAACTACTTACAATAACTACCTTTTTTGAAGACAAGTTGGGATTTACCTAACTTTTACAAAGTTAAATTCATAAGGATAACTTTAATTACAATAAGTGACATAAGTCACTTTTTTAAAAGGCAATTTGAAACTTGTGACATTGAAGAAAGAACTTGATGTCGATTTTGTTGAGGTGGCCTCCATGTCTTCTTTTAATATGTTAGTTGCTTGCTCATCAACAAATTGATTATGTAAGTTCCAACAACTGTGAGCTTGCATGCCCAATTCCTTTCTTGAAAGCACCACGAGTTACAAGTTAGCACTAATATATTAGATCTTGTATCATGATAGCCTTTGACCATAACAAAGAATTTGCAAATACCCTCAAATACTGAATTGTGATCCATCAATTTCACTAAGCCTGGTAAGAACAAATGCAAAATAGTTTTCAATTCAACTAGATGAAGTTGGTGAATAAATGTAGCTTCGTATATAAAATCATCTCCATCTCTAAACGTGGACACCTTCACCATTGACTTTGTGACATCATGAACTGCTTATCACATATCCATTTTGTAGAACTCATGATGCTAATGGAAAAAGCTTTAACCAGTCTTACCAATGAGGAATTAATGACTCAAACACTTCCACAAAAATGTTCTATGAATTTTGTTGGCTCATTTTATAACAATTGCTTGAAAAGCATCATCATTTATGGAGGTTGATTATAAAGCTCCAATAGAAGCCTTCTAGTGTCGTGCCTTGATAGAACAACATTCAGTAACCAATTAAAATGACTCTGAGAACTTCCTTGCGCAATCCATCCAATAAACATTTTGCAGTTATTTCACTTCATTTCTTGAGGAGACGGTTTCTCGAGGCATTCTATCAAACAATTCGGTTGCAATGCCTGTGATTCGATATTTTACATGCATGTTAACGAACAACATTGTATTCATATTCTTTGGATTTGTTTTGAAAGTCTACGGTATCACAAGCATGAATAGCATAGTGTATTGCTAAAGTTGGCAATAACCATAACATCTTATGAAAGTCTCCCCAATGTTTCTCTTTAACGTATTCCATACTTCTTTTGCAGTGATCTTGAGGTTACACGTCCAAGTAGAATACTCAGGATATCCATTGTGTTAAGCTTCACAAACCAATGTACTTGCATATGTTTGAATACTTCTTAAGATTTTTCAACATTATCACTTCATATTCATGTAAAATCTACAAGCACCAAGAGAGGACGTCTGCACAATGAACCACATTTTCATATGGCACTGGGTGTCCTCAAGAGAGCCAACACAAATATGAAGGTCAACCATGGATACCTGCTTGTGCTTCCACATTTTGCACGTAATTATACCAAAGCATTTTCAACTATAACCTAGCAAAATTTATAATGATGTATAGACATACGTTGTTCCAAATCTTCTATTTCAACACATGCAGCGAGAATGACAAGAAGGTTATGGGTTTGGTTTTACACTTGCCACTTATATTTGTTTGAAAGTTTTGCAAGCTTTTTCAACAAAACATTGTGTGCATATCCTATAATCGTTGCATTACATGAGATGACATCTCTTTGAAGCATTTTGTCAAACAGTTCGCGTGCATTGTTTATGTTACCACATCTCTCTGAAAATCAATTTGGGTGTGTTGCCTTTGGGAAAATGCAAACAAAGGTTATTGAACATGGCTCCATACGTGCTAATTGCATTTGATTGGGAGTTTGTGAAACCTTTTCAACCAATCTGTTTGCGTGAACCCACAATTATTGCATTTGATAACACTTTTATGAAGCATTACATTGAACATTTCTTGTGATTTGTCCATAATTTCATATATTGCATGTGTGTATGAATTGTAGTTCTTACAGTCATAAAAAAATTTCTTCGTGAGACACTTTGTCGAAGCGATTATCTACTTATCAAACTCCATGCAATACATTTGAATTTGTGTCCTTTGCATTGATATGGAAATTTCTAAGGCTTTATCAACATATCCATTAAGTGCATATCCTGCGACCATCACATGCAATGAGGGAACATTTCTTTGACACATACGATGTAGAATTCGCCTTAACCCTAGCCGATCGCATTTGCTTGATAGTTTGTAAAGTCGTTTCAACAAATTGAATTTGTGTATATCCTGCAATCACTGCATCCCATATTTTTCTTGCATGTCTACAGGAACCTGCAACTGTGAATTTGCACTCATTGCTTCCTTCCTTTTGAAAACAAACAAGAAACTCCCTTTTTCGATGATTTGTGCAAGTTGGCCAACTTATATTAGTTGTTGAAGTTGTTGAAGTGGATCTAAAACATGCAATATAACATTTTCTCGTATCGGTAAGTTGTGATTCTTTCACAAAACACCAATTTATTTCACTTCAAACTCCTTTGCATCTTCACTCCATCAAATCATTGTCCTGTGAAAAAATTTAGAAATGAAGGTTAGAGATGCTCCACTTTGAAGCAATCCTAACCTCTTTCGTGAGAGGTTATAATTGCGAGTTAGAGATGCTCCAATTTGGAGCAATCCTAACCTCTTCTTTTGAGGTTATAAATTTGGGTTAGGAATGCTCGAAAACGGAGCAATCCTAACCTTAATCTCTCAAAGGTTGTGATTTTGATTTTTAGGAGTCGTTGACCACGAAGTGGGAGAAAGGGAAATGAAAATAATGGTATTTTAAAATTAATTTTCCCCCAAAATGATCACAATATAGAAACCAATTTAAAATATTAAATTATTTTTGAAAAATAATTTAAATATTTCCCTTCAAAATTTAATACCCAAATTTAGGAAAAACAACCATAACTTTTAAATGGTAAGGAGTTAGGCTCTGAAATTTGAAAAATTCTTCAAGGTGGGACAATGAGCATATACCATCATTTGGTCCTCATGACGAAACCTAGGGTGAGGGATTTTGTTTATTTTTAGAGCGAGGGACATTAAAATTTGAAAATTTAAAATATCGCAAACTATGAACTGGGTTCAGACAGAAATTGGTCATATGGCACAAAATGATGCTTAGGACATGCTCACAAGGTGATTTCCCTCAATTCCTTGTAATTTTCAAAAAAACATCCATTTTCACATTTTGATTGACATATTTATGATTGACCACAATGTAGATTAAAATGACAACCTTGGATTACATGCTCACTCATTTTGCAGAGACACATATTTGAGCCTTCATATAACATTAGGACCAATTCCAAGTTCGAATTTTGGGTATTTCAAATGTAGGGCAACAAGTCTCCATGAGCATCCACCAATCAATCCATGCTAACTTCAAATCAAATCCTACAAATTCATGAAGCTTTGAGCAAATGATCAATACTCAAAATCAAAGAGAACTAACAACACCTCACCAAAGACTCAAGAGTCCTCCATGGCACCAAGATGTCACCATCTCCAAATGACATGAAGATAACCATCTGTCATCAAAAGATGAATCCACATCATTTCTAAAGCTCCCACTAAATTGTGTAACCAATAACTCCAAGCATAATGATAACTATCCCCTAACTGAAGATCCTTTGTGGACCCAACATGATCAAAGAACGCAACCAAGAGCTCCCAAAAGGAAGATTCAAACCATGATCACCAAACCAAGAAGATACAACTGCACATCTTTCGTCAATAAAACCAAAGATGTCAAACTCTCACTGCAATTTGAAGGAAAAATCCAAGAGCTCCACATGACACCAACATCCATTGCAAAAAATCATTCATCTTGTAATCAAATATTGTCCATGGCTCACAAAACACACCAACCACAACAGCTTAGAACCAAAATATTGAAACAAAGAAGATAGAACACATTATGTGATTGCATAAAGCTCCCACTAAAAGTGATATCGAGTTATACATGGCATCATGAAAACATCATTACCAAAACTCCATTAAAAGTGAACAGAGCTTCTCATGCACCATAATCTACTTCTAAGATTCTCATAATTTGATTAGAAGATGGATGATTTTTTAGACCCTCGTATTTTTTTGTCCTTTCCATACCTCTTATCTTGCCCTTCCCTCTCTCTTTTATACCTAGTTGAGTCTGCAACATTTATCATTTCTCACTTCCTTATGGTTTTCAGCATCCTGATGATGGATCATGGAGTGTGATTTGAAACGTTGATGCTCAAAAAAACTTACACAATTAAATCCAAAAACAAGAAGCACAATACATATGCAACATCTCAAAGAAGAAATGCATACTCAATGCTCCAATCTTAAATAATTGAAAGATTCAACCCATGTTAGTATTGTACATAAAAGAGATAATTGGGCATAACATGTGGGTTTCCAAGACTCAAACACTAGAGTTGATTTGACAAACGAACCCACAAAGAAGTAACCATAAATCAATAAGAACCTTCCAAGCATCCATCCAAACCTGCAATTGTCTCTATCTAGAATACCCTGAATCCAATCTTACCATAGATTTTAGTTGACATGTATAACCTACAAAACCATCTCTATAAATCTGAAATCCATTTAGACCTCCAAATATTTACATTATACATGTCATCTGAATAATGAAAATATCACAAATCTATAAAATCCAACAATTAAAAACAAAAGATCAATGCAACCCAATAGAAAAGGAAAGCTATCTAGGAGTTTAAACCATATGAAACATACTCCACAACTCAAAAAGAGGTTAGTGGTTTATTTTCCAGTGCTTTCGTGTAACCATGGGCTAAAACCGTGAACCCAACATAAGCACTCCAATTCGTAGCCCAAAAAGCTAATATTTCTCTGTGTAACTAGGATGGCAATACTCGTCCAACATGAACACCTTCTCACTACACATGAATACAAGGGATAGGAACAAAAACCACCAAAGAAGATGATACACATATTATCAAATAAGAGCTCCAGGTTACCAAACCATAACCAACTTCACAGATATCCATAAACAAGAACTTCCAATGCCCAACATAAATCAAATTAATAATATCCATGGTTTTCAATCTCACAAATATGCAAAACATAGTTAACTCGCAAAACATTCATTACAACCCCATAATCCTCTCAACAACCTTTAATTCCTTCTAAAAGATCTCACAATCTCTTTTTTTTGTATTGCATGATTCCATAATCTTGCCATGCTAAGAAACCAAAAATTGGGGAACATCCATAACCAATTAACCTTCAGCTCTAATATCAAATATTGGAAAATTTACATGTTCAATACCAAAGATTGTGAAGATCAATTTATATCCAATACGCTAATCAAAGATGAGATACAAGGCTTGGATAGCTACAACATGAAAATCTGAAACTCATATGCAAATCTGAAAATTAAGTTGCCTTAATTGTGGAAAACCATGATTAGATCCTTCTTCTTAATGATGTCAAAAATCAACTTACAAATCATGCTTAATAAGACTATCTTATGTGAACTTATAACAGTAATAAATAATTATTAACATTAGCATAAGATAGAAACAATAAAACATAAGATCAATACATTGCACAGGATCAACAATAAATGTGCTTACAATATAATCGCTTCCAATATCCTCTTTGCCTCCATCGTAGCAGCACCTATGCACATGTGAACAACCTTCTTATGCCTCACACATCTTTTGTTCTTGCAAAGAAATCTACATTCAACTGTTACCCACATTCTACTTCCAGAGGGTTGAATCTATAGAATGGCAAGAGCTCTAAAACCACCAATAAAGATGTACAAAGAAGCCTCTTCATTCCTCGCAACCACAACGCTTGGAATGCCTCCACGAAACTCGAAAAGATTTTGACTTTGGCTCCAATACTTTCCCTTCAACTTCGGCACCCATTAAATGAAATAAATGACGGAATACCAAGAGACACTTGTTGCCTCTTCCATGCCTCCACTTGAAGAATCCCAAAGGTCACACTTTTTTTCCACTTAAGTAATAAAATATCTTATTCTAGATGTCTATAAGTAGGTAGAATGATATTAAATAATTGTGTTCACAACCTACTTCTATCATTGCTAGCGGAAACCATCACTCCTTATGAATGTATTACAAATAATGGTGAGAATTAAATATTACAAATTATTTTCCCAATATATCCCAAGTGCCTTGGGATACTTTCCAAAGATGTTGAAACCTTGTCATAGGATATACAAGGTAGATGGCACTTTAATCCTAACAGTTGGTATTGTCAAGGGGGAGTAGTTTGAGTATTCAAAAACTGATGCTACAAAGTCATTTGCCTAATCTCAAATTTAATTTATATATCTTCCTACGAGAGCTATGAGTTTAAAGAGTAGTTTGGTTACTCAAGAATTGATATTGCAAAGCAATTTGTCTAATTTCAAATTTAATTAATATATATATTCCTTCTAGACTTACTTGTAAGTTTAATGGTAGATGTAGAACACATTTTGAGTTTTATTTGTTGAAAACTTTCTTTTCACATTTTAGATGGGGAATATACAATCCTAATAGTGAATCAAATACAACTACAAAAATTCTTTAAAAACATAGAAGTATCTACATTCAAGCTTCAATACAATGCTTGTGAGTGCAAGCTTTCTATTTGGCTACAACTAAATTTCAAAATTTATAAAATACCAATATATTTTGATATTGATGAAGTAAAATATTTGTCATGAGATGTACTTAATTGGTATAGATGGTGATGATAAAGTATATTTGTCTCAAATATAACTAGTATATTTCATCTCACAACATGTCAACCTAAGTTGTGACCTTAATTAACTAGTGTCGCAAAGGACTTAAAAGTTATGGCCATCCTATTTTCCTAAAATGTTCATCTAACAAGCCATTTTATATAAAAAGATTCACATAGGAAATGATAGGTTCCATCAAGATAAAATATCATTTTTTTGAGGGTGCTATAGTTTTTTTCACATATAAAATAATTAAAACATGACAGATTTATATTTTTATTTGATTTTTTCAAAATTCGATATTGAAGCACCAACTGTGAAAAGTGTAAAAGATGTATAGCCCAAGCATGTGAACAGTAACAAATAAAATTTAATCTATAAAATGCTTTTGAAAGCAAGAATGACATTGAGAATAAGTACAAGTAGCAAACCTAGCTTAAAATGGATCTAACATTTACGAAGAGGTATATGAAAGTCTAAATATGACAATCCCTACCTTCTTAAAGTTGTGAGATTCCCACCCAAGTCTCTTCATATTCGACAAATCTTATCGCATTTAAGATCTTTGTTGAAATTTAAATATGCTAATATCTTCTAAGAAACTATTTTATATCATTCAAGAAAAATGAATTAACAAAATCAGCCTTCAATGTTCGAAATCTAGACACCCCAACAAACAAACAAAATCCAAAAGTAGACATGAGGTATAAAATGTGTTCAAATAATTGTAGAGCAAGAAACCTTGGATGACTAGATGTAATATTATAGTCAAACGAGACGCTTTTTGAAGCAACTATTGAGGGATAGAGGAGATGTGCTTGTAGAGACGAATCCTCGGCAGTAGAATACTGATAAATGGGATAATATGTGATATTATATCACAATGATAAAAAAGTAGTTTGCACAATCTCTTGTATCACTTACAATATTAAATTAGAAAAATAATTAGCTTCGAATCTCGTGCTCATTTTCTCTCTTTCCACCTTTTTAACTTCTTTTTATTGATTCTAGGTCTGCAACTAACCATTTTACAACTCCTTTATCTCTTTCATCCTGATGATGGATTATAGAGTGTGCCCAAAAACGTTGATGTATATAAAAAATTTATACACGATTAAATCTAAAAACATAAAATAATTATTCCATTCTGTTAATCAATTTAAAAATAAAATAAATAATGGGTTAAGTTTCCCTCAATAAATAGTTTGTTGGCTTATGCAATCACTCAAGTTATTCTGTCGATAAGGACCACACTGCCTAAATACTACACTCCTATAATTGGGCTTCATGATCAACCATTGGCTTGAAACTTTCATATGTTAGAGAGAGAAGATTTCCACAGCCCATGCTAAATTCATATATGCTTCTGGATTCAGCTGCGTAGAACTTTAATATGTTAATTCAATTTGATTTTGAAAAATCAAGACATGCAAGTTGGATAGTCTGCTGCATACCCTCAGTAGACAACCACAATGAAAAGCGCAAGCAACATGAACTAAATATTCCCTTGAACGATAATAAATGTACAGAGCAATGCTGCTTTCTTCACCAATCAAGATTTCATCAAAAAGCAATCAGAAGACATGGATTCCTTCAAGCACAAGTATGGTGACAAAGGTTGCATTTGGTCGTATCATCCTCGTGTTGGATGATGACTATTTTTGCCAAACAAGATATCGCACATGCTATCTTAAATACTAATGATAGGCTTTTAGACTTCAATGTTTAACCTCCTAGTTAAGAATGTTTTAACCTGCAAATAGTTTCTATTTTTAAATCTCAAGTTGGGAATTATGTTGCACTAGTTCCTGGATTCAAAAGGTAAAACCCTCACAAGCATTTTCTCAGACAATCCACACCAAATCTAACTCCTGTTATGCTAGTTCCTGGATTCCATTGATTAGACTTCACGTTGAGGATTTCTAAAGCAAGTTCACTCCAAACTTTGGAACTTGAGTTTACGATCACATTTCATTTTCAACACAAACTTAGTCCAATTATTACCTCCTCAATAATAGCAAGATAGATGGCACATCAAGATCCTCTTATCTTCATTGGATAAAGGACTTGGGCAAAGATAAAATGTAACACCATACTATTTAAACAAATTGAAATAACATGGATATCTAGATACTTCCTTCTATCATGCTAAACTTCAAATAATATCTGCAAACATCTGATTTCCTTGAACTAATGCATTTCAAATCCATTCCAAAATTTCAGTCGTAAGCAACATGAATTTGAACTCTACTCATGATAAAAGAAACATCATATGTGGGGAACATTACTTTTTCTCCTTTAGCAAGATATTCAAAGGCAAGCATCAGTTCCCCATTTTTTGGGTTCACTTTGAACAAAAATACACTATTGGTGAGTCACATTATAAAATGCCCTTGAGAATGGAGATCAAATGAATGCTTATAGATAAACACCTGCAAGATGTTTGCTTCAATAAATGCTCAGACTGTAGATATTTAACTCTTGCTCATTGTGGCACTCGCAAAATTTGCTCCCCACCAATAAATTTCCGGATTCTTCCACTGTACAGATTGGAAGCAATTTTCACCTCCCTGCTATTGGTCTAAGTGCATCAGGCCGCCCACAACATTTCTTCCACTTCCGTTGTGACCCACAAGAACAACAATCATTGCGCCCTTGTTTCTGCCTTATAAGACTTGTCTTTCCGATGGAATTCATGGTTATAGAACTTCCTTGTTCAGTGTGCAAAGATTCTGAGCTCAAAGTCCTCTTTCTGCCACTACCTATTAGTTCTTTTTCACTGGAAGCAGAGCTCCCTGACTGATCATGCCCTACATTCTCATCATATTCTGCTACCACATCAACTGGCCTCACATCTGTTCCTGACTGACTTGGCATTGGCGTACAGCTATTTGTGTCAAATGGCCCAGATTCATTCGCTCTCACCACACTCTGAACTACTTCACTGCAATCCATTTGTGATAGCTTAGACTGACTTACAATTTGAGACTTAGATGCTCTGTTTAAGAAGCCAGGTGTAAATAGGGACTTTGTTTTCATATTATTTAGTCTTTCTGCTCCAGATGCCTGGCATGGATGTGGAACTATTACCTCCTCTCTAGTATCTGTGTCGAAGTCTGACCAAATTGGACTCGCCATTTTGGACTCATCTACTGGGATAGAAGAAATTTCATTTGAGGAAACATTTATCTGAACTTGAGAATCTATATCACACTGGAAAGAATTTGAGGTCATCAATTTGGCACCAAAAACATTATCAGATCTGTCTGTATGTGATGAACATGTTCCACTTGTTAAAACAGAATCTTTATCATTTTGGGTTATTGTCTCCGCAGAAAAAACATTAGTTGACAAGTCTTTGGGTGATGAATAAGATATACTTGATGAATTTGAAACTTTTCCATTTGAGGTCATTAACTTGGCAGCGACAACATTATTAGACGAGTCATTAGGTGATAGACAAATTTGACTTAATGAAATTGAATCCTTTCCATTTGAGCTTATTAACTTGGAACCAACAACATCATTATTTAGGTCTTTAAGTGATGAGCCTGTTCCACTTGATGAAACTGAAAGAGTTGGAGGCCTTTTAAGGAAGCCTGGAGCAAATATAGGCTTCGACTTTACTGTTTTTCTCACTGGTGTGCTAGACGCTCCATTATTGACACAGGAAGTGATTACCTCGGCACCATGTACTGGAATAGGAGAAAACTCAGGAGAGGTACCAGAACCTTCCAACATAGCAGCCTGCGTATTCTTCAGGTAGGTGTTCTGATTAGTATGACTTTTCCCATTATAATCAGGTATGTAATTATATTCATGTAATTCTTGTTTTGAACTAGAATCTTGAATTCTTTCTGCCATACCATTCTCCTTGGGAAATTTGTTGGTCTGATTGGATGACTCAATAGATACACCATTCTCTTTTGTTGGTGTTGAATTCATCTGTGAAACAATGACAGGAACTATTTCATGCTCCTTGTTAAACAACAATGTTTCTCTCTCTGATGGTTGTGTAGCAGAGCATGCAACATCAGGATGAAAATCATGCCTCTTTTTTTCAGTTGCTGGCCCCTCCTGCATAAGGATCTTATGCTCAAAATCTTTTTGATCCTCCATCAGATCAGCTTCATAAGCATTGTTATTCCTTACAGGTGGACCACAGAAATCCCCATTGTCAAAGAGAGTTGTATGTTGATTTCCACCAACCATAGAATTGGACCATACATCCAATGATAGGTTTGGTAAAGCCACGCTGTTGCTGTGTGAAAATAATGTTTTATTCATCTCTATAGGGATCTGTTGCACTGAAGAATCCACAATGTCTTCCATGACAGAAGATTCCTTCAAAAGAGCAAGAAAACTGTCAGAAGAGTTTCCAACAGAGGGTTGTTCTACTTCATCGTCACAGGACATCTTATCTGATAACTGTAAATCAGAATTAGAACTCTGGACAGCTGTAGTTCTATTCACCTCATCTTCAATCAAATCATTTGTCACAGGTGTATCATGCAACTGCTTTGAGACTGAACTACTAAATATTTCATCATCATAGTTTTTTTGAGGAAAGAATTCCATACTGGCCAAGGGGTCAACAGACATGGATCTTTCATTTACATGATCCACAGATACATTGTGTTCCACATTTCCAATTGAAGATGGAGAGGATGCATCAAAATTCTTAGCTTCCAAAAACAGGGGGTAAGAAGAAGTACCGGGTAGGCACATATTGGGTGGGTTAAGTTCAGGCAGTGAAGGAAGCACCTTATCCAGCTCCTCTTGCCCAGCTTTTATGGACAAATCCTCTGAACAACTAGAATTATTAGTCAGCGATCCTGATTCTTCAGATGCTAAATCTACAGACACATCTGCATCACAATCAACTGCATTGGACTTCTGTCTACCTCTGAGCTCATCACTACTTAAAAGGCTGTCCAAAGCACCAACATTTTCACTAATGCCTTCTTGCACAACACCTAGATTGCTTCTGAGAGGCTCCACTACTTCAAAGGGACTAGAGAGATATCCATCAGTCCTTGATTGTGTAATATGTGATTGCCTGTGAACAAGAGAAGCAGAATAGCTACAATCGACTTTTGCCATATTTGGTGCTGTTGATTTTGGTATATCTGCAGCTGAAGAGCTACGAACACATATCCTGCAACATGAAAAAGGTTATAACTTTATTTTGAAACCTGCATAGCATACTACAAGTTTCAACATTTCTAAAATGCAATCAGATCATTACACTGATGAATGATAGTATAGTAGTATACTATGTGCTACTTATTTAGTACCTCACAAAATCAAAATTGAAAACGTTCAACAAAAACTGAAATTTGATAAGTAGGTAAAGATTAATAAAAAACAAACTTGCATCGACACAGATATGGTATCAGATCGAATATGGTCATTTTTTAAGATCCCTAATATGGATACGGCTGGATATGGCATTCATAAAAAACACATTCCTGTATTTAACACAATTTTCTAAGTTATGAGAGGAGATTTTCATTACTTTACAAGCAATATAGACGATAATTGCTACATAAATAATTATAAGTTGATTTAACAATTTACAATATGCAAAAAATAGTAGAGTTGAAAAGAAGATAACCCAAAAAAATTGGTTGCTGAAATAGAAAAACATTTCATTTGTTTTCCTCATTTGGTGTAGGTTTTGTTTATACCAAAAAAATTTAAAAAAATTGAATGATTGAATTTTTTATAACTAAGTTTAGGAAGATTATGTCAAATTTTTTTAATAATCAAATCACAAGTATCCAGCACAGTTGGGAAATCGAGGTTTTTTGGACACACATGGGTGTGGTATCTGAGGTGTATCCACATCGTATCATATCCGGGATACGTGCACCCAGGGAAGGACAGAGGTGTATCAGGCTACTCTGATAAAAAAGAAACAACACTAATGTATGCTAACCAAAGCATATTTCATTTTAAAACTTTTTCATCAACAAATTTAATTTTAGACATGTATGTATAAGATTCACCTGCTGTATAGTAGCATGTAAGCTCTTTGAGACAATACTTCCTCCAGTTCAACTCTTTTAACCTGCCATTTGAACAGTTCCGTAAATTCTTATCCCAAATCAATTGCTGAAAAGTATATCAATATTAAAGTCAACTATAAACAATGATCTTACTTTGGCATCATCTGTTCTATACCACAACCCATGCAAATCCTTGACATAACAGATATAGTGCCCAAAAAAAGAGGCATTTAGCATATCCACGTGTACAACAACAGCATAGAGCTTGTAGATGTGCGAACTTTCCTCCTTTCCACTTACATAAGGGGATAAATCTAAGGTTTCCGGAAATGTTACTCTCTTATTCAACTTTCCAAACCTTCCAGTCTGCATTTTCTCCAAAAATTAAAGTGAGAATGTAGCAGAGAAGAAACAGATTAGCTGAATAAACAAGGATACTAATAGTATAAAGAAATTTTAGTGTAATTTTGGTTGCAAGCAGAACCTGAAATCGTTTAAGTGCAATTGTAAGAATGTTTGGGGCCTGAAGAATACTAAGTTGTTTCTGTGCCCTTACATACGTATTGCATCTGCAGTAACATAGGATAAATAAGCACCACTTTTCAATAAATAAAAAAGGAACTTATAAGCCTATCTAAATACAAGAAAAATATCTGCAAGATAAAAACCAATTCAATATCAATAGTTGCTCAGAGTATAGAAAGTTACTGGCATAAATAAGTGAATAAAAAACTCAAAATATTATCCTTGACAGAATACTGGCTAAACTCAAAGAGACTTCTACCATTGATTGCTAAAACTGTGCTACACTGTACATTGGCTCTTGTCTCATTGGGACATCTCTAATTCCTTGAGCGAAATTGATTCATGACTTGCATACAAGCACTACCATTTCATCACATGCAGAGAAAGAACAGCAAATTGGCTTATAAAAACCCATGCCATTTCTGTGTTTCTGAATTTGGATTGTGGAAATCTGTTAACACTAAAACCCTTGCTATCATTAAGTATGATCAACTTTGAACTGAGATCACTTTTTAATATCATAGTAGGCTTGTTACCTTCTTCTAAGTTCTAAATTTTTAAAAACAATGGAAAAGAAAAGCTATCCAGCAACAAGGATATTTACTCGAATCTGTTTATTTGACTATGCATCAAATGTCAGTAGGAAGAAAACCTAAACAACATCATGAGTTTTTATTTTCACATACGTGAGTTTTCCCTCAAAACCAGGGGTCCACTGTAATGCATCAGTGGCCCCAGGATGCCCTACGGATGATAGGGCAGGGACGAAAAATCCCCCCACTGTCTGCAGTGCACAGGCCCCAACAGGATGCTGTCCCCATGGACGTCTCCCTTTTGGGCTGATCTCTGGGATGGTCCAGAGGAATCCAGGCATAGCTCAACCATCCTGGTAACATCAGAGCCTAACCAGTGGCCCAAAGAACAGAATTTGGCATCCATTTTGCTATAGAAATGAAAGAAAAGCAGACAGAAGGGTATCACTGGTTAGAAGTAACAAATTATTAAACATATCCATTAATACGTCTGGGACCTGTTAAGTTGAAATAACCCCTTAATTTTTTTCAAATTTTGAGCACAACACTTAGCACCCATTAGCATTAGCAAATAAACATCTCGACCACTTATGCAGTGGGAGGAAAGCATAAACAATGAAAGCATTACATGATGGCGATTTGACCAGCCATTTCCACTGATTTAGTGGGGGATTACAAATTTATTGAAAGCTTAAACAACAAAACCTTGGCAGTATAACCAGCCACTTCCACTTGTCCAGTGGGGATTACAAGATTATTGAAAACTTAACAACAAACTTGGCAGTATAACCAGTCACTTCCACTTGCTTAGTGGGAGAAGTTAGCTTCCAAAAATGAGAACAAAGGTTGTTTAGTACTACTAAACAAGTTATTACATAAGCTAACTTTGTAAGGGAGAGCTGAAATCAGAAAACCAAAGACAATGTTACCAGCCCTGAAGTAAGTAGAACGAATTCTGATTTTCAGAAAAACCAGCCACTCCAAAAACACCAAAATGCTCACAACTCCCTCCTGATACCTCTGAATAAGCTCAAATAAGATGCAAATGAAGCATAGGAGCTGGGCAGCTAAGGTAGAACAGGAAACTCGCCACCAAACAAGGTCTTAGCAAGGGCACGCACTCCAACACTGACAATGGAACTAGGGCAACCAGCAGCAAGTTCGATTTGAGACAAAAAATCTATCCCTCCACCAAAATCTGAGCAAATAGGCACCAAGAGCATATGAAAATTTTGAGCCCATACCCACAAAAATCAGTTGAAAACTCCAGCCAAGGTGAGTAGAAATGTAAATCAGCTGTAAGGTTTTTTCACCAAAAAGAACACACCAATCTTCTCTGAAATCCATTGGTAATCTCTGAATGAAATTAATCTAACAGCTAGGAGTAATCTTTCAAACTCAAAACTGTGGTCAAGCTAGGAGGGCACGCAACCCTGAAGCCAAGTTTCTGAAAACAATTCGGCAGCACTTCGTTATCAAATTCAAACATACCAAATGAAGGAGAGAAGGGTCTTATTTATAGACTTGAGACCCCAGAAATTCAAACTCATTTTCCCTCCAACTTGGGCGCCACACTTAGGTAAATAAAAATAACTCCATTGAATTACCACATAACCCCATTTGGCGTCAAATTTGAGTTACCTTTTTAAGCCAAGCTTGGACGCCAAAAAATTGAAATATTTTATTTTTGCAATAAGGTTAATAAAATATTCACCCAAAAATCCTTATGAAAAATAATAAATAAATAATCTTAGTCATCTTAAAATTCCCGAAGAAATAATACTGAATTGAATTGCTGGAACGGAAACGAACCATCAAACTGCCAAAAATAGGATTACTAAAAATAGCACTGACTAAATTAGCATACTGTTAAAAATAGTAAGTGATCCCAAACTTCATTAGTACACATTCTGAGAAGTCGCCATGACTTACTAAATATACTAAGTTTACCAGGTTCTTTGCCTAGACCCCCCGAGTCCTGGTCCTGGGTCGGTTCCCCTAGGTCCAGCTAGGGTCTTGCAAATGCTCTGTGGGTTCTTCCCTGCCGAACCCAGAAGAACCCAGGAAGAATTTTGGATGCTTTGCAGAACCAGGGAAGAATTTGACGCAAAAGTGAAAAATTTTGACTTTTTTAAATCATTTTTTAATGCCAAAAAAGCATATTTGGCCCCCCAAACCTAATTTGATGACTTAAAACACTAAAAAGGTAAAAGCAACTTCATTTTTTCACAATAAAATGAAAAACATAACTTCATTTTTGCACAATAGAATGAGCTACTTGCAGATCATGAAATTGGCTATGCTAGTACCGCTGCCAATGCTACTACCAGCGCCAGTGCTAGTGCCACTCCCAATGGCACGGTTTGTGGTTCTTCTAATCTACTATAGCATATGGAGGATGATGATGATATTTTTGATGACCCATATGATATTTGATCAGTGATGGCTGATTGTTGTAGCTTATCATTATTATTTTTGAACTAAAACATTAATATGGTGGTGTATTTACTGTTTTGCTATGCTATTTGAATTAAAACTTTAATATATGATGGTGTATTTTGCTATGTTATTTGACTATTAGCATAGTGGTGTATTTTGAACTTAACTACTGCTGCATATATGCATATATTTTTTATTTTTTTATGTTTTGTACTAGCGAACCCAAAACACCCAAAAAAATTTTGCCGAACCCACGAACCCAAATCTCGAACCCGAACCCGAACCCGAACCAAGACCAGCAACTTGATAAAAATAGTAAGTCCAAAGATCATCTCCGAAGAATTTGCATGTCAAACCACACTGGAGCTCTCAAAAAACCCAAAAATATCCTATAAAGCAAACAATCGTCGCAATTTACTAAAAATAGTGAACTCATAAATCTTCTCTGATTGAAACACATGTTATACCATCCCAAAGCTCATGAAAAACCCAGAAAGAATCCAGATTGCAAATTGCAAAACTCCTACAAACACCCCTCTAAAATCCACCTAGAAAGAAATCTCCTCTGATGGAAATGCATGTCATACCACTTTGAAGCTCTCAAGAAACCCAAAAAAATCCAGGAGGCAAACTTCCAAACTCCTGCAAACACCCCCTGAAAACCATCCTGAAGACAAAAACCCTAATTTAGTCTCTGATTAGCCTATGGGTTTCCAAAATAGGCTAGGACTCCATCCATCAGTCTAGAACCGAGAAGGGGACATTACATAAGTGAAAAGCAAACTGTGATCTCATCTAATTGTTGGTCAAAGGTATATTCAAACGCCAGCTAAGAAACATGTTTTAAATAGAGGTTCAGTCAACATTAACTACTAAAGAATCAGAGGCTGCCCACCAGAGTCAAGAAGAGAAAATTATCCTGTGCTTTATGAAGGACGTGCAATGAATAATTCAAGTTAATTATTTGTCAAATGGCATCTTCAATGTGTCTACAGGGCCAGACAAACTTATGCTGTTCAAAACAGTATCATAAACAGAACAATATGAATTGAACAACACTCTAACATCAACTGATAAGACCATGCCTCGTCAACAAAGCCCCTTGTAATAGCTCTAGATGCAAAATAACTTCACAAGACCCTGTTTCAGTTCAACACTCCTGTGATAGCCAGAACCCACCAGGCAAATTTGACTAATGACATGCATGCTAGTAGTTTCCAGCAAATACTATGTAATAATGCAGTTAAGAAAAAATGCACAAACTAATACAAAGTACAGTCAATTTCTAAGCAAGGGCAGTTGCAATCAATCATTAATAAAAAATGACCTCAGTTGAACATTGCACAATGCGGTTGTTATCGATGGCTAGAATGTGCAAAGGCAAACACACATATGCACAGACCTTCATACTATAGTATGTTGATAGAGACAGATACATGAACAGAGTATCTGATCCTTACCTAAAATTTCACTTACGTGACCCTTTATTGTAAGATGTCATCTCCAGTGCATTATTTTTGTAACGTGAAATTTGCAATCTCTTAAAATAGTTACAAGATTAATCATGATCATTTTATTAATAGCATTCTCTTCAGATACATTACTACTTCTAATTAAAATTGCAATTACGCAGTAAAATGACTTATCCAACAGGAAGAAAGCAAGAAGCAAAATCATAAATAACTTTTTGTTCACCTCAAGTTTTCTTTTGATTTTACTAAAATGATTTGTAGCAGTGATTTCAAAGCAGGGAGAGATCAAAACAAATGACAACTTTTTTAAGCGAACCAGCAAACCAGTTTATATTCTTAATATTTTGAGGTAGCTGTTCTTAGAGGCCGTATTAAAACAAACCTCAATTCATTTTTTTGAGACTTTTTCTGCAAAGCACCATATTTATCTTGCCCTAGGCACCACTGTTTTTCAGGCAAATATGGGACAAGATGACAGGATCCAAAGCTCATTAGGCAAACATTGTTTGTAGAGAAATATGGCATTTAAGAAAAATGTGGAGACATGTACAGTTTAAATAATGTATCAACAGGAATCTCCTGTCTAATAATGTGTTCTGTCCTAGTATGAATTCTGAAATAACAGAATAAGCAAAGGCTACTCATAATAACCCCTACTAACTTGAAATGCGATCAGACGTACAAGATATGTTGATGATCTTGTCATTGATGTCAACGTATGTGCAATTTGCTTG
The DNA here is from genome assembly GCF_030272615.1 of Cryptomeria japonica. Classification (NCBI taxonomy): domain Eukaryota; kingdom Viridiplantae; phylum Streptophyta; class Pinopsida; order Cupressales; family Cupressaceae; genus Cryptomeria; species Cryptomeria japonica. The sequence goes on along the minus strand of NC_081409.1, from coordinate 772,351,375 downwards.
CTGCCACGTGGTTTGAAGTGCAGTCTCTGCTGTTTTTGTGTTATGCAGATGTGTCAGTGAATGTCAAGGCTGCCACTTGTCTTCATGAATCGGTTGGCTCTGTTTTGTAACTGTTTCTTTTTGTCTTTGGCAGTTTACTGACATAGACAGAATTTTTGGTGGTTTGTCAGAAGTTTGCACAAATTGGTAATTTATTCTTGACTGTTTCGACTTCTTCTTCAGATCTGACAGCTGTGCCTGTTCGTTGATCATGTTTTGTGTGTGCAGAAGCAGTTTCATATTCTCTGTTAAAGCATGAACTGATTTCTGCAATACATTTGCAGTATGTGCAGATATTTTATCGTCTTTTTCTGTGCATTCTCCCCAAGTGTCACGTACCTTGGACACAATACCTTAAATGGTTTGATGTGGATGTATGTCAAATAAAAATCTTTTCCTTGCAGTTCGATAGAGACAGGTGTTTAGATGGTTTTTATTCTGAAGATTATCGGTATTATCATACAGAACTGCAGAGTTTAAATGATTAAAAATTCTGGACTGTGCGTTAAGGGTTACTTGTCGGAAAAATATGTTTTTTCTGAAGTATTCTATCCAGATGAAGTCAGAGCTTCTTTGTTGAAAGTTTTTTTTGATAAGTAAAAAATCCGATTCATTTTTGTGTGTGTGAGTGTAGGGATATGAGCTTGAGAGAAGATTTTTTAAAAAGAGTGAATATTGACGTGAGGACTGTTTTTGACAGTTCTTTCTGGGTTGCAAAGTAGAATAACAAGCAGAGTTTTTGTTACTAATTTTTATGAAGATGATATACAGAGATACACATGCAAGAATATCCGATGGCTACGTCTGATCCAAAACTCATGTTCTGAAATCTTGTTCAATCTATACTGAAGATATCATAGGTGACTTCAATGTAATTTTCGAAAGTTTTGGAAGAGAAAGGGTGTTTGTGAAACATTCCTCTCAGTTTTACAAGAAATTTACAGTCTGAAGTCTGAAAGGTTATAAGTTCAATTTTTATTTCTTCTTTTAAGAGGTTGGAGCCTTTGTGTCTTTGATAGAGTTGGAGCTCTTGATGAGGTCGGTGCCTCATTTGTTCTGAGTTGGATCTCTTTATGTGAGTTGCAGCTCACTGTTGTAATTGGGTTGGTGCCCATTTAATTTTATGAAAGTTTTTGATGTCGTGGTTTTTTACCCGAAAGGGTTTTCCACAAAATCTTGTGTTCTCTTAGTGTTTATGGACTCGGCTCTGTTGATTTGTTTTTATCTATATTAAAAGTTTTTTTGAAATACTGATCACCCCCCTCTCAATATTTTTGATTTGGTTTACAATTGGTATCAGAGCCAAACAACTTCTTTTTAAAGCTTAAAAGTCTGAAGGTCAATTCTTGGTAGTCTAAGATGAGTGCCCTTGAGACCAACAGAGCTCCTCTATTTGATGGGTCTAATTTTGCTTTTTGGAGTGTCCATATGAAGACTTACATAATGTCTCTTGGGTTTGATGTTTGGATAAGTGTAGTTAATGGTTACACACCTCCTCCTAATCCACTACAGATGCTAATGGAAAGAGAGCCTTCGAAAGTAATGTTAAAGCCATGAATGCAATATTATGTGGCCTATCTGAATCCGAGTTTGTGAAAGTCATGCAGTGTGAATCAGCACAAGCTATGTGTGAGAAACTTCAGAATGAATACGAAGGAGATGAGAAAGTTAAGAATGCAAAGCTTCAAACTCATAGAATGCTGTTTGAAAGTCTTAAAATGTGTGATGAAGAAAGTATTGCAGCTTATTTCCTGAGAGTTGATTAAATTTGGAACTCTCTAAAGGGCTTGGGAGAAAAGATTGACAATAAGACAGTTGTTCCAAAAATATTAAGGTCACTTCCTCTTAGGTTTGATGCTAAAATTTCAGCTATTCAAGAAATGGCTGATCTGGATAAGATGGCAATTGACAAGTTGCATGGTATCCTAACTACGTATGAAATGTGAACAAATGTTGAATCTTCTTCAAAGAAAAAAACTACATTGAAAGCTTCAAAGAAGAGCAAAAACAAGGGACATGTATCTAGTGATAGCATAGAAGAAGAATGTAAAGCAGCTCATTTTGTAAGAAAGTTAAAAGAGGCTCTAGTAAATATAAGGGCAAGCTACCCTTAAAATGATTCAACTGTGGAAAGATAGAGGACAGCAGCAGTGAGAATGAGTTTAAATATAAGAATAAGAAGTTTGTAAAGAAAGGAAAGAAGTCACGTAATTTCAAGAGAAGTTTATATTCCAAGGAGGAAAGTTGTTCTTCAGTTGAAAGTGGAGAAGAGTCCTTGAATGATGAAATTCTATTCATAGCATTAGAAGAGATTGTGTTTGAAAATCAAGAAGAAGAAGATTATTTTGATGAAGAAGAGGTTAAAGTCGATCTAGAACAAAAACTTATCAGTGCTCTTAATGAGATTAAAATATTGAGAAAGAAATATCAAAACTTGAAGTTGCTATTACAAGAGGAAAGAGACACACTTTACTTCTTTTGCCAAAACCACAGCACACACTAGTTAATAGGTATAAAGCACAGTTTATTCCTTTTCCAAAAAAGTAGTGTTGTCTTTTATTGTGGATGTGTTTACAGGTAAGTCACGGTCTTCTAGCATGACATTTTTGTTAGTTTTTAGTGATCAGATTAGCAGTATAGAACAGAAAAATCAGAATGCAAAGTAAATCATACGCATAACACACATGTACCCCGGGAAAACCTCCCTCTTGGAGGAAAAACCCAACAACCAAAGATCTCAGATCTGATTAGATTAGATATAGCAGCAGATTACAATACTGCCCTTCCAGGGCATATAAAGAACTTATCTGAATCACAGTTCAGGTCAGACTTGAACAATCGCTCAGATTGTTGATTGCAGATCATGTGAGGGAGTTCGCTTGCCCTAGAACAGATGTAGCACAGCCTGAAGTAGGTTCAGCAGCGTTGGAGTAGGTTCGGTAGCCTTGGGGCAGGCTCAGCAGACCTAGGAGCAGGTTCGGCAGACCTAGGAAGATGTTCACCCAGCTAGAAGACAATTTCGCTGACTGAAAGAATCAGATTCACTGCTTACTGTGTGCAGACCACAATTACATAATCCGCATATGTAGTAGAGATGTGATGCTTGATGTGTAGGTTCTATTTGTGACTTCAAGTCACTTCTTATTTATATGCCTCAAACTCCTTTGCCACTTAGGTCGGCCTTGGCGCCAAAATGCATTTATAATTATATATTAATAGGTCATGCCCCATATCACTTAATGACACATAAGTTGTGCGCCCAAATAGGGCCAGATAAATACAAAGCCGAATTGCTAAGGCCAAAGGCCACTTAGCACTTAGATGAACTAGGTCGGCCCTAGAAGGGATCCGACCTAGCTACATAAAAACAATTTTAAGAAGAAATTGTCAATACCTGATGATAGCCCCTGCTTGAAGGGAGATTCACTAAATGTGTGACCATTGTGGAACCATGATAAAATTCATAAGATAATCCATTAATCATTGAAAAAGAAAACAAAAGTACAGCTTCTGGAAATCTTATTAGATATACCTTCGATATAGGGGAGGGTTGTAGCATGAACAGCATTTGCATCTACATCCTTGGGTTTAGAACTATAAAGTAATTTGGCTTAACTAAACACTCAAGTGATAAAGCATTTGCATCTACATCTTTATAGTGCTTGTTGTTTAGAACTATAAAGCTTTGACTAGGTGTGACAATTCAAGGTCTGTCATGCCCCCACCTGAACATTTCCATTAAATAATATGCCCATCATGATTAATAAATATATTAGGCAGTAGTTAAGAGGAGAGCGATCCAAAATCGGTAGTTATAATAAAGTAGTTCTTTAACAGTAGTGATTTTCTTCAAATAAAGAATAAATAATAATTAGCTAAAAGTCAAGAGGCATCCAAAAGGTTATGATTATTTATTTAAAGTTTATCAAGGAACATTCTAAGAGTTATGACTTTTGGAAGGAAAAAGTTATTAAAGGAAGATCAAACAAGAAGAGGAAAAAAAATTATTGGAAGAAAATATGAAGTGACATTGAAAGAAAATACTACAGCCAAAGAAGACGAAAACCCTCAACTTCTCATTTCAAGTTAATGGACAAAAACCCATAACTTGACCAGAAATTAGAGTTAAACATTTAAAGAAATAGCTGCAAATAGGAAGAAGAAACATAGCAAATGAGATTATTTTCAGAATTATTTGAATATTATATTAAAATTCATGATTTTTAAAGTTATATTTATAAATATAAATGCAATTTATCATTTTAGAATTTAAAATGTTGTTTTAAGACAAAAATAGAAACTGTTCTAGAAAGGGACATTACAATTGGTATCAGAGCAGCAATCCTGCCAGCCTACAAGGTAAAGCTAAAATGGCAGATGCATTCTAATCAAACAGATTTGAAGATTTACGCAAGAAAGAGGACATGGATCTTATTCAAGAGTTATTGTACAAACTTAAACCACAAAGTATTTGGCAAGTACCAAAGGTTGTCAAAAGATTTCAAAGCTAGTGTTCCTCTTGATGAGTACTTGGAAGCACTCTGTCATGCCCTGTCCTTGATCATCATATTATTTTCTAATCAAGAAATATTACCTAAATATTAAAATTTTGTTAATTGTTTATTTATTAATTTGATATTTAATTTATTCATTATGTACAAATGAAATAAATATATTAATTACTATTAATTAATTAATATTTTATTTATTAATGTTTGTTCGATATTATTATAAATTAATTAATATTTATTAAAGATTAATTAATATTTATTAAATGATGATATCCATAAAATGATTTGATGAAATAAATTAATAATATCAAAGGGACCCCACGTAATCCCAACGGGCAGCAAATCCTTGGAAAAAAGTGAGCACACTTTGAATAGTGGTGACTATTCCTTGAATCACCACCCTCCCTTACTCCTATAAAGCATCGAGAGGGAGGATAGGGAAGTGGGGAGGGAAACGGAGGAAAATAAGAAAGGAATCGAGGGATAGATAAGAAAAGTGAAAGGCTGATTTCGGTGGATGTCAGCGAATTGTATCTTGCTGCAACATTGTTATACTATTAATGTTTCTTCTTGAGAATGTTCTGCTGTAAATTATAATGTCTGAAATATAAGGAATGGAATAAGGAGAAAAGATAAGAAGACATCTGTGGTAGTGTTGACGTGTATTTTGTACACTGCCTAACACAGAATAAAATACCCAAGGGTACCTTATCCTCTCTTGAATAAAGCCTCTGATTGCTGAAGATATCGCGAAAAAGGATCAATCAGGATGACTCCAAGGTTCTTGTATGTAGGGTCTCTACGTGTGGATAAGCTCTTTGTGGTATGATGTGATTTGCTAGAATCACAAGGGGACTTACACTTGATGATTGAACTTCTGATTTGCCTTTGAATATTGCTGGAACACAGGATCTTACTGCCTTAGATTAAAAAAAAATGGAAAAAAGATGAGGGCGAAGAGAGGATCTAATCCTAATACTAAGAATGTAGGAGCAATGATTGATCTTTGATAAAACTCTAACTAGGTCTTGTTTTGACATCGCAGGACCATCTCCACAAGGCTAGTGCGATCTTCGAAGGGAAGCTTTATGATGTTCAAATCATCACTGCAGGCATAGACACCATCAGGTTGATGCATATCAATGAAGAAGCGACAATTGAAGTTAAGCTTAAGCTGAATAATTCCAGTTGACTACGCAAGGCAAGTCTGCAATCAACAAACTACTAGTAGTATGGATATACGAATTTCACCATCAACCAAGCATATTTCTTCCATTCATCTAATCATCTACCATCTAGGATTGAAGACTCAACAAGAAACCATGCATATTGCAAGAAACGACACACTTCACCATTACTTCAATGAAAATGGAGTTTGTTTACAATTAATGGCAACAATTCCTTGCCTTGTCCTCCTATTCTACTCTAATTGCTATTCTATCAACTAGCTAATCACCTTCTAACTACTCTCTAATGGCTTTCCAACCCCTTCCTAACTGCCTTTACAAAATGAAATGCCAGGGCTTATATAGTGCCCTCAATACAATTCGATGGCTTAGATCAATTCGAGATCAATGGCCAAGATTCAACAATGAAAACCCTAATTAGGGTTTGTTACAACCATTACATAACATTTAATGCTTGACCAATGATAAAATTGTATTGCTTGGACACATGTCCTCTCTGGAAAAATCGACCAATGGATAGCCGGGGTAGGTACACCGGAGTTTGTGCCACCTTCCATGAGTTAGGTACATCGAATCTGGACATGCTGAGGTGGACCACACTGACTGGATGAGCGATGACTAGGATGCCACCCCATTTGACACTTGGAACTTGGTAGATATTCAACTTGATGTTGTCGAGAAGCTAGCTTTAATTAATTCATTTGGAACTATTTGCTTCCTCAACAAACCCTTGTTCTAACTTGTGTCCTTGATTTGTAGGATGATGATGTACCTCGCCTTGGAATGCTGGATTGGAAGAGGTCGCCCTTGATGACGTTAGTCCAAAGAAGGTCGTCCTTGTCGATGCTAGGCTGGATCGAAGAAGGTCGTCCTTGTCCTTGCTTGATCGTCCTTGGAGGATACCTACACAACATTTCAAAATTAGTAATATATCTTGAAATCTAAAAATTAAACTTTAAAAGGAAGATTCAAGATTTTAATTTAGGAAACCTCACGATAAATCTTGAGTTATCATTTCCTAATTTAGGATTTTCAAAACAAAATTTAAATCTTCAAAAATGGTGCCAAGGTGATTACGCCATACCTCCACTTGAGAACTAAATCTAAGAAAAGATGCAAAATTAAGCAAGTTTGCTAAGCAAAATGTGGATCGAAGTCTTCAAAATGTGCTTCTTCTATCAACTTCACCACCTCTAGCCTTCAACAAAGATCGCTCCTTCCTGGACCAGATTTCGCACTCCTTTATTGCTCCTTCAAAAGCGCACTTGGACAAATGATTGAATGATGGATTAACATGCTCAACACACCCCTCCTATATAGGCGCTCATCTTGATAATTGCCCCTAGGCCGACTTGAAAAATAGGCCCAAAAACAAATAAAATTTAATAAAAGAGGGGGCCGACCTTGCAAAATAATTGAGAATTTAAATCCATGCGCTCCAATTTGATTTTATTTAAATTAATAATTAATTAATTAATGCCTTCGTCTTTAATTAATTCGATTTTTTAAAGGCAAAAATAATTAATTAAATACTCATGCGCAATTTTTTAAATGCTATTTAATTAAATTTATCGATTTTTAGCATTTAATAAAATTCAAAAAAAATGTTTTAGCGCCAAAATTTGGAGAGGTGGAAAGATACAAACCATATCGCTCTGGTCCCTGACTGAGGGACAGGAGCGAATTATCATCTTAGCCTTGATTCTTTTGCCTTTGATGTTCAAAACCATCATCTCCACGTTGAAACTGGCATTTTTGTTAGGAACCTCGAGCTTGATCGACTTGATTTTGTGGATGAATGCCTTTTAAGGTTGAAATCGCCCTGGTCCCTTGGTGAGGGACAGTAGCGAACCTTATGTTTTCTCCTTGATCTTTGCTTCTTCAATCACCAATCTTCATCATGTGGCAAGCAATGACGTTATCCCTTCACTCCACGCTTGTTTTTCTTGGCTTTTACGAGGCGCATTTGATGTTTGAATGGTTTTCGCCCTGGTCCCTTGGTGAGGGACAGGAGCGAACCTTGTGCTCTAGCTCAAATTTGCTATCTTTCAACCTTGGCTTCTCGTTCATCACCTTCCAAATGACGTCCTTGATCTTGTGCACCCTTGATTTGTCATGATTTTGAAGGAAAATGAGTGTTTTAATGAAAATCGCCCTGGTCCTTGCCTGAAGGACGGGAGCGAACTTAGCCTTTTGGTTCAATTTGATCACCTTTTAACGTTTAACTTCCTCGTAATCATCTTCTCAAGACACCTTAGACTTTGTGCAACCTTGTACGTCCTTGACTTAGCGTGATTTTTGAAGGTTTTGGCTAATGTAATGAATATCGCCCTGGTCCCTGACTGAGGGACAGGAGCGAACTTTGACATCTTAAGCTCATCTTAGTTTCCATCAATTTGCAATCGCCTTCACAATGTAAAACGGTGTCATTTGATCCCTCCTGAACGTACGAAATGTGATTAACATTCAAAATTTAAGCCTCCATGGAGATTTCGCTCTGGTCCCTCGCTGAGGGACAGGAGCGAATTTGGGGCATTTGGTGCAAATCGTTCATCATATTAACTTGTAATTGTCTTCAAAGTGCAAAACGATGTTCTTTACTCCCTTTCAAACTTTTAAAATGTGAATGGCAACTTAAATTTGGCCTCATTAGAACATTTCGCTCTGGTCCCTGACTGAGGGACAGGAGCGAACTTAAGCATATAGTGCAATTCCTTCATCTTTGGCGGTCCTTGCAACTTCGTTCTTTGTCGATACACCTCAAAATGTCCTTGCCAGTTTGTATCCTGACTTAGAGTGGTTTAAACTTGGGAGGAAGGCAAGATAAATACCATTTCGCCCTGGTCCCTGGCTGAGGGACAGGAGCGAATTTGATGTTCTAGGCTCCATCACACTTTGCCAACTTCCAAAATTATCTTCAATGGACTCGATGTGGACCCTTTCACCTATTCTTGGCACGAAATTCGTTCTAACTTGGTGAAAAAAATTGACCTAAGGCAAAAATCGCTCTGGTCCCTGACTGAGGGACAGGAGCGCCTAGGCCAATATAGAGTTCATCAGGCGTCTTGCAATCTTCAATTTGTCTTCAATAAGTTCGTTACACCTTCTTTGTTTGCCTCAAACTCAAAACTTACTTGATCTTTGCCCAAAACATGCCTCATGAGGAAATTCGCTCTGGTCCCTGGGAGAGGGACGAGAGCTATCACTTAAATTCGCCTTGGTCCCTGGCAGAGGGACAGGAGCGATTTTGCTTCTAGGGTCAATTTTCCTCATGATTGTGCTTTCAAATTATATTCAACTGATAAAATGTATCTCCTTTGATCTTCTCAATTCACGAAATCGTTCAAATCTTTCAAGGACAAGGCAATTTTGGATTTCAAGCTCCAGTCCTTCAGTGAGGGACAGGAGCGATTTTTGTCCTCCAGGCCCAAATGCTTCACTTTTCACCATGAAATGTCTTTGCTAGGGAAGATATCATCCTGCTTCAGGCTATGAATAAAAGTTAATGTCCAAAAAAGGTCTAAAAATGTGCATATAAAGAAAAGCGCTCTGGTCCTTCAGTGAGGGACAGGAGCGAATTTGACCTTCTAGGCAAAAACTTCATCATTTCATTGTTTTTGATCAAGTCTGGATGCTCTATCATGCTCATTTCGTCCTTCACCATGCTTTTGATGTCTCAATTCGTCCAAACAAGGTCAGGAATGGCTCAAATAAGTATTATCGCCCTGGTCCCTTGGTGAGGGACAGGAGCGCTTCGCCTTGGTCCTCCTGGGAGGGACAGGAGCGAAATTCGCTCTAGATCCTCAGGGAAGGATAGGAGCGAAATTTGACTTTTCGAACTCTCTATCAGGACAATTTTAATGGAATATAACATTTAAGTATAAGAACTTATACTTTAAGTTATATTCCATATATACTTTCAGGATGTTTGAGAGTGGTTTCAGACCTCCAGGAGTTATATTGCAAAATCTAGTTTTTTGAGGTTTTTCAGTTTCCAGACTTAGTCAAATTTCAGGATCAGGACATTCCAGACTTAGCCAAATTTCAGGATCAGGACCTCACTCAAGCAGGACTTGCTATCCTATTGATCTCCCCGACAGCACTCAAAAATGCAAAGGCTAACTAACAAAACCCTAAAGACCTAGAAAACAAACCCTAAAAAGCAAAAAGCAAGGGTCCCCATTTGCAATGGGGCGATGTGTGAAAACATCACAACAGGTAGTAGTAAATATTAAGTTGCAATAGGTACAAACCTGAGAAATATCGTTACTGATATAACATGAGATAATGCTGATAGCAGTCTGATATGACTATTATGATAGGAATATAATGTGGTTCGGTTTGACATAAGAAAATAATAATAGGGCCAACTGAGATTATAGTAGGATGTTACTAACATAATAAGATGATGTTAATAAAATAAAAAAAACTGATAACACAACATGATGCTGATAAAATAATATGATACAGTAAATACAGTTTAATACTGTCAATATTATTTAATAATTAATGTGACATAAGAGGGGAGAATAGGAGAGTGGTAAGACAATCTTTATATATTTCTGATTATAACAGGACTGACAATGGGATGAAAATAAAACTGGAAACTCATTCCGTCTCTTAATCATAAGGATCAACATTTAAGGAGAAAGAATAAGTCTGGCAAACAGTCACAATAAGAGATAGATATCTGAGTATAAGTAGCAAGATAATCAGCAGTCTTATATATTGATAACATGCATAAAGGAATAGATTAACAATTTGCATAGGTGATCATAATAATAAGAATAATATTAATAGTAATAATAATAACAATAATGAAATTCGATTTATGTATATAATAAAGATGTTAGCAATTTATATATTTGCTGAATATATATACATATATAATGGAAATAATTATCAATGAGATCATATATATATATATATATATATATATATATATATATATATATTTCCCTGTTAATAAATCCAAGGATGAATAAGGCAATTTACACAAATTGTTATAATACTGTAAATCCATATATTGCTGATAATATAAGAAACAATGTAGTGATTGTAATGGATAATGCCATATCAAAATTTAATTCTTAACCCATAGATTGCAGTGATCTGATTCTTTGTCTTTCTCTAATACTTGCAAAGATAGGGAGTGTATGGGGGAAAGGCAGAGTAAATCAGTCACATGGCAAAAATGTCCCAAGACAGGTAGAAAACCTTGAGGGAGCCGCATGTAGACTGTGTTATGCACCCTTGGCACAGTAAAGCTTCCATCTTGTAAGGTTTAGCAGAATAGGGGAGTGGAGTCTCATGCAATCTATGGGAAGTAAATCATACAACAAATTAACATCTATTCATCTTAATTGAAAATATTTTTAACATTTCATTATTTGCATAAGTAAATGGTTGACAGGTATGCATAATATTAGCTATGGTTGGATAATATGGAAAAAAAAATCATTTTGTATAAAGGATAAGCTCCTATTCCTAAATCCTAAAATTATTGCTAATTTATGTTTTTAGGGTGAATTTAGGAAGGGGACATTACACACTCAAGAACCATTATCCGACCAACGAGATCTAAATGAATACATAAGAAAAATGGCCAAGGAGGAGATCAAGGGGCAAGATACAAGAGAATCATTAATTACAGCAGTAGAAAAGTTAGACTCAGAATCACAATAAGTTGCTAAAACCAAAGATGAAGAAGAAGAGCCAATATTATGTGACAAAGACGTGTCAATAATTGCTAATGATGTTCAAGAAACATCTATCCAATTTTCAGGTACAGAAGTAATTGATCCATGTAAAAACAATTTGCAAAGGTATGGAAATGATTGGACCACGTGACGATGATGTGCAAGATATTAGTTATGTTGTTGTGAGGAATGATTTGTCTAAGATTGACCCCCATGAGGAGGAATTGCAAGTTTATCAAGAAAACTCCATGATGATACATACCAACTACATGGAAGTTGACAAACTCCCTTGTTCCAATCCGTTGTTCCAAGACTGATGAGCTTGTTGATGGGTTAGTTTGTAGTCATGAGAAGGAGAATCTTGGTTTACCTCTTGGAAAGACCAACATGGACATTGAAGAACAATGGAAGCATTAACCACTTTGTCATCCCATAACACTTGAAGTTAAAACGGATATAGTCAACCCAGGGAACATGATGCTAGTTGGAGTGAAAGATATAACCTACAGTGAAGGACACGTATATACTTTACTCAAATAAAAAATTGACATTACACGAAGGAGTCGGATCTTGGTATTCACAATACTCCCATAATTCATCATGGTCAGCAATGGCAATCAAGAATTTGTATTCATTGCCTAGGATCTTTGGTGAAAATGAAATGAGAAAGCAAAAGATCATGACAACAAATAATCTCATTCAATATGATTAAGCCAATCTTTCTTGTCCCTTTTCTAAGGCCAAAATCTAATGCTATATATATGAATGAGAGGAATTTTTATAGTACTTGGGTAAAGTAAATCATATTATTTCATAACAAACACCTAGCACAACCACTTAAGAGATCATGGTGCATAAGAATGGATTTTTGTAAGCAAGGAATAACTTGTCAAAGCTCCTTAGCTGCCATAGGAAATGGCCATGATACAGTATTTCCCATCTTCTTATTATTGCATTCATTGATGGAACCTTTGTAAAGTTCCCCCACAAAACTCACTCTAGTCATGTAAGTTCATACAGAAGAGGGAAGTGAGTTTATTGATATAAATATGTAATTACAAGAAAAAATGATTGAAAATAGTCTTTTCACTTTTGTTATGTTTGCAAGGAGGAGTTGGAAGGAAGAATTGCAGGACTACAAGATGTCTTTGTTGGCATTTTGCATATAGATTGCATTAATGATATGTTGTCATTGATGTCAATTGAACCGGTAATGGTATTCATGTTATTGCTGATATTGTTGTTTTTGATATTAGCTAGTAACCGGTAGGAAGAGCTTTGTGGAAGATGTTGTAAACCGGTATGTTAAGTTTGTGAGTTGAACCGGTAAACCAGTGTAAAGGGTTAAACCTTTCTATGCAATGTAACCGGTAAACCCTATTAGTTGTTAAACCTTAACCGATCAAGTTTGTTGGTTTATTATCTGATGAGCGGTAATGATGGAGACACGTGTGATCATTGTATGAGGATAAGTTCAGATTGTTTTTGCGCGTTTGTTTGTTGTCTAGGGAAGTGTTGTGACGTTTTCACACATCGCCCCATTGCAAATGGGGACCCATGTTTTTTTGCTCGTTTTCGCTTTGCTTTTTAGGGTTTTGATAGCTTTTTGAGCTTCCTTTCGTAGGATGCAAATTTTGAATGCAATGAATTCGCCAGAATGGTCTAATTTTCAATTGGAATGTTGATGCAAAGCTTAAATTTGTCTAAGTGTTGAAGATGAAATGCGAATTTTTGTCCAATTGAATATTTTGACCAAATTTTGACATTTTTGATTTTTGATCCTAGGCATCTCAAATGATTTGTTTTCGCCTTGTGAAGTGTTAAAATGTCTAAAATCATGTTATTTTGGCCTGTAGGAGCAAAATCGCTCCTGTCCCTCAGTGAAGGACGGGAGCTCGTTTTCAAATATTTTACTATTCCTGCAGGGTCAAGATGAATTACGAATTGGAAGTGATGGAGAAAGGCGAGATCTTTCCATTGAATATAAATTGAAGATTTTCATGAACACAGAAATGCCTCCAGGGGAAAAATCGCTCCTGTCCCTCAGTGAAGGACCGGAGCTACAAATCCAATTTTGCTTTGTCCTTGCAGGATTTTAACATCTTGACGATGTGAAAAGGTCCAAAGAGGTATATTTTATCAAATGAATATAACTTGAAGTGTTGTCGGGGAGATCAACAGGGTAGCAGGTCCGGCTTGAGTGAAGTCCTGATCCTGAAATTTGGCTAAGTCTGGAATGCCCTGATCCTGAAATTTGACTAAGTCTGGAAACTGAAAAAACCTCCAAAAACTAGATTTTGCAATATAACTCCTGGAGGTCTGAAACCACTCTCAAACATCCTGAAAGTATATATGGAATATAACTTAAAGTATAAGAAACTTATACTTAAATGTTATATTCCATAAAAGTTATCCTGATAGAGAGTGCGAAAAGTCAAATTTCGCTCCCGTCCTTCACTAAGGATCCAGAGCGAATTTCGCTCCTGTCCCTCACTGGAGGACCAAGGCGATGCGCTCCTGTCCCTCACCAAGGGACCAGAGCGAAATTCTTCATAAGGTACGATCTGGGCAAAGATCAAGCAAATTTTATGTTCGAAGGCAAGAAAGGAGGTCAATCGAACCCGTTGAAGACAAATTGAAGATTATCAAACGTCAACAAAGGACCAAAATGCTTAAGTTCGCTCCTGTCCCTCAGGAAGGGACCAGAGCGATTTTTGTTGTAGATGATTTTCTCGCCAAATTTCAACCGATCTCAAGGCATGAATGAATGAAAGGAGGCATTGCGAATCCGTTGAATATAATTTTCGAAGGTGATGAAGTGAAATGAGGCCCACAAGAGCAAAATCGCTCCTGTCCCTCTCCAAGGGACTAGAGCGATGAGGTACGTCCCCTTTGTTTTCATAGTTTTGGCGCCAAATAAACAATTCAAATTTCCTTAAATGCTAAGTTCGATAAAATTGAAAATCTAATTTAATTAGCATTTAATATGGCGTTGATCTTTTATTAATTATTTTTGCCTTTATTAAAATCGAAATTTGCAAATTAAAAAACGTAAGGCATTAATAATTAATTAATTAATTAATAAAAATCGAATTTGAAGCGCTACAAAGGGGGGTCGGCCTTGTCATTTTAATTTAAAAATCATTTTAAAAAGTGGTTTTATCTCCAAGTCGGCCCATATGGTAATTGTGGTGTGAGCGCTATAAAGGGAGGGTGGTGAAATCTTCATTTTCACATCACCATTTTATCATTCAAATGCGATTAAAAGGAGAAGTGCGAAGTTGTATTCAAAGGAGCGAATTTCATTCCAAGCAAGGTGGTGCGAATCTTGAAGTTTCTATTGGTGCGAATTGTCAAAGGCATTGAAGATCACGTCAAGGACAACTCAAAAGGTGGCGAAATTGATATTTTGAAGAAAAAATCACGTTGAAGACTATCTATACGTCAATTTTGCCTAGGCAAATTTTTCTCATTTGCATTCTAGAGTTAGCTCTCTCCTGAGGTATGGCGATATTGGTTTTATTGTCTTATTTTTGAATTGTTCATCGTCATTTCCTTAATTTTGAATTTTGGAATTTTGTTTTGCCTTAGCTCAGTCTTTTTTAGGAAATGATTAATAAAGGACTTATCATTAAGTTTCCTAAAATTTGCTCTCTAATTTATGTTATGTATTGCAAAATCATGGTACTAATTTTGAAATGTTGTGTAGGCATCAAATGGAGATCTCTTCAAGGAAAATCAAGCCGGATCAAGGACGGTCTTCGCCGGGACGGTCTTAGCCAGGACATGGGCGACCTCTTTCAATCCAGCGTTCCAAGGCGAGGTACATCATCTTCCTGCACATCAAGGACGCAAGGAGTTAGAACAAGGGCTCGTTGAAGAAGCAAAATAGATCCAGATGAATTAATTAAAGCAAGTTTCTCAACAACATCAAGATGAATATCTACCAAGTTACAATTGTTAGATGGGGTGGCGTCCTAGTCATCACGTCTCCAATCAGTGAGGTCCATCTCAGCATGTCCAGATTCAATGTACTTAACTCATGGAAGGTGGCACAAACTCCGATGTACCTACCCCGGCTATCCATTGGTCAATTTTTCTAAAAGGGACATTGTGTCCGAGCAATACAATTTTATCATTGGTCAAGCATTAAATGTTATGTAATGGTTGTAACAAACCCTAATTAGGGTTTTCATTGTAAAATCTTGGCCATTGATCTTGAATTGATCTAAGCCATCAAATTGTATTGTGGGCACTATATAAGCCCAGGCATTTCATTTGTAAAGGCTAATTAGCAATAAATTAGCAATTGTTAGAGATAGTATGTAAATAGTTAGAATAGTTAGAGAATAGTTGGAAGCAATTAGAGTAGAATAGGAGGACAAGGCAAGAAATTGTTGCCATTGATTGTAAACAAACTCCATTTTCATTGAAGTAATGGTGAAATATGTCGTTTTCTTGCAATTTGCATGGTTTCTTGTTGAGTCTTCAATCTTAGATGGTAGATGATTAGATGAATGGAGGAAATGTGATTGATTAATGGTGGAATTCGTATATCCATACTACTAGCAGTTTGTTGATTGCAGACTTGCCTTGTGTAGTCAACTGGAATCGTTCAGCTTAAGCTCAATTTCAATTTGTTGCCTCTTCATTGATATGCATCAACTTGGATGGTATCTATGCCTGCGGTGATGATTTGAACATCATAAAGCTCCCTTAGAAGATCGCACTAGTCTTGTGTAGATGTTCCATTGATGTCAAAACAAGATCTAGTTAGAGTTTCATCAAAAATCAAGTCATTGCTCCTACATTCTTAGTATTAGGATTAGATCCTCTCTTCGCCCTTATCCTTTTTTTTCATTTTTCAAATCTAAGTTAGTCAGAGCCTGTGTCCAGCAAAGCAGATCGGAAGTTCAATCATCACATGTAAGTCCCCTTGTGATCCCAGCAAATCACATCATACCACTGGAGCTTGTCCACACGTGGAGACCCCACTAAAAGAACCTTGGAGTCTACCTAACTGATCCTTTACGCGAATCTTCAGCAGTTAGAGACTATTTTCTCAAGAGAGGATAAGATGCCTATTGGTATTTTATTCTGTGTATGATGGTGTACAAAATACACGTCAACAGGAAGGAGCAAAGTGGATTGCATCTAATGCACAGCGCGTGATGAGTTACAAAGTCCAATGAAGCAGTTGCAATTTTCTTAAAGAATGTGAAGAGATTGTTATGATTTCTAACGGTCAAGATTGTACCGACTTGTTTGTAATCTCGATGATGAGAATTAGGTTTTTGTTGTGTTACCGACCTAATTGATTTGTATTTAAAGTCGATGAAGTTGTTTGTAAAAGTTGTTGGCAAGATTGGCAGAATGTAGTGCTATTCAAACAGATCAAGAAAACCTATTGTTTTCTAACAATTACAGCAAAAGTGAAATCCCTTAACTAGGTAAGCTCTAACAAGCTTGGTTACTTATTAAATCCTCTAACAAGGTGGTCCATTAGCTTGGATTCTTAAATCCTCCAGCGAGGTTACTCCTAACAGGGTATTGTGCTTTTCATCAAAGCATATTTGTAAATCCCTTAACCGGGTGATTCCTAACCGGAATTAGTTCTTAACAGGACTTATTGTAAAGCTTTAACAGGCTTGGTTCCTAACAGGGCGAACTTCAGAAGGGTTCAAATAGCTATCCTTGTGAGTCTCATCTCACCGTGGTTTTTACCTATTTGGGTTTTCCACGTACAAACATTTGTGTCAAGTGGTGAATGTTTTTGTGGTTATGATCTTATTTGTTGATTTGATTAACTTCTGATAAGGAATGATAACTGGAAGCATTGAGAGATGAATATGTTGAGATATGATTAAGCATTGTTGATGTTTACAAGATTGAAGTTGTTTACTGTTAAGTTGTCATAACAGTCAAACCAGTTGACGTCAAGTATTCTTATGAATATTGATCTTGATTGTGATATGTTTACTTTGTGTGGTTGAATTTGAGTTTGGGAACTTTGTATCAGTTTTTCAGTATATTGATTCATCCCCCCCCCCTCCCCTCTCAATATTCTACCGGATACTTATTATTTCATCATACCATCAATTGATATCAGAGCATCTCAGGTCCCCTTTAATCTAAAAGCCTAACAACTTGAGGAAAAGATCTTGTAGATCATGATGAAGAAAGAAGGTTCGAAGTTCAACAAAGATAACTATAGACTATGGAGCGACAGAATGAAGATTTACATTAAAAGTATTGGTAGTCAGTATTGGGATCATATACAAACTAAGTATATTACACCGACTAGAACCCTAACTAATGATCGGAAGAAAGAACAGCAAGAAAATCACCAAGCATTAGAGGCTATTATCAGTTCCTTGTTTGATGTTGAATATGTAGATGTTCATGGTCTTGAAATTGCATATGAAGTGTGGAAAAAACTTGAAGAGATTTATAGCGGTGATGAACATGTTAAGATTGCTAAAGAGGAGAGTCTAAGAGGAAAGTTTAATGACATGAGAATGTCTGAAGCTGAGAATATCCAGCAATATGCTCAAAGGATAAAAGAGATAGTTGGTGAAATAAAGAGTGTAGGAGGGAAAGTGGAAGATGCCACAGTGATTAGTAAGGTACTGAGAACCCTGCCACCGGTCTATGCTATCCGAGTTGCAGCTATTCAGGAGCTGAAATCCATTGACAAGACAAAGGTAACTCTTGACTCTATTATTGGCAAACTTACTGCTTTTGAATTAAATGGTTATGATGGTAGTGTACAGAAATCAGAATCTGCATTCAAAGCTTCTGTCTATAACCCGTTTGTGAGAAGAAGTAGAGATACCGGCCATGGTTATGAATCTAGATCCAGTAGAGATGTTGATGATGAAGACAGCTTAGTGGAACTTGAAGCATTGTTGGCAAAACGAGTGCCTAGAGGCACTGGTAAATATAGAGGTAAGCTACCTTTAAAATGTTTTACATGCAACAAGATTGGTCATATAGCAGTTGATTGCCCTAATGGTGAAAATGAATACAAGAGAGACAAATTTAAGAAGTATAAGGGTAAAGGCAAGAGAGATTGTCTTGTAGTATTACTGATGAAGAATCTGATAATGATGCTAGTGAAGATATTGTGTTTGTAGCTATTAAGGAAGAAATATCAAATCAGAAGGCACTAGTATCCAAGATGGATAACTCTAATGATTGGATTATTGATAGTGGTTGTTCACATCACGACCGGTGATCGGAGCAAATTACTTTCCCTGAAGGAATTTGATGGCAGTGTTGTCAGATTTGGCAATGACTCACCCTGTATGGTTAAAGGTAAGGAAGTTATTTCTCTTAATGGGAAGAGCAGTGTTGACGATGTCTATTGGGTTGAAGGCATAAAGCACAATGTTTTGAGTGTGGCACAACTTAATAACAGAGGATACCCACTGGAGTTTAGAAATGGTATGTGCAAAATCTTTGACAACAAAGGTGAATTGATTGCAACAGGGACACAGACCAGAGGTAATCTATTTCATCTTAATCCTAAAGTTAGCAACTGTTTGATTGCAAAAATAGATGATAATTGGCTTTGCCAAAGGAGATTCTGTCATATAAATTTTGACAATATTGTTAAAGTGAGCAAGTCTAAGACAGTAAGAGGTCTGCCTTAGCTAGACAAACCGGTTAATGCTCTTTGTAAAGAATGTCAGCTAGGAAAGATGATTTCAACTTTCAAGAGCAAGTCCTTCTCAGCAGAGCACTTGTTAGATTTGGTTCATACAGATCTATGTGGACCGATCAGAACAAGAAGCATTCAAGGTGACAGATATTTCATGATCTTCACTGATGATTGTTCAAAGATGATGTGGGTCACATTCTTGAAGGATAAGAATGAAGCTTTTGGTAAATTCAAGGCATTCAGGGCCTTAGATGAGAAAGAGAGTGGCAAAAAGATAAAAATTTTGAGAACAGATCAAGGCGATGAATTTACTTCTAAGGAATTCACTAAGTACTGTGATGAGAATGGTATCAAGCGACAACTTTCTGCACCAAGGACACCACAGCAGAATGGTATAGCAGAGAGAAACAACCGGTCAGTGGTTGAAGCTGCTAGGACTATGTTGATACAAGGAGGTGTAGAGAAAACATTTTGGAAAGAAGCTGTAAGTACAGTTGTCTACACAATGAACCGAGTTCTAGTGAAAAGAGGTAAGGACAAGACCCCTTATGAATACTGGTATGGGAGATCACCTGATGTTAGCTATTTTAATATATTTGGAAGCAAATGTTTTATAAAACGAGGTTATTACATAAGCAAGTTTGAAGCTAAGAGTGATGAAGGCATATTTCTTGGCTATTCCACCAAGAGTAAAGCTTATAAATGCTTCAACAATTGGACACAGAGAATTGTTGAGAGTGTTGATGTTCGTGTAGATGAATGTCCTGAAGTCTCTGAAGGAACCAGTTCTGAGAAAAAGGATGAAGATCCTTGCATTTTGCTTTTGGAACTTGAAACTGTTAAATCAGAAACCGGTAAAGCAAATCCTGATGTACTTGTTCAACCAGAACAAATAAATTCCGAAGAAGATGATAATGAAGAAGCTGAACCTGAAGAGAATGATCATGTTATTCCTGGGTATGTGAGACTGAATCACAGTCCTGAACAGATTACTGGGAATAAGGATGCTGGAGTACAAACTAGGAGAATAAGAGAGAACTCTTGCATGATCTCCACCTTTGAACCTAGAAGTGCTAAGGAGGCATTTGGCGATGACCATTGGGTTAAAGCTATGGAGGAGGAATTGGATCAAATTGAGAAGAACAACACTTGGACCCTGGTACCCCAACCGGTAAACAAGAATGTTATAGGTACTAAATGGGTGTTTAGAAACAAGTTAAATGAAGATGGTGTTGTAGTTCGCAACAAGGCAAGATTAGTCTACAAAGGTTATGCGCAAGAAGAAGGAGAAGATTATGGAGAACTTTACTTGCATTTGCAGCTCATAAGAAGTTCAAGGTATACCAGATGAATGTTAAGTCTGCATTTTTGAATGGGATATTGGAAGAAGAGGTTTATATAGAGCAGCCTGATGTTTATGCATTGACAGATAAGGAAGACATGGTATGCAAATTGCATAAAGCTTTGTATGGATTAAAGTAGGCACCCAGAGCATGGTATGAATGGCTTCATACACATCTGATGAAGATAGGCTTTGCTAGAACCAGTGATGACAACAACATTTATCTCAAGTCTAAAGGAGATGAAATACTGGTCAGTGAAGTATTTGTTGATGAAATTATATTTGGAGGTAAAGATGACATGAGTAATTATTTTGCAGATGAAATGAAGAATGAATTTGAGATGTCATTAGTAGGGGAAATAAAAAATTTCATAGGCTTGCAGATACAGCAAATGAAGAATGGTATTTTCATTACTCAATCTAAGTATGTGAAAGAGGTTTTGAAGACTTTTGGTATGAGTGACTGTAAACCAGTTGGAACCCCAATGGTTACAGGTTGTAAGTTGTCCAAGGAAGATGCATCTAAGTTTGTAGATGAAAAGGAATACAGGTCAATGATTGACAAATTACACTATGTTGTTCACAATCGACTGGATATTGCCCATGCAGTTGGTATAGTTGCTAGATTTTAGAAGAATCCAAAGGAAGCACATTTGATGGCAACCAAGAGAATTTTTAGATATCTGAAAGGTACTGTTGACTATGGGTTATGGTATCCATATGGTGGAAATTTTAATTTGAAGGCATACACAGATGCTGATTGGGCAAGAAATATTGATGACAGGAAGAGTACTACCGGTGGAGCATTCTTTCATGGAGTAGTAAAAAGTAGAGTTGTACTTCACAATCTACTGCTGAAGCTAAGTATGTAGCAGCTTATATGAATTGCACACAAGCTATTTGGATGAGGCACATTTTGGAAGGTTTTCAGAACCAATAAAGATTTTGTGTGATAATACAAGTGCAATAAACATTTCTCAAAATCTTGTTTTGCATGCAAGGACTAAGCACATTGAATTGAAGTATCACTTCTTGAGGGAAAATGTTCAAAGTAAAGATGTTATCTTGAGCATGTTTCTACCAAGGAGCAGCTTGCAAATATCTTTACCAAACCTCTGCCTAAGGCCACTTTCGAGTATCTTAGAAGTCAATTGGGGGTTGTCCCTCTTCATGAAGTAAGTTGAGCATGATGCTGATTGCATCAATCCCTGAATTACTTGTAGAATCTTACATGGATTGATGAAGAAGTGGATGTATTCCACAGGGGGAGCATCAAGTTGCAGTATGTTGATGCACAGTGAGAGCAGAATTACATGTTTTTTACTTTCACTTTGGCATTGTTGTCAAAGGGGGAGAAGAATTATGTGTCTAATTAGGTGAACCAACGGCAGGCTGAAGACAGACAGAGCAAGGTGAATACTTGGTAATGTAAACCAAGATTCCTATTCACCAATCTCAATAGCAATTAGAGGCGTTGATATTTGTATTGCCATCAATGCCAAAGGGGGAGATTGTTGGCATTTTTAGTTTGTTGGCATTTTGCATATAGATTGCATTAATGATATGTTGTCATTGATGTCAATTGAACCGGTAATGGTATTCATGTTATTGTTGATATTGTTGTTTTTTATATTGGCTAGTAACCGGTAGGAAGAGCTTTGTGGAAGATGTTGTAAACCGGTATGTTAAGTTTGTGAGTTGAACCGGTAAACCAATGTAAAGGGTTAAACCTTTCTATGCAATGTAACCGGTAAACCCTATCAGTTGTTAAACCCTAACTGATCAAGTTTGTTGGTTTATTATCTGATGAGCAGTAATGATGGAGACATGTGTGATCATTGTATGAGGAAAAGTTCAAATTGTTTTGGCGCGTTTGTTTGTTGTCTAGGGAAGGAGCAAAGCGGATTGCATCTAATGCACAGCGCGTGATGAGTTACAAAGTCCGATGAAGCGGTGATCATGGAGCGGTTGGAATTTTCTTGAAGAATGTGAAGAGATTGTTATGATTTCTAACGGTCAAGATTGTACCGACTTGTTTGTAATCTCGATGATGAGAATTAGGTTTTTGTTGTGTTACCGACCTAATTGATTTGTATTTAAGGTCGATGAAGTTGTTTGTAAAAGTTGTTGGCAAGATTGGCAAAAACTTGTTGAGTGTGTAGTTGTCTAACCGGTGAATGGATCTGCACTTTGAGTAAAAGCAGATTGAAGCTTAAAAGGATCTGATCAAGCAAATGTAGTGCTATTCAGACAGATCAAGAAAACCTGTTGTTTTCTAACAATTACAGTAGAAGTGAAATCCCTTAACTGGGTAAGCTCTAACAAGCTTGGTTACTTATTAAATCCTCTAACAAGGTGGTCCATTAGCTTGGATTCTTAAATCCTCCAGCGAGACTGGAAGGTGTCAGAACTTTACTATTCTTTCATCATACCACCAGTCTTTTTGTTTCTTCTCTCTTAGGGTGAGAGAAAACAAGTTTTAAATTCTTTAACAGCAGTGATTTCCATGTTAGGCAGCAGTGATCCATAATAAGTAGCTATAATAAAGTAATTCTTTAACAGCAGTGATTTCCTTCTAATAAACAATAAATATTAGTTAGCTAAAAGTCAAGAGGCATCCCAAGGCTTATGACTATTGGAATAAAAATTATCAAGGGGCACATTAAGAGTTATGAGTTTTGGAAGGGAAAAAGGTATAAATGAAAGATCAAATAAGAAGGGTTAAAACAAATCACTGGAATAAAATAAGTGGCATTGCAAGAAAATACTACAGCCAAAGAGAATGAAAACACTCCAAGGAGATTAAGAGATTTAAGGACGAAAACCCTTGACTTTTCATAACAAATTATTGGATGAAAACACATAACTTGAACATAAATTAAACATTTAAGGAAATAGTCACAAATAGGAAGAAGGAACATTGAAGAAATAAGAATGTTTTTAGAATTATTTGAATATTATAATAAAATTCATGATTCTTAGTTAAGTATGAAGGCAGAGGTCAGCATGAGTAACGTTTCTAAAGACTTGGCAAGCTAAGGCAACTTCTATTTTTTTATGAGAAGAACATCAAGGGAGGGGGTTTCATAATCGTTTTCAAGTACTTTGGTGAACTTGATGCACTCAAAGAAGTTGTTCAAGTTATTGTGGAAATCTTCTAAATTTTTTGGGCCATGAGGCCAACATATGTTGATGTCATAAACATAGCATCACATTTTAACTTGAAGGGTAATGTAAATAAGGAAATGGTTAGAATGGGACCAAGAAGTCATTATCTCCTTAAATCTTCCAAAGGCTTTTTGGCCTACTTCGTTCCATGCAAAGGGTCCCTTTTTTGTTAAGTCTGTGACTAGAGCAGCAATTTTAGAAAATCCTTTGACAAACCGTCAGTAGTAGCTGCATAATCCCAAAAATCCCCTTAGATGGGTTAAGGTCCTTGGTTTTGGCCATTCCCTTATAGCTTTTATCTTTACTTCATCCACACTTACCACTTGTGCATTGATTTTATGTCCTAGATATAGGATTTCTTCTAATCTGAATTCGCATTTGGAAGCTTTAGCATATAGTGATTCTTGTTCAAGAATCCCTAAGACTTCATCAATATGCTTGAGGTGTTCTTCCCATGTCTTGCTGTAAATCAAAATGTTGTCAAAGAACACTAATAGGAAGTTCCTTACTTGTTTCCTAAATAAGAGGTTCATGCATGATTGGAATGTTGAGGGGGCATTGGTTAAACCAAAGGGTAGGACCAAGAATTCAAAGTGTCCATAATGATATCTAAAGGCAGTCTTGAGGATATCTTCTCACCTCATTCTAATTTGGTGGTAACTAGATTGCAAGTCAATCTTAGAGAAGTATTTTGCTCCATGAAGTTCATCTACTCTAGGAATAGAATAAAAGTTTTTAATAGTTTTTTGGTCAAGGCTCTATCATCTATGCACATCCTCATAGTACCATCCTTCTTTTTAACTAATACCACTAAGGAGGCAAAAGGACTTGAACTAGGTTGAATGTAGCCCATTTCAAGAAGCTCATTAATGGTTTTTTCTATTTCTTCTTAAAATTTATGGTGGTGCCTATAAGGTGTAGTGATTACGGGTTTAGCCCCTTCTTCGAGTTCTATGGTATGTTCAAAACCTCTCTTGGGGGTGAAGTCCCAATGGGATGTTGCCAAATACCTTTTTGTGTTTCTTCAAAAAGGGTTTGTTGTCAATGTGTATGGCTTTGTTTTGGGAAGAAGACTTGTCAAGAATCATGCATTAAGCAGCCTATTGCACTTGTTCGTGCCTAAAGGTTCGTTCCATCCTTTTTGGATGAGACTACCCTTGGGGATCTGTCAGATAGTCCTCATGAAAGGACTTCTTGTCCGTTATGTTTAAAACAAAGTTCCAATTTTGGGAAGTCTAGGTAGAAACATCCCAAGGAGTGCAACCATGGAGTGCCCAAAATGACATTGATGTCCCCAATGTTTACAATGTAGAAGTCTTCTTTGGTTGGATGCTTCCCCAAGGTCGACCCATCAGCCAAAGCTACTTTAAAGCCCTTAAAATCTTCTATTTCTAATTTCATTCTTGCAACCAAGTTTTTGTCGATAAAATTGTGGGTTGCCCCACTATCCACAAGGGCAATCACCTTTTGTCCCTTTATAACACTTTGAATTCGGAAGAGATGGTGTTTAAATGCTTTAAGATGGCAGCTAAGGTTACATGTTCTTCATCACACCTTTTCCTCTTCTTCTTTCCATGCCTCTTCATCGAGGAATGCCTCTATATTATGTACTTCGTTGCTTCTCCCACATTTATGTCCCAGCTCCCATTTTTCCTTGTAACATAAATTTTTCCTTTGAAGTTATTTTCAATTACAAACATGTCCACGCCCCCATTTCTCCTTGCACTTGAAACATAACCCTTTTCTTTGAAGTGTTTCGCAATCATCCTTAGGAGGAAAATCTCTTTGATGCCCATCTTTCTTATAGGAGGTTCTATCTCTTAATGATATATTTTTGGAGTAACCCTTATTCCTTGTGTTAGTGGTATCAAGTTGTAGGGCTTTTAAGATTGCACCCTAGAGAATGCATGGATCAAGAGCACTTCCTAGGCCACAAATAGCTTTCGATAGTCCTATAAATAGGTGAGTCTTTTTTTGGTAATTTAAGGGACCATGACTAAAATCCTTTGGAATTCTACCACATAGTCTTCAATGTTCCCTTGTCTCGATTGAGTTAATTCTTTAAAATATCTCCCGGGGTGCTTTTGGTCAAATCTTTCAATGAGTTTTATAGGGAAGTCATCATAAGTTGTTATATTTTGGTGGCCATGATTAATCAAGCCATGGTACCACCAATTGTGTGCAACCCCTTCTAAATGTAAGATGGTGAATTTGATAGCATCTTCTTCTACCATGGGATTTAGGGATAGATATGTATCCAATTGTTGGATCCATGAATGAGCGGTGACTTTCCCCAATCCACAACTGGAAAGAATTGGTCCCCACTTTGAAATAAAATTTAATAATAAATAATAATAATAAAATTAAAATACAAAAGAAAAAAATTAAAATTAAATTAAAATATAATTAAATATAATTAAAATTTGATTAAAGTTAATGAATGGTTAAAAAGCATGAAATGATAAGTGTGGGAGTGTATAAAAGGGAGAAAAGAACTCATTTGAAGGGGGGATAATTTGGGAATCAGAAGTGCAGATCTGATTGTGAAAGGTTGTGTCCATTTCAAAGGGTAGAAATAATGAAGAGTTGCACTCTGTCAAAGGGTGCAAATGGTGAAAGGGTGTGTCTCTTGCCAAAGGGCATACATGATGAAGAGGTGTGACCTCTCCCTCACATTGAGAGATATAAAGGAAAGGAATCAAAAGCCTCCAGTTGCATCACCATTGATCAGATCAAATGAAAATTGTTATTAAGTTAAAGGCAGTAGCATCCTTGTTCTTGGTAGTATGCATGGGGAAGTGCTTAATATATTAAGCCTGATGATGTTCTTATGCAGAATTTAATAGTAATATTAATATAGACTGCAATATGTATGACAATCATCCTTAATTTCATATACATTCATTGTACATGAAAGACCAATATATTAAACAGTCTAGTCCTTGATCTTTCACTAATGCCTTCGTGAGGATAGGTTGGTTTGTGTAGGGAGAGGCAGAGTAATTCCTCACAAGAAGGGTAGGTCCCAAGATGGGGTATGGACAGGTGTTCTAGAAACCTTGAGGGAGAAGTCCCAAGATGGGGTAAGGACCTGTGTTCCGGAAACCATGAGGGAGACTGCTTGTAGATTGGTTTCCAAGCGCCCTAGAACAATAATTCGCCATCCTCCATTAGGGTTAGGGAAGTAATAAGGATAAACCCAAAATATAGTTGGTTATTGATAGTATTATGAAGAATTAGTTGTTCTCTAATCTCAAATGCTTAAGGCATAATATATTTAATGATATATGTTAATTATTGGTAAACTAGCAGCCACCTAGTGGGGGACATTACAAGAATTTCTCTCCACCCAACATTGAAGTAGCCTACTTAGAGGGGGAACCTGTATCTGCTCTCCCAATTGTGTCTCCTTACTAACCATATATGATTGCTTCTATTCTTTAGTCTCACCTCCAACAACCAACCATTGTAGGGGTTGGAGAGGAACACATGTTAGGGCACCCGAAACATTTGCCGCAACTATGCCCAATGGAATGATATAACACCCCTTGGCCCACAAGTGGAAATAATTTCTTCTCCATACAACATTGGGGTGGCCTATTTAGTGGGGGAACCCGCATCTGCTCTCCCTATCCATGTCTCCTTACTAGCCCATACATGATTGCTTGTAGAAGAATAAATAAATTAAATCAATAATTAAAGAAAATAGATAGTTTAGTAATTCTCCTTGCTACTATATCAAAATACATATGAGAATATACATATTAGACATTTACAACACATTGAATAGCACAATACTTGTTAGATCACAAGTCTGTTATGTGATCGTTATTAGATCCACGTTGCTGTTGCAGGTTATGTATTTCTGATCTGATCGAATTCCTGATGCTGTCCTTTGAGTGCTGATCTGCAATATACATCCGTCAATCAATAATGGAGGATTATGTCCTTTCCATGGCCACGCCCCTCCTAAAAGTGGTGTCTCTTTACAATCTGACCATTGCCTCTGGACTAGTAAATCGCTGTCCTTTCCAAATTAATCACATGTCACTTCATCTCAGGTGGCCCTTGGCAGCCACTTGTTTGGTGACTTATTAAGTTTACAAGTTGCCGATTGAGGGAAGGAATTCCTTTATGTGGTGGTCAGCTTAGACAAATAGAAAATTGTGAAGTCTTATGAATAAGGCAATTTTCTGCATATAGACACATAGCTAATTTAATTATTTTATTCTTTTTTAAGGATGGTGGGAGATGAATCGTGGCAGGGGCATGACAGCATTGCAACAAGCTTTTCTTGCTTTTGCAAAGGTAAGTGTATTCCCCATTAGGGAGTGAATAAAGCCATGTGTGGACTAGTTCTTGCCAATAACAATGAAACTAAAAACTTGTGAGAGAAAACGAATGGCAAGTGTGTGCAAATATCCTAGAGGTCCATAGAATCACCACCAACTAGCTTGGCTTGTACTAAAGTGTGCCTATCAATCCTTGCCAAAGTCTTGTAGAAATCTAATTTTGTAAACATAATCCACTCAACTTTGAATAGTGATGCTTCTTTTGCAATTTACATTTTCTTTAAGGCCTTTATGAGACTATCACTCAGCTTGTGGCCTTCAACGGAAAGAAGCCTAGTTGGTCTCTTGGCATAACACTTTGGATTCTATATATGCAACCATGTGTAGAGGGGTGTTTAGCTTCTCCCACCTTTTCTTAATGATGGGTGAATATGCTCAATCTATAAATGTGGGACTAGGTCTCTCTCATGAATGGTGGTCTTCATCTAGATAAGCATTGCTTTTAATGCACTCATAGATCTCCTCAAGCCAAGGATTGTCAAAATCCCCAAATTTGAAGACAATGAAAATAGGTTGTATAAAAGATGTATTTCACATACCACAAAATATCACTTCCCATAGTCTCCTTCACTTGCTTCCTCAACTCTATCTTTAACTCCTTACACCTATTTCCATTCATGTATCATAAAAATAAATTGCAATGGTTATTGCAACCCATGTATCCTATGTAGTAAAAGGAAATGGGAAGCAAATCAAATATAGACTAGTTTAAGGAATTCCTTCCTCGCTAAGGTCTGAAACAATGCTAATGAGAGGTGGTGTTCACAAATGAACATCAATACCTCACTTGCATCCACTGCCATCTGTTATTATTGTCACAAATACAAAAGACCCTAGTAGCTAGTCTTAAGTACACCAACATTTTGAGCAAAGTGGTGATGGGAGAAGTATGGAGGTAGGGGTCAATGTGAGTAGCTTTTCTAAATACTTGGTAAGCTAAGGCAACATCTTATTTTTTATGAGAAGAATACCAAGGGACAGGATTTCATTACCATTTTCAAGTACTTTGGTAAACTTGATAAACTCAAAGAAGTTATTTAAGTGATTGTGGAAATCTTCTAAATTTTTTGGGCCATGAGGCCAACATATGTTGGTGTCATAAACATGGCATTTCCACCATCTCAATTTTGAGGGAAAGGAATTGAATGCTAATTCTTCAAAATGCTCAATATAAAGGTTGGTCACAACAAGAGAAAGTGAGGACCCCATGGCAATCCTTCAAATTGCTCATACACCACTTCCTAGAACGAGAAGAACGTAAACTTCAATACTGTTAACTTATGTTGTTTAAGAAAACCCAAATATCCTAAGAGTTTGTGGTCTGAAAATACTTGACACTGCATGGCAAGAGATGGTTGGACCTCTTTCGAGTCTTCCACAATCATTGTTGCCTCTTCTTCACCCTTTTCTTCATCATTGGTACCCTCAATGTAGAACAATTTCTTCTCAACACATTTATGTCCTCTACTATATTTTCCATCACAATCAAAACACAACCCTTTTGCCCTTTTTTCTTCAATGTGTTGATGAGGCATCAATTCATAGGTTAAAGAGATGATGATGCAAGGGTCCTTGCATCTTTTTTGCTAGGGAATTCCTCCCTTTTGTTAGCCAAAACCTTTTCCTCTACTTTATGTGCTAGGACAAAGTGTTGATTCTATTGTAGCTATGGTCGGAATCCACAGGTCGACATTGATATCACAAAGGTTGTGATTATATTTATATTATCATTATGAGATAATATAATTATATTATAATTATAATGTATAATTATTATATTATATGATAATACAATAATTATTATATTATATTAATAATGTAATAATTGGTGCCACTTGGAAGAGTGGCAACTCTTGGTGTATAAACACCTCTTGCATATATAATGAGATATGTGATCTCATTCAAAAATATATATATAGCAATGGAATACAATTGCAGATAGAACATATGGTGCTCGGGGGATACAATTGTAAATTGTCTATGGCTGGGAGGGCAAATCAGTGCCCATGGTAAATGAGCACAAAAAAACATGGTATCAAAGCGGGTTCCCTACTAGCCTGTGCAGATTCACGAATAAACGGAAGTACAAATTCACAAAGCAGAAGGAATAAATTCTCTCTTGAAGCGATTGATCAACTTCGTGAAGTCTCTGAGAGAGACGAAGTTGTACAAGAGAAAGGCGTAACCCACATTCAAGGGTAAGCAGAGACCCAAAAGAACAAATCACGGATCAACATTTCTGAAAACGTACAAGGCAAACCCGCAGTTCGTATCCAAGGAAGCACAGAGGTTGAGGGTCGTATAGCCTACCGGCAGCATTGTGGGATGCAAGCAACTTGTCGATAATCTGAAACAATCAATTCCAGAAATCATATATAAGTGGCACAATAACTGTGATAAATCCGACTATCTTCAAAGTCAAATTAATCTCTAAACGGGGTTTGCGTTGCTTGGTTACTGATCAGTG
The DNA here is from genome assembly GCF_030272615.1 of Cryptomeria japonica. Taxonomy (NCBI): domain Eukaryota; kingdom Viridiplantae; phylum Streptophyta; class Pinopsida; order Cupressales; family Cupressaceae; genus Cryptomeria; species Cryptomeria japonica. The sequence continues at coordinate 772,320,947 of NC_081409.1, read as the reverse complement.
GGTCGCATGTACCTTCAAAGATATTCCTGTCAATTATTGTAATGTAATGGTGGAGATCAGGGAATTCCATTACGTAGTATTTGTACCTATTAATATTAAGTATAGGCATCTTGGTTGCATTATCGCAGTCAAGCTGAAGAGCAGGGTCACTGCAACCGCTATTCTTTCTTTGGAAGGGATATTCAAAGAAATAATTCCCACTTTGGAAGGGTTCTTCTGGTTCTGGACAAGCTCGTGACGAAGAAGCAAGGCACAATATGAATACTGTGAAGACAAGAAAGAGGAAGCGGGGAAGTGTTAGCCCTTCTTCCATTTCCATTTCCAAAAGTGATAAGGATCAACATAGTGAGCAAGAAGAGCATTAAGTCAATTAGTCTCACCTGGAGAAGAAGCGAAGAAATGACATGAAGACCATCCATTGTATAATTGCAAAGAGATTATGAGCTATCCGCACCTTAGTATGGATCAAAAGCTTAGTTTGCTAGTGTCAAGACATCATTGCATATCGATATCAATGGTGACTTACTCATAAGCAACCTTGATAATCATTGTCAAAAGAATGGATCAATTAAGGCCAGTATGAGATATGATCAACAACAAATCGACTAGGGAAGAGTTAGTATTATATACGAAGGGGTCAGCTGATCAGATGGTTACTGTTGTCATTTTATGACACTCTTGGTCCATCAGTAAGAACCGATCAGAGATATGTTCCATGGACCAACGCGGCCCCAGTTGATCAAAGAGAGAAGAATCATGAAGTATGAAGTGTTGCCTTGTCCGGAGGAAGTTCCTCCCTTGGCCTTTTCTTCTTCCCCGGAACTCTAGAACCCCGAGGTTCCGAGGTTCTTTGCCTTAAAAACTTTCTTTCCTTCTCCGGAACTCCGAAACCCCGAGGTTTCGAAGTTCCCTTCCTTCCCTTAGCTTTTCTCCAGTTCTCCGGAACCCCAAGGTTCCGAAGTTCTTTCCTAGCTTAGCCCCTCCTCTCCCTAGCCTTTCTCTCTTTTGCCCGGAACTCCGGAACCCCGAGGTTCCGAAGTTCCTTGTCCCTTTTCTCCTTCCCTCTTCGGAACTCCGAAACCCCGAGGTTCTGAAGTTCCTAGCCTTCCTTTCCTTCGCCTCTTCTCTTAAGCATCTCCTTTGCCCGGAACTTCGGAACCCCCAGGTTCTGAAGTTCCCCTTCTCTCTTTAGCCCTTTCCCTTTTCGGAAATCCGCAACCTCGGGGTTCCAAAGTTCCCTTCCCTTGCCTTTCCCGAAACCCCGAGGTTCCGAGATTCCCTCCTCCCCCTTCTTCCTTCTTCCTTCTTCTCCACGGAACCCCGGGGTTCCTTCCCCTTTTGCCTTCTCTCTCTAGTTCCTCCGGAACTCCAGAACCCCGAGGTTCCGAAGGCCTTTTCCTTCTCTTCTTCTCTCTATCCCGGAACTCCGGAACCCCGAGGTTCTGAAGTTCTTCCCTTGTCTTCCTCACTTCGGGAGTCCGAGCTTCCAAAGTCTCTGGGCTTCCTTCCGACTGGCGACACTTCCGGATGGCGTGATCGACACTCAAGGCTTTTAATGCTCAGACAGTTTTGGTGACTTTTTGTGGAGCCACAAGGGTGTATTAAATGTTTTGGTAGGATTTCCATCCAGGAAGGTACGAGGACCATGCTGGGTGGCTTATGTCATGTCTGACTTTGGAAGGTCAGTCAATCTATCTTCCTCAAAATTGCCTTTGGAGGTATGGTTAGGTTGTTTGCATGTACAAGCCAGGTGCATGCACTTCCCTACACTTCCAGACTGACATGTGATCACCCTTGTAACCATTTTTTCTATATAAAGGTTGTTAAACCTCATTGTAAAGGGTTCTCTCCCTGCTGGCATGAGCTTTCCTATGCTCTTCTCTTCTCTTGAAGCCTTGTAATTATTTTTGCATTTCTGCAACTATAAGTTTGGCCTTTGGCCTTTGAATGAATTGAAACTACCATTCTTGCCTTACTTTAACTTATGCATGATGTGTATGTGTTCTTACCTCCATTATAAGTGTATGTTTGTGGTTTTCTTTCACATGTATGCTGTGTTAACTTGTTTTCTGAGTGTGACTTGTGGAAATCCTTCTCCCCTCTTGACACTTAGAAAATCCTAACCTCCACACATGCGTTTGGTTCACTCATGCAATTGAAGTTTGTGCATCTCTTGGGCATTTCAATTGATTCCTTGTGCCATTTCGGGTGGGGAGAGGAACAATCTCTTCTTGGTGCATCACCTCCTTCTATTTCAAGCATTCTCTCTTCCCTTTACCTCTGGAAGTTGTTAGGATAGGCTTAGGAGTAAGTTTTGAAGTGTTGAGTTGGTTTAACACCTGCACCTGGAGTGAGAAGAAAGTCGGCCTTCTCCGAAGATTCAACCTCCTTGCGCAAGGTCCCATACTTCGGGGTTGTTTCCATGTTTCACAAGGTTGCTGAGTTGATAGCTTAGCAAGGGTGCGAGCTTTTGTGATAACAGTTACTTAAAGAACTTGAAGCATAAAGATCATCGATCTCTATCGAGGAATAAAGGATGAACGCAGTTGTGCAGTAATTGGCAAGCTGATGTTTGTAATGGGCGGCTGTGAATGGCACAGGAATTGTACCAGTTTTCTGATGACCGAAAAAGTGAGCATCTTCAATGCTAGAACAAATCTGTGGAGTTGCGTAGAGGGTATGAAAGATGCGCGGGCATATTTTGCGTGTGCAGTAGTTAACAGGAAGGTTTGTGTTGCAGATGGAGAGAGCTCCGTTGATGTGGGTGCCCAGAATTCTGATTACACAAAGTGTAACTGTCTAAAATCAAGTGAAATTTATAATCCATTGACGAACAAGTGGGAGGGTGTGAGGGAGATGATTCATGCCATGTATTTCATTAGCGGGCGTGTGGAGGACGACAAATTGTTGGTTCGTGGTTTCATTTGTGAAGGGGATTTGGAATTCTGTGAAGTGACTAATATTTGCCATCAACGATTATTGGACATGATCATAATTGATTGAATAAACATCAATTAGCATCGATGATAGTTTGACCGATCCAAATACCATTAACGAATGTCAACTATTGATTGCAATATCAATTAAGGAAAGAAGAATATCTTTCCTCGAGAGAAACATAATATTAACTAAGCATTTATTATATTAATCAAGGAAAGAAAGATTTTTAAAGCTAGAGAAATAAAGAATCATAAGTTTCTCATCTCGATAAGCAACTGGTGAATTAATGTCAAGAGACAAGAAGAATCTATATTCATTCCCACTAATTTTAGCCACAACACTAAAATTCACCACAAAATTGTTTTGATCTACAACAAGAACAAAAAGGATTAGATATCCATATACGCCAAAGTAAATTATTGGTGGCTGCAGTCTTTATTGGAGATTGCAGTGCCTGGATCATGGTGATTCTTGGCTTGCGCTTTGCTTCTGCAAGTCCAGTCATTGTAAGAGAGGGAGATTTGACTTAGAGGCGCATTAGTCTCTTATCTAAACATGTGAGATATGTGTCGGCCTATTGTCATTGCTTTGTTCCAGCACATATCCTCTGTGACCTGCACCTACGTTATTCCTGGCGTATTTACATCGTTGCATCGTGAATTTTTGCGGATTAAGAGGTGTGGACCTGCGTATCTAGCACTTGGATACTTGTTCGATGCATTGAAGCTTGCAGTCACAAGATTGAGTTGGTAGCACATAATTGGAGACGATTCTTCAAAGAAAAGGAATTAACATTCAGAGGGAGTCTGACAAACCTACAGAAGCAAACTTGGACGAGAAGGTCAGGAGGTTGAGGTTAGTACTTCAAGCTTCAGAGGGAGCAGCTAGAGGATCTGCTTTATTTGATTTCCAAGGATCTTGATCATATTGATTTAGAGGGAGTAGACCATGTCGAGATGGTTTCTCTAGTGATCAGGAAATTGTAGCAATTAGAGGAATCTATGATTCATAAGATAAGAGTTCCATGTGATATCCCTGGATGGATGGATACCTGGTGGGCTTGGGATTCACCAAGGGGGATGCAAACCTTCGAGACAAGCTTGGAGATATGGAAAAAATGAAGCTCTAATTGAGAGGGAGGCTCAACATTAGTGATCTTCTGTGATTTGATAATACATCTCTCTTTGAGAGAGACTTGAGGTGAAAGTCCTTATCTCCACCCTCTGATATAGTTCATGGTGGATGTCATGTGTGTGACTTCATGATTTCATTGGTTCAGTGCTTGTTGAGCCCCTGTGAACATTATTGAGAGGTGACGATCTCACAATGATGAACACTTGTACTTTTGATCATTATTGTAAGGTGACGATCTTGCGATATTGATTGATCATACCATTATGATGGATATCATGGGACGTGATATCCATGGATATGTCATTATGGTTTATATCTCTAGTAGTAATATCTATGGATATGCCATAATGGTGGATATCATGAGACGTGATATCCATGGATAAGCAATAATGGTGGATATTGTTAATTTAAACCCTAGGTATGATAACCAGATTTATCTTATTTAATTATGCCCTAGTTTGTATTAGATTTGCAATAGTTTAGTGAACCAATATGCATTAAATTGTGCCCTAGATTGTAATCAGATTTGCAGTACTTAGTAAGACAACATAAATCAGAAATATAATAGAAGACAAACAAGCATACCCTGGGAAAACCTCCAAGGAGGAAAAACCCAGCATGAAAGACCCACAGGTCAGATTATATATTCTCCTCTAAATAACAGTACAATACTTAGCTCGAATCTGATCTTTCCATATCAGATCTGTCCTTGAATGAAATCTGATCTTTCCATATCAGATCTGTCCTTGAATGCTTCAATGACTTGCCTCAAGATATGCTATGTCCCTTTGGACAATATTACACCAACCTGAATAATTCGCCCTCTTCCTTAGGTTCGCACAGCAGAGCTAATTCACATTCTGATTTAATTGAACTTGATGATTTTGACTTGCAAAATGACCTTTACTTATATGCCTCTTTACTCTATTAAAGTCGGCTTCCTTGTAAGTCGGCCTTCTTGATAATTGTGGCGCTAATGTTATTTTGGCGCTAATATTTAATTGAGGTTTTAGTGTGACATTTAGGATAGGGTCACGTTAGGGTAGGACCCGGTCCTAAAGGGGTTCGGATGTTGCCTTAAGGCAATCCGAACCCCTATACCCCTAGTTACAATCAACAGATATTACATAAAGAGATTCATGGTGGATTTCATGTGACGTGAAAACCGTGGACATGCCATGTAGTAATATCTTGAGATATGCCATAATGGTTGATATCATGTGAAGTGATATCCATGGATAAGCCATAATGGTTGATATCACGTGAGGTGATATCTATGGATAAATCATAATGGTGGATATCACATGAGGTGATATCAATGGATATGTCATAATGGTTGATATCACGTGAGGTGATATATTTCCTTTCCACATATGGATTTAGCCATTGTGGTCAATCATTACAAAGAGGTAATGTGACTAGTAGATATCAAAAAGGATTCCTCCCTAGCTAAGAGGGAGTGTTGATTCTATTGTAGTTGTGGTCAGAATCCACAGGTCGACATTGATATCACAAAGATTGTGATTATATTTATATTATGATTATGAGATAATATAATTATATTATAATTATAAAGTATAATTATTATATTATATGATAATACAATAATTATTATATTATATTAATAATGTAATAATTGGTGCCACTTCAAAGAGTAGCGACTCTTGGTGTATAGACACCTCTCGCCTATATAATGAGATATGTGATCTCATTCAAAAATATATATATAACAATGGAATACAATTGCAGATAGAACATATAGTGCTCAGGGGAAACAATTGTAAATTGCCTATGGCTGGGAGGGCAAATCAGTGCCCATGGTTAAATGAGCACAAAAAAAAACACAAAGGATTCAAATATAGGACTAAACATGTATACCACAAGAAGCAAGCCCCTTAAGTTCTCCATTGTAATTGTCTCTACTTGCAAGGATAGGTCCTAGAATTGTTGAACATAATCCTTGACTAATCCTATTTGATATAGTTTAGCTAACTAGCTGAAGTAGTTATCTAATGGCATTGCTATAGTGTGATGGTAGATCTTTTGTAAAAATTGACTGAGTGACAATGAGTCTTTTTCTTCCTTTGAGCACATGGACATTAATACTAGATAAATTACTCCAATTCTAGATATAAGGCATTGTCACTATTTACCCAAATGGAATGTACATCAAAATAATCTCCATTTGATTTATCCAATTTGGTGGATCCTTTCCATCAAACTTGTGCATACCTACCTCCAATTGCAGGTTCCATATATCTCGCATGAATACTAGCATTTCGATCCAAACTAATTGGCCTAGAGAACCCATCTTGACTACTTGAAACATCATGTTGTGCCTTTGGTTGTGAGAAAGATAGAATCTAGATAGATCTTTGGAGTTGAGACATTATTCCCTTGATACTAGCAAATTCCACTTTTGATATTTGATTTTTCATATTTTGCATAGTTTTTTCCAGCTTTTGTACTTTTTCATATGTTCAAGACCACATCATATATGAAGTTTTACTTGATCTTAACTCTGAATCTATATCTTCTTTGTTGGCATCTTCAATATATCCTTAATAAACCCTCCAAAAATTAGAAAAAAAAATTTGTTGATTTGCAACCTTGTAAGCAAATTTGGTGGAAACCCTAATTCTGCAATAACTGCTTCAAATCGATTTCAAAGGAATATAAATTTGGATGATAGCAAATTTGTTGTCCTTGATCAACCCTCCAAACATCTGAAAAAGAAAAAAAAATTGCCAAATTGTGGGAGATATGCACTTCACAATCTGACCACAATTGAAAAACATTGTTTTGTTTCTTGCCTTACTGAGGCCAACATCATGCTTTAATACCACTTGCAATGAATAGCTTGCAAATGAGAAGACTATAATAGGGAATATGTTGCAAATACTTGATAATACTTGAGAATAAAAAGCTACTTCAAAGGTGTAAACCTCCTAAACTTTCTAACAAGAACACAATTTGTAATGTAATGCTAATAAACTAACCACTATCTCATATATATACATTACTTATGCCATTAATGCCACCCAAGTTGACTTAATAAGACTATATTAATAATCATATAACTTATTAAGAGTTATGTTATCCCTATTCACAGTATTAGATAAAGGGCACAGCAAAAAAACAATGGAACTTGAAAGCATTTGCAAGTATTTTACATTTCAAAACAAAACGAAAATGAAAAAAAAAAATGCATAAAAACACCAAACACGAGTTTCATATTTTCTTCCTCCTTTTTCTCTTCCTTCTTCATCCTTTTCTTGTTTCTTCTTCTTCCCCCTTCATCCTCCATTTTGTTTAACCTTTGTTTAGCTAAGTTTGTTGAACTCTCTCCATGCTTGCAAAACTAAAAAATTAAAGATGCAAATGGAACTAATAACAAGATGGTGATGGTGGTTGACAAAGTAATTCATGTATTTTATGTTGTGGGTACTTACAAGGCCTCCAAAAATGTTAAGGGTTTTTTAATTAAAAATATGTGTGTGCTTATTTTTCATATGTTGAATTTGTGAGTCCATAGGGAACATCAAATTATCTTGCTTGCAAAAACTAAAATACAAAATATGCTAATGGAAATAATAAAATGATGGTGGCTAAGGCAAATAGGAGTAAATAAGTTTTTTCTTATGTTGGGGGCCTTGGGAACACCAAAAGTGTTCAGGGGTGAGTTCATGAGGAATGTCAAATCTTCACTCAAAAATGTTTAGGGGCTAATCTATGGGGAATGTCAAATATGTTGGCCCAAGGTTTGTCGTTACACCAAAATATTGACCTATTAATGTCTGATACAAACACCAGAGATAAACAAATCACGAGAGGCGCTTAAGCCATGTCACGAATCCCTAAGGGCGGTATCAAGCAACTAAGGGAACGAAGGCACCAACAATCCCCCCATCGCGACCAAGGGATTCGAACCCATGACCTGAGCTCTGATACCACTTGTTGTTACCATTCCAGCACCAACCTTCCAGCAAGATCTTTGTTTTCCTTCACCTCTCTTTAGCTTTCAATTTGTTGAACTCTCCTCATGTTTGTAAACCAAAAAACTGAAAATGCAAATGGAAATAATAAAATGATGGTGGGCAACTAGAAGTAGATATTGTGTGTTGGGGAGCTTTTTGGGGGCCCCAAAAATGTTTAGATTATTTTTTAATTTTAAAAGTGTGTTTTTTTATTTCATATATTAAATGTGCAAGTTTATGGGGAACATCAAATCATCACAAGGATATTGGGGATGCCCTAGCATCCTCTTGGGGTCCCCAGTCAGCTTTGTTCCAAAGAGACATCCCTTGTGGTGGGGGGTAGCAATCTATGGATGTGACAATCTATCCCCTTGGGTCCCCCTTTAGGTTTTGTAATGTCCCCTTTTGGGATATACCTGATTTTTGCCCAAAATTAACAATTCCAGCAAATGCAATTTATTTATAAATAATATTCTATAATAAAATTACATAATCGTAATTCCTACTTAGAGAAAATCCTAATTTAGCACTTATAAACAATACTAATTAACATCAGAGTATTAATATCAAGAATTTATGATCATATACAAAAATCAAAACATCCTAAAATCATTCATATTTATTTCATAGCTTATTCCCATAATCAACCATATTAGGAATCTGATGGAAAAGCTTGATAGGTAATTGGAAGCCTGTCCCCTTCAACCAAGCCCAAGTGAACGGAATGAGCCTCCAAGTCATTCAGCCCATTGGCCCACAAGTACGGCAGGACCTCCAATCCATCCATTCTTCCTATCAAAAATTTCACATTGATTCCAAACATGATTTCTGATGGAGATTAGGTAAATAATTACTAATCCTATATTTCTTGATGGATTGGTAATTTACTCAAATAAGTAACACTTAAAGCTTCCTAACAGATTTATGTTGAGATATATAAATAAATACAATAATATTTGCATAACAATTACTTTCCTTAATATTATAGACTGCTGTATTTTATTTCTAAATTCTTTTTCCAAATCAATCTTGATGATTTCATCATATATATTGTATTCTTAGTTTGCTAAATCCATTGATGTCTTGAATTCCCCCTTCTACAAATGAATCTTGCTCCCCTTTATACCTTCTAATGTGGGGTGTGGGGGAGTCACATCCTTCCTCTTGCAAGGGATACATCCCTTCACAAATGGGTTGCTGCTTCTTATTCTTTATTTATTCACTGCTAATAATACCTTTTAACTAATCTCAGTCGGCCCTTTGCTTTTAACTATAATCTTTTAACTCTTGGTCGGCCTTTTAAATTTCCATTAATTTCATCGTCTAGGGTTATTTGTAAGGTTGGCCGCCTTTGAGTTTCGATTAATTATTGCTAGAATTTCAGTTATTAAAGCTGTGATCTCTCTTACAGGCCAGGGGCATGACAGGTTTGTTCCTGAGAGACATCCCCCATGGTGGTGGTGGCATTCTATAACCTTGGGTCCCCCTTTAGGTTTGTTCCCAAGAGACATCTCCCTGGTAAAGGGGGATCTCCCTAGAGCATCCCAAAATTTTACCCAAAAAAATGGGACAAAGTGGGGACATTCTATTCCCATTCTACAATTATAGAATGCAATAAACCTATAAGTATAATATAAGCACTATTATTGAGCCTAAGACTACATATTGGGATGAATGTTTGGGGTGACTCCAAGTTGAGCATCAAATTGGCATGAAAACTGACACCACAAGGGGCATGGAAATTGACCAAATCAATGACACAACTTTTGGCATTGTTGTGGGGATGCTATTTTTACAGTTGTGTATTGGTAAAGCAATGTAGGGCTTCAAAAATAGGGAAAATATAAACCAAAATGGGTAAAGAGAAAAGGCCACCCTAGCACACTTTGAGTTGTGACAAGGTAGACCAGCCAAATCACACAACAAGGGCATATGTAGAATTAATATGGATGATAATGTATATCCTGCCATAGAAAGCTTGCACCTTTAAGAGACCATAACTTCAGCAATAGCATCAATACTACAAAAGAATGATCAACCATTCCACTCCTTATCAAACCTGCAATTGCACTTCCAGTAGAAGAACCACTCCAGCCACAATCTAAAAAATTATAGGATATTGATGTGGCAAAACTTTTGAAAGTTTCAACTTTCAAGCGTGTCTTGCACACAGGGATGGGACATAACCACTAGCCCCTTTGTTGCAAAAAGTAGTATCCTTAGAAGTAATCCATGTTCATCAAAGTCTGTAAGAATAATTATTATTGACGCCTTGGATATGAAAAATCTCTTTCAAATTGAAAAAAGCTATCGATGTGTATAAAAATCTCTTTCAAATTGAAAAAAGCTATTGATGTGATATATACACACTCAAGATATCTGCATGAGCTCACATTGCCCACTACTTAGTATAGACCTCCCTGAATTGATTTTGCATGCCTAGACATGCGTGCAGGGTTCCATTGCATGCAAGGAAATTTTCAAGAGCATGCAAATTATAGTAATCTGACCCTAAAAATCAAAATCCCAACATTGCACAAAGCAAAGCCACAAAAATAGTGATGTGAGAAGATATTTCCCTACCCATCACAATAATATTTATTATCTCCATCCAGCCATTCATGTCCTGTAAATTGATCAAGAGCATCTTCCAAAGATGCCACATCACCATGAATTTCAACATTTAGATCCAACATATGCTCATATCGATTTGACACTTGGTGGCATTGTGTACATATCACCTGCAATAGTGAAAGAACAAAATGAACAAAGAATGCATACTTGGCGAGTAACTGAATTAGCAATCTGATCTGAAAAAGATCAAACTGCAAGTACTGAGAGTTAAAATAAGTCAAGCACATTATAACTTGCCTGAGACTGGAGATATCCCCCAAATATATGACATATAAGAGTGGTCAATCTACTATCAAGATCTACTGCCTTCTCTCCTCCAAATTCATCAAGACAGATAGATTGCATTGAGTCAATTGCAACCCTACAGAGAAGTTCACACCATCAGTTATATTCATTAAGTTCGCTAAATTACAACACCAAAAGATCAACATGGAAAACAATCCAAAGGAAAGCCATGGGATGCAAAAATGAACAAAATTTGAAACTGAAACATACTACCTCATAAATTCATGAGCATCTTCTTGCTTTCCACAGCCGAGATTTCCCCCCATTTTTGGTATATGACAGAGTATTCCAAAAGGTGAAAATGGTTCTTCACTTTGGCTAACCCTCCGTATATGCTGATGAAGCTCACATAAAAAGCACCAATCATTTCTTGTACCTGCCAAAGAGGAAGCATATACATGAACTCAACCTGCATACTTGATCTCAAAAAGTTAATAAACTATACAATAAAATTTAAGATAAACATACATGTTAGCATATGTGTTCCCTCAAGCAAATATGCTACAAGAGGTCTTGTACATGTGAGACACTGGAGCACAACATTTGCAAAGCAACTGGGACAACCATCCGAAAGATTATACAAAGTTGTCAGTTGTAAAATAATAGCTATTTACTAAAGCATAAACAAAAAGGACAATTTATCAAATCTAACTGCAATAAACATCAACAAAAATGATTTATAAGACATTAGCATTGCCCAATTTAGCAAATATTTAAAGATACCTGTTCCCACAATTAACCAGCCCACATGGTGTCAACCTTTGTTTGTCCCAGTTGAAAAACTCCACAAACATTTTGTATGGAAACAACACCTATACATTGACGATTAGAAATAAGAACAAACAGTAAGCTTTGCAAATCCTCTCTACTCAGTAAATCCATTAAGTAGCAGTAAACATTGATGGTAAATAATGAAGTAAGCGTTCCAAATTCCAAAAGTTAAAAACATATAACCACTTATCACTCACCTTCTTAGGTTTGGGTAATATGCCATCAGAAGTTCCATCAGAAGAGGCCAATGATATTCCAGCACTAGAAACCTTCAGCGAAATAGGATTCTTCTTGGAAGTTTCAAATGCATTAGAAGAAATGCTGGAATTCTTTAAAGCCCCTTGAGTGGGAGTCATGCCTGACCGACAGTCTAGTTTGTGACCTTGAGTCCAATGTTTGGTTTGGCATTCCGACGAGCTGAAATCAAGCCAAAGCAATCCTCAAAATGCATTCCCACCAGAAAGTGTCCAAGGAGCAAAAGGAGAAAGAAACAATGCATTGTAAAACAACCAAAATGATGGCTAATTAGTTGCATAAAATCCCTCTTTGAACAAATGGAACATTCCATTCAAGTTCAGTACACTTCTAAAAAACTAGATATGGATTACAGTCTAGACACATTGCTCTCATACAACACAAAGATAGCCTGGTAACCACAAAACCAGTACAAAAGTCCTAAGAATTAAAAAAAATGCTCATCAAGAACATAAGGCAACAACCAGCCTAGAAATGAGATTCACCACAAAGATTATGCTCAATACATTGCAATGAAATGGGACAAGGAGAAATACTCAGCAGGGATTAGCACCCAAGGTATCTACAGGACTGACCAACCTTCTGAGGGAGGCTTCATAATACAGATCAGAAACACAAATTATTCTCTAGTACTCAAAGCTCACAATTTTGCAGATTACAATTAATTAACGTATATAAAAAATATTATTATTTTGAATACTTGAAAAGAACATTTTATTACGACGGGTTAAGAAGATACAAAATCAGAAATAAAAAAAATCAAGATGGTGACCAAAGCTCAAGCTCAAAGGATCTGTAAATCTTGTTAGCACATGTTTCTTCAAGAACATCAAGATACACAGAAGCTTCACTCATTAGACTGACAGATCCACCAAAATAAGGTTTAAATACTTCATACGGATTTTGTTCACAATCTGCAATGGTGCCAAGGCTCTGCTATTTTGTGCATTGCTGTTTATGATTACCTGACATAGCATAATAGATATATTGCTGACTCATGGTGTGTTACTATCTATGATTAGTTTAATATTTAGACATAGGAAATATGTGATTAGGATATAAGATGTTATGCATATTTATACTGTCTGACTGCTGCAACTAGCCATGGTAGAGAAATTGGGGAATTACAAGTAGGGGAATGGTTTTGGGGTCATCTTCTAGGTACGCCACCTCATGGTATAAGACTGGGGAGTCCCATGGGGCCAAAGGGGTACTGCCTTTGGGCTTACAAAGGATATACTTCGAGGGAACCCTATTGTGAATGCTCCTCATGCTCTCTATCGTGGTAAATGAATGCATTAAGAATGTTCAATCATGGGAAGTAGGATAGAACTGGCAAGATTGAGGGGAACAGTTATAGATTCCTCACTAGGTATGGTGCCTCGTAAAGATGGTTGAAGACCATTGGTTAAGGACCATGAGGCCACCTCATGATGATGGTTGAGGACCTGTTGATGTGTGTTTTTGGCACAATCAAACGCAAAATAAAATATCAAAGTATTTTACCCTCTCTTGAACAAAATCGCCTTAGATGCTAAATATTTGATCAACTAAGACGATTCCAAGGTTTCTACGGTCAATTCTTGACATGTGGGTAACTCAATGGCTGATGTGATTTGCTGTTTTCACTTGGGGACTTACACAATTGTTCTAAAGGATTTGAGGTTATCATGAATGCACATGGATTTGCCAATGATTTTGAATGATTTTTGCAATTGAGCTCGATCTATTCTAACAAAGGATTTTTCAAATAGAATGCAAAAGAGATGAGGGTTTAGGAATTCTATTCTAACTCTATCTAACCTAGAATACAAGACGTTATGAATGATTCAATGAAATTCAACTAGGCAAACTTTCACCATCAAAGAACAATTCAACACATGCTTAGTGCAATCATCTAAGGTAAATTCATAGATGTTCAAATTATCACCATCAACATCAATTCCATCAAGGCAATGCATATCAATGGACATGCAATAATTGAAGTTAAGTCCAATTCAAATTCCAGTTGACCACACAAGGCAAACTTACAATCAGCAAGAAACTAGTGGTATGGATTAAACGAATTTCATTCAAATGCATTCAACACTTCTTTCATCCAATCTAAAATACTTGAAAGCAAATTCTAATCTAAATTTGGAGGCAATGAAAACCACAAATGCATACAAAATCTAAACAAAACTACCAAACTTCAATGATTTGCATTCAAACTTGTAAGCATGTAGACGACAATTCTCAAAAATCTCTCTCTTACAAATGAGAGGCAAATGAGTTTATATAGAGTCTCAAATAAAATGAATGGGCAAGATTCATTTAGAATCAAGGGCCAAGATCTTGCTAGCACAGCCCTAAAATAACCCTAATTAGGGTTTGCATGAAAAATGGAATCAGAAAAGGAGGTCCAATAGGATGATGCCTAATCATCAATTAGGGAATCTTCTAGAAGATTTCAGCCTGCATCCCTCTCTCTAGCTGCATACTCCACGAATCTAGCCAAGATTGAGTTGAGTTCCTCCACTCAACGAAATATCAATCACATCCAAGGCATCTGAGCAAGTATCAAAGACACTTTTCCAATCCGGCATAAGCTTCTTCAAATTGTTGATGTGAATCACAAGAGAAACCAAATCATCTATTTGATTCTTCTTCAAAGATTCTAACTGACTAAAGTAGAAAAACTTCATCTTTTCTTTCAATTCTTCCAAGTTCAAACTGTTGGAAGCATGGACATCTAGTCCCAATAATTCTTCAATGGATGTAAGGATTTTTTATTGTATTTCTTGGATTGATCCTTCCATCATTATGCAATCTTGTCTTGCATGATCATAAGCGGGCCTTCGCATAGCCAAAGAACAATACCATCCCTGAAAGTCATAAACATCTCCTTCCTGAATAACTCCCTCCTGGATCAATGTAGGCATAGGGACTCGCTTCAACACCATGAGGCGAGGAACAGTCTTCTCCTGCACTGGTTGAAAATCATTCCAAACTCCTTCCAAATATTGCATCCTCAATATAAGCATCAATGTCTTATCAAATGCTTGGACGGACTGAGCTAAGAAATCATCCGCTTGTTTTGAAACATCCTCAATCCATTTTCCAACCTCCTAATGTGTATTCCTCATTGCCTCATAGTCAAAGGGGAATCCGCGATCAATTGCAATGGGTGAGACAAAAGCAAGATCCTCATGCCTTTGGGAATTCATCCCTTCAATATATTCTTTGAGTCTCCTGCTCTCACCCTCAAGCATCTCCTTCTTTTCAATAGTCCTATTCAGTCGCACCTTAATTGCCTTGATTGTATCATCTAACTCCTGGAATTCTTACTTATTTGTAGTAGGTCCAAGGTCAATAGTGGTAACCCGATAATCCATAGGATTGACCACATCTTTGGTCTTATCACCCATCGGGATAGCCACTTGTGCAATACGCACACCCGTATCATCTCTAGTAATCTTAGAGAACGCCTTAGCCTTCTTCTATTCCTTTTCCTTGCCAATCTTGGCTAGGAAGTCATCAATATCTTTTGCGGGTTGAGCCTCTATCATCTTCTTCTGCTCCATGCTCTACAGCAACCAATTGGGAATAGTAGAAATTTCCATCCCGTCCTCAAGGCCCAAGTCCTGATCAAGTCCTCTCAAAGTTGAAATAATGTCATCATCCATATCCTTGTCCTTAGTTAAATCTACCACATTGTTGCCCAAGTTGACCTCTAACTGAATTGTAGGAGATCCCAGTTGTTCTTCATCATCACCATATGGTGCCGACTGTGTTGTAGCATGTAGCTCTTGATTGTTTTCTGGTAGGATTTCCGTATCGGAATCTTGTTTGGACTCATCGTCCTTCTCTGTAATATCATTCTCCTTCACAGATGAGGAGCTCATGGTAGATGGAGGAGTGTTAGACTTGTGTTTCTTCTGTCTTGAATGTTGGCTAACAATCTCCTTGCTCCTTGCTTGTGATTCTCCAAACATACCTTTCCTTCTCTTGGGAGCCTGACTCTCCTGATCATTATGTGTCCTTACATTACTATTTATCCTTTCATCATCATTGAGAGAGGACTCCTCATTTCTCATTTTATCATAGGTAAAGGTGACCTTCATTTTTCTAATCAAAACATTTCTCACTTCTCTCATCAAAACATTCGAGTCTACCAACTCAAGTTGCGTCCAACTAGGTGACATGATGGGTTTGACTTTATCATTTACATGTTGTGGATGGACATGCTCACTGTCATCCTGAACCTGATCTGGAATGGAGAAAAGATCACACCTTCTCATGAAGTACACTGACATACAAGACCACATCTTCCTTCTAACTGCAAGTTCATCCATGAGATTAGCCCAATAGTCCTCAATATAAATTCTGTGTATATATCTTCCTCCTTTGATCCATTTTGATCAAAATAGGGCACAAAACCCCTCTGTAAACCTGATTTTCAGACTTAAATAAGGTCTGATCACAAAATGTAAGTCTAAGGACACCCTGGTATACTCAGAAAATAAGTATTTGAAGCCCAAAATTGAATGTCCAGATCTGAACACACTCAGAAAATGGTGTATCAGGTCTGATTTTCTGAGAATAAAGTCTGAATACACCGAATAAAAGGTCTGAAAATGTCCCTTCAAAGTCTGAGAATGCCCATATAAATCATACTTCAATGGCTGGAAGTGGTCACAGCCATGGTGCACCTCCACACACAAGGCGATTTGCCTCTCTAGACCCCAAAACGACCACGCCTTGGCACAAGCTACTCGCTAGAAATGTTGTCTCAGTCTGAGAATAATGCTGGGAAGTGAAGCTTCAGCAATGGCATCTAACACAATGCCTCAAACCTCCCAACAATTGCGCCCAAAACAAGCTTAGACAAAGTCGCCCCTTCACAAACAATGGCGCCACATCAAAATCACCCCAAATCTGTCCACAAATGGGGCGCAATCAGCCACAAACAAAAATCACAGCCCCTCCAAGCCCCTCCACAATGATGGCACCACACACAAAAGTCGCCTCAATCAGCAATGGCGCCACAAAATGCTTGCAAATCCTCTCAAAAAATGGTGCAATCCCACACTTGAATAAATTTGAACCCTCTAACCAGCAATGGCAGCTCCAATCAGCTGGCTGGGTTCTTTTATTCTTGTCTTCACCCTGCAAATTCACCACACAAGCAATGTGGGATACAAATTTGCCTTATAACAGCCTGGTGGAAAATCAATTTACATTGGGATTCCCCATTTGACATTAAATTCATTACACTTGATCATTAAATGCTTGTAGCAAGGCAAGACTAAAACCATTTGGGCACACTTTGTCATTTAAAATCTTACTGCATTTAATTCCAGCCACCTGGGAGAAAATCGAACCCCATTGGGACAAATAATTTTCATTTAAATTCACCCAATTTGCACATTATAACCTTGAGGGGGAAATTGACCCTCATTTGGACAATAAATTCTCATCACTTTAACCTAATTTCACTCCAAGGGAAAATCAATGCCTATCTGGACAATAAAAATTCATCATTTCATGTAAAGGCATACCCCAGTGGAAAAACATCCTTCATCTGGACTCAAAATACTTGTCGATCTCATCAAAATGACCTCTAGGGGAGATTCAAACTCCATCTAGACAACAAAAGTTCTTTAAAATTCATCCATTCATCCCAGTGGAAAAGCGCACCTCATCGAGACAACACAAGTTTGTCCATACTTAACTCCGTCTCACTCATTTTCTTCTCTAGTGGAAATTTGAACCTCATCTAGACAACATTATTGCACTTGACTTGGCCATTTACCTTTTGGTGGCAAAAAGTGGTCCATTCAGACTCACTTTCCATGTTCACTTTCGCTCATTAAGGCCTGGTGGAAAAACAACCTCCATAAGAACAACTACAGTGAGGAATCTAAATGCATCAAGACTTTCCCAAAAAACACTTGAAACTTAGTGGAAAAACGCCTCCTGTTGAGACAGAGTCCAATTTTGCTTTAAAAACTCAGTGGAAAAATGTCTCCCATCTGGACAACTTGATTTTATGCCTTAATTTCATGGGGGAGAAACGTTTACCATCAGGACTATGGTGATTTTCACACTGTAAAAGCCCATACTTATCAAATTTTATCACTTTGCATCGGGACTTTGATTATTTTAACTAGATTTGAGTGGGGGAAAACAAGGATCCATCGGGATTATGTGTCGTTTTGACTTAATAAACCTCCTAGGAGTGAAAAAAAACAACTCCTATAGGGACCTTTGACGCTCTAGCACAAAATCACATCAATTTGCAACATCTTAGCCACATTTTACGCTCAAATTTAAAACTTGTTGCAACCTCAGACTTAGACAAAATTTAGGATCACATTGACATTTTGACATTTTTAAACATTTGATCCTATCGACTTCAAAATTCAAACCCTAATTAAGACCCTGGACACAATCATATCAAAAACGAGACTTGGGCATTGAAATCTCAAGATTGCCACCTAACTGCCAAAAACCCTAAACTAACAAGACACGAAAAGCAGGAAAGAGGGGGTCCCCGTTTGCAATGGGGCAATGTGTGAAAAGGTCACAATAGGATCATCGGTTAAAGACCACATGAGGTCAAGGAGGATAAGGTCCTAACCTTGGGCCTAGAGTAGAGGATTTCTAGGGCACCCTATAAGTCACCCTATCTTAGCTCTTCTATGGTTGAGCCTTCTCAAACTGATTTAAGCAATTTTGTGATTAGATCTATAATTCTAACATATGTTTGTTGATTTCTAATTAAAGAGATCTATTTTATGAATTTTGATTGTAAATAATTCCTAACTTGTTTGCAAGGTCTCAAGCAAAGTGAAAGGTAGAAAAAATTGTGATAAAAATTTGGGTATTTATAATTGGGGGACATTACATTTAGAGCCTCATAAATAACTTAATTAAGGACTAGGTGAGCCATAGTAGCTTATCACATATCCCAATACAATCAATAGAATAAGGGCACATCATGCTCCACTCCACTTTACACAAGCATTGTCCTTAACATTGATCACTTGTGGATGCTTCTACACAAAATCTTCATCTTCCCATGTAGCATCTTTGATAGGCAAATTCTTCCACATTATGAGGTAATTTATGATTGTCCTAGTCCTCAACTTCTTTGGGCATGTACAAGGAATTAATTAAAGATCCAAGATGAATCTCCCCTCTTCATTGAGCTCAAGTGACATTGTCTATACAAGAATCAATCATCTAATAACCTTTGTTAAACAAGAGACAAGAAAACCGGATGTATTTTTGTTCTTGGAGCTAACTCAAGCTTGTATGCTACACTACCAATCTTTTGCAAAATTTGATAACCATAACATTTAGGTGAGAACATGTTATTTTTCTTGTGTTGCTTCAAGGACATGTGCTTATATGGTTGCAACCTCAAAAAACTCAATCTCCTAGTTCAAAATCCCATTTGCTATAGTGTTGGTCAGCCTATAAATGACTTGGGACCTGTTGTGACGTTTTCACACATCACCCCATTGCGAATGGGGACCCCCTATGTTTAGGCCCTCTTGGTCTTCTAGCTTTCGTTTTTGGGTCTTTTTGCAGCAGCCTCGTCAATTTCTTCGCTTTGCGAGTGTTCGGGGGCCGCATTGATTAAGTCTACTTTTCGTTTGAGTGGTTTCGGTAAAGTCTAGGGCATGTTTCGTCAATTTAGGGTTTCTGCCTTTAGTCCTAGATTTTAGGGGTTTCTTTTAGGGTTTTTGAAAAACTGAACTTAGAACTGGAATCAGGCCCCTTCAAGGAGCCTCCCAGTAAAATTTAAGGAACAAAAACTCTATTTGTTAGGCAAAGAAACTACTGTGTATGCTGACCACAAACCTCTCCAATATTTGCCAGCACATAATAAATTACAACAGACAAGGCACTATAAGTGGATGGATTTATTCAATAATTTCATTTCATGATCAAGTACAAGAAGGGAAGCACAAATGTAGAGGTGGATATGTTATCTAGGCCACTAAAACAAAGCAAGTGGTAACTTTGGCAACAATTTCACAAAGCATATGCCCAACATGCAGATTTTGAAGAAACATTCCAGCAACTCAAGGGTAAAAATATTGATGAAGGCGGCAATGAGGAATCCTATCTCAACAATGGGCTATTCTACAAGTTGGACAAAATATAAGTGCAAGAAGAACAAGAATTTTTATTGATGAGGGAAACACATACTTCCAAAGCTTCAAGACGACCTTGATGTTGCTAAGACAATCGCTCCTTTAGAAAGGTACATGTTTTGGCCCAATATGCAGCAAGAAATAGCTAAATTATTAGGAAGTGCAAACTATTTTGTACAAGTTAGCCTAATATTAGGAATGAAGGAGTATATGTGGCTCTGTTTATACCTACTGGGCCACAGGAAATCATTTCTATGGATTTTGTGAAGTTTTACCAAAATCTAAACATGAACATGACTGTCTTTGTCATTTTACATAGATTTGGTAATGTGTATTTTGACTACATACAAAAAAAAATTATAACACAGTATGATACAACTGAATTGTTGTTTTCTATTGTTTAAGGCCATTTTGGGTTGTTTATGATCATTGTTTCAGATAAAAGATTCATGATTTCTGGAGAAGCTTTGTACTACTCTATAAGCTGTAATGGTTACCAAAAATCCAAAGAAGCACAACTTTCCATTCTAAAGTTGATGAGCAAACAGAAGTTGTAAACAGGATTTTGGCACAGCTGATAAAAGATTATAACAAAGCATCTCTAAGCAATTGGGATGAGTCTCTGGCATACATTTAGCACTCGTACAATAGGGTTTTACGTGCATTTACTAATAGTCACTTTTTGAGGCACATTTGGGTTATTTTTCTATGAATCCCCTTGATGTTGCAATGGAACTGCAAATAGGACAAGGGTAAAATTCAACTGAGACAAGAGCAGCAAGATTCATTGATATGATTAGGCAAATCCATGACAAATTAAAAGAACATTTAAAGAAATATCAAACCAAATACAAGGCTAGAAATGATCAGCATCAAAGAGGGCATATACTTATGGTAGGAGATATGTTCTATCTGAGGAAAGAAAGGCTTCAAGGACAAGATAGGAAGCTCAGACCCTTAAGATATGGGCCATTCACCATCCTAGAGCAAGTTGGCAGGAATGCTTTCAAGCTTGATCATCTCCACCTGTGTGGATGTACTCTATGGTCAATTGTCAAAACTTGCATCTATATGAACCATCTATGGTTAAGGAGGAGCAAGGATAATTATTACCATTTATTGAAGACCTACTAATAGATTTCTCACGGAGAAGTGAAAAAGGATGTGAAGTTACAGCATAAAGCCAGAGAGATTAGAAGAGGGCCATAACTATATTGGCAGTTTGGACAGATAGAGAAGACAAAAAAGCAGGCAAAATGGGGAAAATATGTCAAGGCAGGTAAAATGGTACCTCAGGGAGAAGGTGGAAATACTCTTCCCTCATTTTCTTATCTACTAAGATTATAAGGGACCAAAAGCCTCTCAGAAGAGAGGTATGAAAGGTAAGGATCGAGAAAACAAAACCCCTGGACAATCATACAGAAATCAGTCAACTGCAAGACCTGATTTGAGTGTTTCCCATATAATGATGTAAATTCCAGTTAACGTGAGTGCTAGCTACAAAACCACTAGTTAACACAAGTGTCAGTTACAAGAAAACCAATTAAATACAGGCAGTAGTTTTGAACCCCCATTAAGCAGTCAATTAAGAAACTACCAGTGAAGGAAGGTTGCAGTTACAAAACTGCCAGGTTGAAAACGAAACCAACAGCCTACTATAAGCAGCAGTTTCACCACAAGAACTAGGAAAGACAGAGTAACTGCAGAACAACCGTGTTTTTTCAAATCTAAGACAGTTGGGAGTCCTTCAGAATTCACAAAAGGCAACTCCGCATGCATCATAAGAGGGAGAAAAGTTAGCAAATGGGAACATCTGTATATATGATTGTGGGTGTTGTATGACTGAAGCGTGGAATTGCTTGTAGAAGTAAGGAATTGTTTAACAAAGAGTGATTGTAAAAGCAAATAGCATTAGGTAGTGTTCTAGTAGTTCTATTCATGCTCTTCATGTGTAGTCTTTGGCCATAAGAAAACTATATAAGCTAAGGATTTGCCTCTCCCAGCTATTTCCCCCACATTGTGGCTTCCCAGATAAAATCTTAGTGTGACAATTCTGTACCTGTTGCAAGTACTATCAATGTTTTCCTTTACAGCAAAGCACTTATTCATTTCTCTAAACATTCAAACAAACATACTAAACTGCCATTTAAAGCAATTTTCAATGTAACAACAGCAGTTGTGTGGTGTTACAAATTCTACTAGTAGATGTGCCTAAGAGTTCACAGATCAGCAAGAAAAGGCAGGTTGGCAGCCAGATTTTTGCTCTGAGGCTCCCTCATTTTGCCGTTCATGAATCCAGTCAATGATCACAAATACAAGGGATTTCCCTGTGATAGGCTGCTGCAATCTGTTACGCCATTAACCAATGCCAAGCATATGCATTCTATAGCTGCTAGATTTCTGGATGACAACATCTTGCAGAACAATTTGGTGGGGCCTATGTGTACTCTTTTTGGTCTTATATTTAGCTTTACGCCTTTGGTGATGCAAGCCTGGAGAAAGCAGCTCAATAACTGCATATCATGATCAGTTGATGGTCTAGATAGTTTATAATGCAAGTTTGTATCAGACTGAGTTGGTTGAATGAAATAAATACTTGTCAAGATGTGGTATAGTTTGCTTGTTCTTCCTTCCTTCAATTTGTGGCCTAATGAAGGATCTACAGATCACGCTTTCCAGGGACCCATTTTAATCCTTGTGGATTTTCATGAATATCACGTGAAACTGGAGGTCCATTTTTTACCATAACTTATTGCAAAAAAAAGGAAGTTGTCGAGAATATAAATGCAATTTAAGAAGACTGAACAAACTTACCTGATGTTATAACTTAACACCCCATGAAAAATGGGCATAAAAATGTTTAACCACGTGCACCACCAATCAATCCCAAAAAGGACACTACACTTCAAATACTTCAGAATGAAAAATATTCACAATCAGAAAAATTGAGCAGTCTTTTAAAATCTAGAATTTTTAGGAATTCATGCTAGGGCTTCGTGGGAAAATTACAGATTCCGCTCCAAAGAGAATGTTTCTAGAACATAGATTCAATTTGGACAAAACTGTCTTAGAGTTTTAACTTGAAAACTAATAAACAACCACAATCTCCAAAAGTTTAACTAACATTTTCTTTGAAATTGTATATAGGATTTTTGGGGAGATGTTAACAATAAATAATATAAAATAACCACGATTACCAAATATAAATATTGAATTTTGAAACTGAATCTAGTGTTTTTTAATGAATATTGGGTTTTCTTTAAAATCGAATCTAAGATTTTGCTAAATTGAATCTAGGGTTTTTGCCGAATTGAACCGAGGGGTTTTCTTGAAATTAAATCTACAGTTCTGTTTTGTTTTTGGTTGACAGAAACTTAAGTTTAATGAACTTAAATCTAAAGTTTTTAAGATATGAAATTAGGGTTTCATACCAGTAGTGCACAGCTTTGCATCGAGAGCAACGCTTGGGTCCGGGCTCGCCGCAAACAGCACAGACATTGTGCTGGTCCAACATTGAGGTGAATTCCACCTTCTTCTCCGTCTGCTGAATTTGAACTGGTTCAGGATCAAATCTAAGATTAGGGTTTGCTAAATATTTGGCTGCGGTATTCTTGAGAAATGCCAGACTCACTGAAACGAGCACAAAAGTTATAAAGAGCGGTAACAATGTGGAGACATCCACATAACCACCCGCGTCATGCATCTACTTTGAATTTATATATAAATAGTGTATATGTTGTGTTTATATCCCTGTTACACGATTTCTCTTCCTCTGCAGAACCCTTTCGATGCATCTGCAAGAGGGGGAAAAAATATGTAGATTTTATTCGAACGACAATGGGAATAAATCCATTAGTTTCCTGTACGAATCTGTTTGTTGATCGAACTAGAGATTTTCAAATGTTCGTGAGGGTTCTATAAATTAAATCGTTGGATAAGCATAAATTTATTTCGCTGTGTGATTCTTTTCCATTAAACTTCTGAGGAGTAAAAAGTCTTTTCCATGGTCTTTTGGCAGAAGACTTTTTGTTTTGGATTTTCTTTTATTAGGTGGTTGTGTCTGCTTTAGATTCTATATTTAGATTGCATCTTTCTATAAAATTAAATATAAAAAAACTAAAGAAAGCTAAGGAAGCTCGCTAGAAAGAACAGTCCATGGTAAACAAACAAACAAATATATATAAAAAACCAGTGTAATGGTGAAATATGAGTATTTATGATATTATTTATTTTTTTATTTAGTTTTGGGTTTGCTTATATTGATAAATGGTATGATTTTGAATGAAAACAGTTATTTATTATTTTTATATATACATATTTTCATATATAGGTCATATCCATTTTGATTTGATATTTTATTTTATTTTTTGTCTATATTAAACAATTTGATTTTTATTTCAAAATTCAAATTTAAATTTTAGTAAATTATCTCCTTTAAATTTTGACATTGAGTTAAGTACGTACACGTTTTTTAAATATAATGTTGTGTGCTAGTATTGAAAGGTTTGTAACGCATTCATTTATAGATGACAATAAAGAAAACATTGACATGTAATCAAGAGTTTATCCGAGGAAAGGTGGAGAGAAGGAAGATACTTGAGAGCTATTATTAGTCATTTTGGCTAATTTGTTGATCTAATGGATTTATTTATTTATTTTTCTCAAAGAGTTAATTGATTTGATTTTGATTTGTTAGTCAGATTTTTCGTTTTTTAAGTTTTATTAACAATTTTGATACATGAGTTTGCCAATTTGATTTATTTGTTTCAATTACCAAGATTTATTTGTTTCATTTATATAATTTGTTTGTTTGATAATGGATTTAAAATAGATTATTTACTTACTTTAGATATTTGTGAAGAAATGGTTTATATAAATTAATGATATAATAAAGATTATTTAACTAATTTATTTAGATAAAGTGGATTAATTAATGTGAAATTAATTATTTTAATGATTGAATGTCGTTAGGTGTTGAGATGGAGGTGATGGTATGGGAATTAGCATTAGCGAGATTTTGGTCTCTGTATTCCGTCCCAGTTTGAAATGGTGTTGCAACTACAAGAAGTTGTGTTGTTTCAAAAAAAAGTACATATAGGCACTAGGTGATAGAAGATGCCCCAAGCATCAAAGATTAAGGATTGATTGATTTGATAATATTGTTTCATTGATGTCAAAGGGGAATAAATGTTAAGAAGATTTAGTATTGATGACAAAGGAGGTTTAATTAGAAAATATTTATTGAGATTCAAAGATGAACACATGATTTAATTGGAAACCCTTATGGGAGAAAACCGCCAAAAAAAAAATATGGTTGATATAAAACTTTTCTTATAAATTTTGTAGGCACCAACCCACAAGAGACACCAATCCCCTCTTCGTGATTTGTAGGCGCCAACCCATTAATGTTGGAGTTATTTGTTCAACACTACAAACCCACAAATAGTCTGCAAGCAAAACACCTATCAAAAATGGAGATCAACCAAGATAGATTTGCTCAACAACTTGAGAATTGCATTGATGTGCAAAAGATTAATTATTACAATGAATATAATGAATCCTTAAAGAAGGATAAAGAGTTATTTGTTCAACCACATGAGCCCATGAATCACCTGTAAGAAAATATTTGTCACAAATGGAGATCAAGCGAAATAGATTTGCTCAACAATCTAAGAATTGTATTGATGCCCAAAAGATTAATCATTACAGTGAATACAATAAAATCATTATAGAAGGATAAATAAACCCTATAGGAAGGTTAAAAAAGAGCTTGACAAGTGTCCATATCATATGTAATGTCCCCTCTTTCCC
Source organism: Cryptomeria japonica (assembly GCF_030272615.1). Taxonomy (NCBI): domain Eukaryota; kingdom Viridiplantae; phylum Streptophyta; class Pinopsida; order Cupressales; family Cupressaceae; genus Cryptomeria; species Cryptomeria japonica. The sequence continues at coordinate 772,294,993 of NC_081409.1, read as the reverse complement.
AGTGGTCACTCAAGAAACAGAGATTCACTTGTTACCCATCTCCGCAGGTGAATTCAGTGGATACGAGATGTTTGGCTAGCAAAGGGGATTAATACTTAGCCAATTTTGGCCTTGGACAACTTATTTTATAAGCACTTTATGTTATTTTATTTCCTAAGTCACTTTTTTCCTAAAATAGATATATTTATGAAGTGACTTATAAAAAGGAGATTATAAAGTTAAAAAAGAAATATTAAGTTGTACCCCTTGGCACACCTACTGAAGCAAATTATTTTAAAATAAAGTGGGCCACATTAATAATGAAATAAGACCCTCAAACATGTGCACAAGTGAGGAGTGTATTCTTTGGAACCTTGGCATTTGGAAACCTAATTGTGATGTCTAGATTTGAAGATGGATAAAAAGCATTAATGGCTTTCATTTTGGTGTTCTCATTTTTTTATTATAGCTTCTATTTGGAATTGAGCTCTGCAAAATTCATACCAACAGCATATCTACCTTGGGAAACGAAAAATTCTCAGAGGTAAGTGAGTTTGGACGCAACCCCAACTCACATAATTGAAGAATTCCTCTAGAATTCTCGTTTGTCCTTCAAAATCAGACCAAAGCAGCATTATCAGATTGGTGACAGTGAATTGATCAGGGTTTAGAGGCCATTGAAGGCTACCACATCCATTTCCAACTCCCATGTGGCTTCCTAGGGGAGGTCGTATGCATTGGAGGCACCTAGGGTGTCAAATAAATAAATCAGCAACAATTAGGGTTTGGAATTTGTAGGAAATTCATTGTCATTTGTAGCAATACAAGTTAGCACTCCAGCTATTGTTACCTATGTTGTTCAACACCAAGATACATCTAATCAAGTGATTACTTCAAGTCTACCTCCTTGGTTAGATTCGTCAACACCAAAGAGGAAAAAATAAGTTATTTCTCTTGATGAGTTTGACTTTAGTCAACTACTTGTCGCCGAGCCTAAAACAACCAAGATGTTGGAATCAAGGAACACTAAGAGGGGTGGGTGAATCAGTGTTCTACAAACTTTAACATTATTAATCTGATTCTTCAACCACCTAATACAAATCAACAAAAGAAAGATGCAAACACATAAAAACATATATCCACAACACCATAACACCGATATTTTTACGTGGAAACTCAGTTAAGGAAAAAACCACGATGGGATTGAGACCCACAATATTAATATACTCTATTAGAAGTATAGAAATATTACGTAAGGGGAATGCACATGCATTGAGGCATGAGCTCACTACTCAAATTACAATAAGGGCTACAACCTTGGAAGTTTCACTGCCTTACAAAATAATTACAAAAGATAATTGAAATGTCTAAATTGATAAACAACATCTACAAATGCCAAAATACAGTTCCTGTTAAGCTCAAAATACTCAATCTTACGTTGCTCTACTACACTACTCTGTTCTGCTATTCTACTATATTTTGGAGCACAAATCCTTTACTCGCGCACGTGAAACTGCACACAATCACTCACAAATACTTTCCACACAACCACCAATTTCAAAAATGACAATATTAATCTCTCTTATATATATGCAACATCAATTTAGGTCTTCTATATGTCAGCCAAAAAATGCATAACACACAAATGAAAAGTGTTCTCCAAGTCGGTTGAATCCGAACCAAAGCAACCATGCAGACCAAAAATAATTATCCACATGCTTCCCATATGTCGGCTGATCATCCTCAAACACAATTACAACCACCAAAATCAATCCACATAATATGCACAACAATTAACCACATGAGACTATTGATGAACATTATTCTACCCAAAAACCTGTATACTGGACCTTCCAACTCACTCAAGAATTATCACCGGAGGCCACAAACCTATAATATAGTAGATAACACATCCATGATGCTTCCCAAAGATCTGCAACACAAAATATTCAACACGGATGAAACACCAACCAAAAAACTGCATTCTATATACATATATACACACAGTCCTTACTTACAAAAACTTGAAGATATCTACATAAGTATTCTTCAATGAACCAAAGTGTCTATCCTAGCCCTTCTTGAGGCATTCTAAAATTGTTATAATCCCACTGAACAGATATGCTTGTGTCTTTGTTGCTTTCAAATCTAAAGGTTCGTTGTTGCCCTGAGCATCCTTAGCATCTATCAAGACACTAAGCATAGTGTCCAACTTAGGAGTAATATGACTATGAAGATCACTAACTTTGCCAATTATCTTTCCCTATCATGACCCAAACTTCTAATTTTGTCAGGTAAATATATTACTTGACCTTCATGACTACTCACAAAAATTGTCAGTGGATCAACTGACTGAGATATTCAGGGTAGTTCATCCTCTTGCTCCTTAAACTTTTTTCTCAATGTCTTTAGTGAATTTAGATAGTGATAGGCATAATTTGTAAATATTTCCTCCTTATGATAATGTGTCCTAAACACTCTTCACACAAGCATCTAATGTGGCTCTATCATCAACAATCATCCTCTTTAGTGTCCAGAGCCTTTTTGCATCGAACTCATTATGAACCTTCACCTCAGCATATTTCTCAAATAATTCAAAGTGAGTGTCCACTGAATTGATCAAACTTTTCAATTGACTGGATAAGTGTCTAAAGTGCTCTTCTAAAATATGGGCATAAGTTTTTCCAGAACATCGAATGCCAGTATAAGCAACTCAATTGTCTCAATAGGATCAACAATGTTAATCGAAGGATTCTAAGCATCCTCGGTCTCATTCGCTTGTCCTGCTTCCCCTTCACCCTTATTTGCAACATCCTCATCTTTGGCTACTTCTGGATCATCACCCTTTATCTTCTCAATTGTTTGGCCTTCCGGACTATCATCCTTTATCTTCTTGGCTACCGAATCATCTTGAGTTTTCTCAAGAATAACCTCATATTGATTTTGAACTAGTACTTTCCTTAAAATTTTCTCAGTATCCTTTACAACTTCATCTGTTTTCCCAATCCTTATCTTATTTACTCTAGTTTTGCTCTGGAACTCATTCTTTGCTAACTTAAGGATTCTTGCAATTTCCTCCTTTGATATCACAGAGCATAAATTTACTAACACATATTCTCTTAATCTCTCTTCTTTTGCTTTTGCAGTTACTCTCCTCATACCTAATACATCATATAGACTCTTGGGTATTTCAGACATTAATTTTATTAAAGCTTTGATATATACATTCAAATATTCAATGGTAGCTTCCTCTAATGTCCTTTTACAATTATCATCAAAATTGTCATACCATTCTGACAATGGTTTCAAATTCCCATTCTTTACCACCTCATTCACTATTTCATTTAGAGACATAGGAGGTTCAACAGTAAATTTTGCCTATTTAATAGCATCGTCAATTTTGGATTTCTTTGATTTCTTGTTGAGATTTGCTCCACCAAATGGTTTCTCCTTGGAAACTTTAGAGGCATTAACTTCTTTGGCCTTTACAACCTTCATGACTTCATATGACTTTGTCTTTTCATCACCCATAGTGACAAATCTCACTGTCTTCTTTTTCTTCTCACCACCACCAGATGACTTGACTGAAGATCTTGCAAGCTTCTGTGAATCGAAGGATGGAGCAATGCTTCTTCTTTGCTTAGGCTTAGGTGCAAAAACTTCTAGTTTGGCCTTCTTAATAGTCTTCTCTTCAGAGAGGATGTTCCTCTCTCTTGCCTTCTGGACCACCTCCTTAGAAATCCCTATGCTCTCAGCATAAGCCCCTACTTCTTTCCTTACCTTTTTTCTGGATTTCTGGCCTTTTGAATTGTTGGTGCAGTTTTAGGCTCTTCTCTGCATAGGTTCCAAACCTTTCCTCTAAGGGATCTACTGGCTTGCTTGATAAATGTTGTGCATAGTGTAGACACCTAAAATTGTCATGTCTAATTAAATAAATATTTTATTTATTTAATTATCTAAGCTTAATTCTTCTATTAATTAAATAAATCTTTATTTATTTAATTAATTCATTTATCCTCTTCTAGCCTTATTTCTCATTTAAATAAATACATTTATTTATTTAAATTATCATTTTCCTAAATTAAATAAATATCTTATTTATTTAATTGATCCCACTTCTTCTATTAATTAAATAAATCTTTATTTATTTAATTAATTCATTAGCCTTTTCTACCCATGACACATGTCATTCATCTCTTGATTCATACACTACCTACCCCTCTCATTATTTTATTATTTCTTTTACCTACCCTCTAATCATAGTTGACCTCCTTTTACACCTCTCAATCTTATCCCTCCATTTCATATAGTGTCTTCTATATAAGGAGATGCTTCCTTCATTATCAAACCCTAATCAATCATTCTAATCAATTATCCTAATCATTCATGCTAATCATCTTTTATGCAATTGACTTCACTACGATCCTACTTGCAACCACATTCCGTTCTTTGTTGAGCTCTTGTGCATATAAAATCTGAGAGCAAATATATCAAGCAAGATCAATGGAGATAGGAAGAATGGAGATCAAAACCCTATTGGACATGTGATGGTATAATCTTTGTGATTTCATGTGATTTGCATTGTCTTAGATAATCTTCATATGTTATGGTGGATCTTTGTTGATTGTTAGGCTAGGGTTTTGTGGTTGAATTCATTTAGCCTTTCAATATTGTTATTATTGTTATCCATTTTCACCATATACACATAGAGTTCCAAAATTTTATCATCTTCATACCCCATGGGCATGATCCATACGGTTTGAGGCTCAACAACCTCCATCAAGCACTGATTTGTATCCACCATGAAACAGATGGTATCTTGGTACTTATCTACTATAGATTTAGGGATTCTCTCCCTCCCATGCATTTCCTTCTGAAAGTTCTTAAATTAACCCCAAATATTAGCATTTCAAACCTTTGAATCATTAGATTTATACAAGTATTATCTGATTTGCACACCTACGGGTCTGTCAAAGTCCCATTGAACCTATCCTACTCCCGGAACTTCATTTATGAAGTATAAAAATAGACATAGGATTAAGGTTTTGTATTTAAACAAATGTTTCTTGTTATCCTTAATCTTCTTCAAACTCTTCAACAACTCACTCTAAAGCAGTTCACACAAGTCATACTTCTTATTTTCCTTCATCATCTCATATATAGCATAGATGGTCATATCGGAAACAAAATTCTCCCTATTGGAGTAGTAAACCTTGTACCCAACCACCATTGAAGTGAATTTGACATCATACTCCAAGATATCATTGATAGTCATTTCTCTTTGATCAAATTTTAATCTAGTTGCATTTGTAACAATCTCGTTCTTTGTAGCCTTTACTAGGGCAGTTCTCTGGATGAACATAAACCAGTAACAACCCTAATGGCATTCTTCATGATCTTGAATGGTTTATTTAGCCACATGAATACATCATGCATTCTACTCAATACGTATCGGACCCATTCAAGTCCATCAAACATCAAAAATTTAATAAACTGTGCAAAACCCTTCTCCTCCAATACTTGAAATTCGGGTTTCAGGTTACCAACCTCATCAGCCATCTGCTTCCAGTGTATAGATTCATCATTTGTATGCTTCCAAGCTCCTTAATATTGCAATGTGTGAAAACCCTAACATCCTCAATATGCAAGACGTCGTAGGGTACAGATGAGAATGCACTCTTTGGATCATCCTCCATGGATATGAATGGATGCTTTTTAAATTCTGGTCGAGCCCTTTCAATAATGTCAATGACTAGCAAGGTTGCAATTCTAGAGGTAGCCATTTTCAAAAATTTTAAACTTCATACTTGAAAAAGTTTTACCGAGAAATACCTTGTCCATCAGATTAGGATTTCTTGCCAAATCGCCTGAGAAATCTTCTTTCACACTTCGGTCTTTAAAAATATTTCTTGCAAAGCTCTCTTCTCTTCTTCTCTTCGAATGCAAAGTGAGAAATAAAGTGACTAAATGCACTTTACCCTAACACTTTCAGATACTCTGCATCACACAAAAATATTATGTGGATCTTCATTGGAGCTCAAACACTTCCGAAAATCCTTCCAATAGATCAATAATTATCAAATATAACTTTTGCAACCTATTGGAATCGGGCATAGATCTCAAACAGAGGGTTTATAATATTTTCATGAAAACTCCTCCAAGGTCGGATGCCTTATCTTAGTGTAGCGTCGTAAAATTGCGACACTTGCAATTTCGACTGCATTTGGGTCTTCACGATGGCAGCGCAACGTTGAACCTGAATGGAGACCCCGAAACCTGTTTACGACATCAAAAACTGCATCTTTCTGCACCTTGGCCTGATCCTCCTTGCACCCTACTGTCCCAGGAGGTGGGACCATGGCGCCCAGCGCCCTGGTCCTTCAGGACCATGGCGCCTAGCGCCCTAGTCCCTCAGGAACATGGCGCCCAGCGCCCTGGTCCCTGGGCCTATTTTGGGCCTGGTCTCTTGTTGGGCATCGGGTCTTCAAGTTTGCAATTTGGAAAATAATGCTCCTAGGTTGGCCTAAGGTTGGAAAAATCAGTCTCCTAACCCTAATTGACAAGTATATAAACTACATTTCCCCTCCCAGAAAGTAAGGGTGAAAAACATATGTGTGCAAGAGGCGGAAGCGATAGGCAAACATTCAAACATTCAAGCATTCAAGCATTCCTTCAAGCAATTGAGCATTCTAGGTCTCCATTCAAGGCTAGGTGTTGCATTCAAGACAAGGATTCAACCATTGAAGAGGAGATCACCTACAACATACAACATACAACATCATTACACCTTCGCATGTAAGAATACAAACATTCTTACAACAAGGTTGCAGGTACGCGGCTGTAATTGAAGATCTGGAATCCTTGTGTAGAGACGAACAGATCCCCCTTTGTTTCGTAGATTTTTCGGAGAACCGTGTGCACTCCGAGCACCATCGTCCCGTCAACTTTCGTTCAAACTTGCAGGACAGCATCGTCTCGACATTTTACTGCTAATTTCAAGTCCGTAGCTTCATCTTGTGTCCCTATCTCCGTCTACAAGCGAATCTTTCTTACTTTTACATACACTCCTAGTTCAATCCTTCTATCTACATTCTTTACAAAAGAGGGTATCCTTGTTGTCTCAACCCTTGAAACTCATTTAGAATTCAATCTTGCATTGTGTGGGATTGGATCTTGTGAGTTTCAACCCCTCTTTTGAATGTAAAGTCTCTCCTAAGTGAAAACTGTCAATCCTAGTGACCTCCTTTCTCTCTCCTTGGAGTGGGGGAACACCTAGGGTTCGATTTTCCGCTTTACACTTAGTTACCAGATGTAGTTCATACACTGGAATCAGGTGAAGATCCACTTCCTACTTCATTATCACTCTTCTTAACTCATGTCTTCTTCATTTGATCTCTAATCTCTTCAATTTTTTCTTTGCCCTTATCATTTGCCTTCACATTCTTGCTCTTGTCTGTCGGACGATTCCTATTCATATTTATGCTTTTGCAATATTTTGCAATGTGACCGGATTTATTGTAAGCATAGCAAACAACATTTCCTTGTCTAAGCCTGAAGTTCATCTGATTTCCTCTTGATCTGCATTGGTTAGCAACATGTCCAAACCTACCACATGCATAGCATCTAACATTTATTCTATTTTTAAAATTGTTCATCACACTTCTGCATTCATTTGACTTATGCCCACATTTGTTGCATTTGAAACATTGACCGGAGAAGGATGAACCATTATTATTCATCCTATTTCTACATTGATTAGCCATATGACCAAATTTATTGCAAACAAAACAGTTACCATTGAACTTATGAGCATTAGGTTGCCTTACCAGAGGCCTTCTAGACTTGTTCTTTTGATGTGTTGATTTGGTATTGCCTTGACTAGATCTGGAACTTTCACCTTTCTCAAATCCAAGACCTCTTGTGTCATTAGCATTCTTCTAGCTTTCAAGCATCTCATCAAGTTCAACTGAAATGATCCTGAACTTCTCCTTGTACTCATTTGCAGCTTCAAGATCATATCTAAGAAGAAGGATCTCCTTTCCAAGCTCTTCCTTGGTTTCATGCAAATCATGCTTCAGTTGGTCATTCTCACAATTAAGTCTACAACATTTTTCAAACCTATCTTTCAGACACTGAACAATATTCTCCTCACTCTTCTTTCTTTCCTCAATCTCCATTGTCAATTTCATCACAATGGCTTGCATATCATTCTTCTAAACTACATTCTCTCTAGCAAGCTTCTCACATTCCTCTGTCTTCTCCTTCAAGGCTTGATCATCAATGCTTTGGCTATCTTTCTCCTTTAGCTTATCAACAAGTTCCTTTCTTTTCTCTCTTGACTTGTTCAACCGATCTTTCAATGACTAGATGAATTTCTCAACATCATTAAGATTTGCTTTTAACTGTTGGACCTTTGCTTGGGCTTGATCGAGATCCTCAAGAGCAACAATAAGTTGTTGTTGAATACTATGGGAATCCATTTATTCACCTTCCCAGTTCCTCCTCAAGTTGTTAGGCTTCTTCCGAGAAACTAGGATCTGATACCAATTATTGGAATCAAGGAACACTAAGAGGGGGGTGAATCAATATTCTACAAACTTTAACATTATTAATTTGATTCTTCAACCACCTAATACAAATCAATAAAAGAAAGATGCAAACACATAAAGCAAATATCCACAATACCATAACACCAAGATTTTTATGTGGAAACCTGGTTAAGGGAAAAACCACGGCGGGATTGACACCCACAACATTAATATAATCTGTTAAAAGTATAAAAAAACATTGCATAAGGGGAATGCACATGCATTCAAGCACATTGCCTAGAGCTCACTACTCAAATTACAATAAGGGCTACAACCTAGAAGACTCACTACCTTACAAAACAATTAAAGATAATTAAAATATCTAAACTGATAAACAACATCTGCAAATGCCAAATACAATTTCGATTAATCTCAAAATACTAAATCTTACTTTGCTATGCTACACTGCTTTGTTTTGTTATTCTGCTATATTCCAGAGCACAAATCCTTTACTCGTGCATGTGAAACAATGCACAATCACTCAAAAATACTTTCCACACAACCACCGATATCAAAAATGACAATATCAATCACTCTTCTATATCCACAACATCAAATTAGGTCTTCTATATGTCGGCCTAAAAACACGTAACACATAAATGAAACGTGTTCTCCAAGTCAATTGAATTCGAACCAAAAAAACCATGCAGACCAAAAATAATTGTTTACACACTTCCCATATGTTGGCTAATCATCCTCAGACATAATTAAAACCACGAAAATTAATCCACATAATCCGCACAACGATTAACCACATGAGATTGTTGATGAACACTGTTCTACCCAAAAACCTATATACCAGACCTTCCAACTCACTCAATAATTATCACTGGAGGCCACAAAATTGTAATGTAGTAGATAACACATCCATGATGCTTCCCAAAGATCCGCAACATAAAATATTCAACACAGATGAAATGCCAAATAAATATTGCATTATGTTCGATGCCCTGTTATATCTCACCGAACCTCACCAAAGATCAATCACACTTCTAGTATGAACTAATCATAAACTGCAGATGGGATTCCAGACATCAATTGCCATCAATGACAACATCTAATCATCTATACAATGTCTCTTGCCAACACAAGAAATCTAGAACCTTTTCTCAGATCAAAGTGGACCAAATAAGATGAAATATGCAGAAGTGGTGGAGCCTCCTCCTGATAATACCCAAGATGAAGTTCAACTGGAAGATTACACAGTGAAAAGGATTGATCTTGGAAGGAAAAGTCATGATGGTTCCAAGGATTATGCACAACTTTCTCTAGACATCTTGGTGCAAAGATATGACAAACTCAGAGAAACCAAAGATCATTACAAGCATCATGCAGAAAATTTGACTAAAATATTAATCAAGATTACCAAATCATCAGAAGTTGCGATACCTGTTGTGGCAGTAGTTGATGATGAATCAATCAAGAAGGTTGAACATATAGGCGTACAAGTAAGGGCTATTGGTGAATGGATTGACGGGATGCTTTCTCAAGGTACCCACCTTTCAAGTTCTTCCACCAAGCTAATCAACAGTCTAAACAACATGAAATCAAAATTAGATCATACATTGGACACATTTTCACACAAGCTTCAAGTTTTGGAGAAGGACTATGATGCATGGTAAAGCTTGGAGATTTTGAATTAGAAATATTGATGGAAGATGGTGTTATTCCTATAAGAAAAATTTACATCAAACAACACGAGGTCTTGGAGTATAAAATGGACACTCTGAAAAAGATGATCAAGGATTTGGAAAATACAGAGAAAGAGAGTGTGGATAAAAGCCTAGAGATCTCAAACAAAATCTCAGAATTGTCATGTAATTTGTTTTGTGATGATAACAAATTGCTCCCAATTGACAGTAATATTCAAGAATTCAATCTACTTGTCAATATAGAAACTGATGAAAAGTAGTTCACTTTGGACTTCATTGACAATTTAATAGATTTTCAAGCCATTCTAGATGACCTAAGAATAATCTTGAAGAAACATAAGAAGGGGTACACAAGCATTGAAAATGCAATCATCTAAATTTGTATCGTTTACAAGTAAAGGGTTTCCAATGCTTTTTAAATCATTTTACTATCGATCCAAGTATTTATATTTTTGTCATTTTCTTTTACCTAGGGTTTCCATTTCAGTTTTTATTTTAAATTTTGTACGAGTTCTAAATCTTGTTTTTGTTTTTGTTTATCTTTAATGTAATGCCATACAATGGTTTTGGGAAAGGTAGAATCCCCCTCCCACACCATTGTATTTTTCTCGCAAGTCACAACCAAGTCATAATCTTGTAATACGGGTTTCAAAACCCAGATTACAAGTTCGTATCCCTTCCTTGAAATGCAAACCGCAAGAAATACATGCAGTTCGGACCATGAGATCCAAACTACATGTAATTTGGGTTGATCATGGCCCAAACCACATATATCAATACCTTTCCAAAACACAAGTTATACAACTTGTAGTCTATGTTTTCACAACCTGAACTACAACTTTATGAATATGTTTTTCCCAATTATTTAAAAAAAAAAAAAACTAGAAGTTTATACTTGTAATTCAGGTTTCAAGGTTTGAATTACAACTTGTAGTTCAAGCCTTGAAACCTAAACTACAAGCTTCGAGTATTTTTACTCCACAAGAAAATCCCTAATTGTAGTTCAATTTTTCAAACCCAAAACTACAAGCCATGTTAACTATTCAAAAATGTAGTCTAGGGTTTGAAACCCGTACTACAACTTTTGATGTTCTTCCCAAGTTTTTGTATGTAACTTGAACACATAATTTAAAGGGGGAGATTTTCTCCCTAAGTACACATCTAGACCAAATTTGACATTTTCTCTGACTCTCTATTCATCTGCAATGTTCCTTTGCAACTTCAACTCCATCATGACCAAGCCATCCCCAATCAAGAAAGGGATGAAGAATAAATATGAAAAGTCTCTAAAGACATGTATTTAGAAAGCTCTCGAATGTGTCTGACATCAAGGACACCAAGGTGGGTCATGTGAACATGGAAAAATCTCTAGAAAGAGTTGAAGCATAACCACCTTCTCTAGAAATGAATAGGTCATCAAAAGTGGCATTCACAAGGTTGCAACATTTCCTGTATCGGTACATGATCCTGAATTTGTACTTGCAGTAGCAGCTTATTTTGATACAAAAAATTAGTGTGTCCAAGATTTAGATGGGAATGTAGTCATTCAACTCACTGAGGAGTTATTTGATAAGATTTTCATGTGCCCTAATATTGAAACTTATGCAAGCTTGAAAATAAATAAGGCCATATAACACTGAGAAAAACATAGAAGAGTGTAAAAGAGTAATCAACACAGAGTGGTTGAAAGAACGTAGAGAAAATTACACCAAATGACCCAAGTCATTGCATAGGACTAGCTTTAAGCAAGAGATCAATGATCTTATCACTCTTCTAAGTAGGGTTAAAAGTTTGCTAGATTCCGACATGTTTCAAGAATGGATGTACATGTATATTCTAATCATATTGAAGAGTGGAGAAAAGAGACCGGTGATGCTATATGTGAGCAACTCTCCAAAGTTCATACTACTTTGAAATTTCACATGACATCTTATCTGGTCTATGCAGCCACCTTAATGAGGCATTTCCCAAGTCCATCTACAAATAGTGATTGTAAATAGGTGCCAGTATATAAGTACTTCTCTCAGCTCACCATGAAGGAAAGTAAGCATCATTTCGGGAGGGTTAATGATGCATTTTTTATAGTATAAATGTGTATGTTTCACAAGGACCTAGTGAAGAAAATATTTTTAGATGAGGCTTACCAAGTAGTCAACAAGCATGGCTACATGTTCTTACATTTTTATACTTTCACATACTTCTGAGTCGATTATTATGATGATCGGCCTTACATGCTCCCAAGGTATCCCGGTGACAAGAATGTCCTCATGGAGTTATGCATACAAATCATATATGTCCATGCCCAACAATCTAATGCCCGTAAAGTAGGATTCAAGTTTCAACTCCCCATTGACAGATACACTATAACACTTCTTTCAAGCCCAAGAACATGAAAATTGAAATGTAATGGGTTACAATGAAAAAGTTCAAATGTTGAGAGGAATTTTATTACAAGGGGATGAAGGAAAGGTTAAAGAGAGCTTATCATCATGTACTTAGGGTAAAGGATATTTGGGCTGAATGTAGAACAAAAGAGGACATCTGAAGACTTGATTATAGCAAGCTCACACTTGACTAGTTGAGGACCTTCAATCTAGCTGATATTCCTGAGGATATGGAAGATTAAGGTGATGTTCTAGATTAGAGGACAATCTTGATAAAATTCATGCAACAACATAAGGAACAACAACACCAGAAGATCTTTCCACAATGTCTACTCTCATTGTCACTATTGTACCTCCCTTGGTAATGTAGTGACAAGTTAATTTTTAACTCTTGTGGTTTCTAATGTTCCTAGTTTACCAAAAAATCTTGTGCTAATAATTCCTTGCACTATTACGAGTGAATCCATAGTAGATACTCCCCATGATAGTATCGAGAATGTTTTCAGTACTCTGTCATCTTATCCGAGTTTCTCAAATGTTTCAAAATTCACGCAGGACATCTTTGACTAGGATAGAATCATTAATGATTCTGCACAAAAGGTCACTACCCCTCTTGAAATTCAAATCAGTACTCCAACTATTGTTACCTATGTTGTTCAACACCAAGATACAACTTATCGAGTGATTAATTCAAGTCTACCTCCTTGGTTAGATTCTTCAACACCAAAGAGGAAAAAACAAGTTATTTCTCTTTATGAGTTTGATTTTAGTCAACTACTTGTCACCAAGCCCAAAAAAACCAAGAAAGCTAGAACCTTTTCTCAAATCAAAGTGGACCAAAATAAGATTAAATATGCAGAAGTGGCAGAATCTGCTCCTGATAAAAATCAAGATGAAGTTCAACAAGAAGATTACACAGTAAAAAGGATTGATCTTGGAAGGAAAAGAAATGATGGTGCCAAGGATGATGTGCAGTCTTCTCTAAAAATCTTGGTGCAAAGATATGACAAACTCAAAGAAACCAAAGATCATTACAAGCGTCATGCAAAATTTTTGACTAAAATATTAATCAAGATTACCAAATCATTTGAAGTTGTGATACCTATTGAGGCAGTAGTTGATGATGAATAAATTAAGAAGGTTGAACTTATAGGTGTACAAGTAAGGGCTATTGGTGAATGGATTGATAGGATTCTTTCTCAAGGTACTCACCTTTCAAGTTCTTTCTCCAAGCTAATCAATAGTCTAAACAACATGAAATCAAAATTAGATCATATATTGGACACATTTTTACACAAGCTTCAAGAATTGGAGGGCTATGATGTATGGTCAAAGCTTGGAGATTTTGAATTAGAAATCTTGATGGAAGATGGTGTCATTCCTACAACAGAAATGTACATCAAACAACACGAGGTCTTGGAGTATGAAATGGACACTTTGGAAAAGTTAATCAAGGATTTGTAAAAGACAGAGAAAGAGAGTGTGGATAAAAGTATTGAGATCTCAAACAATATCTCAAAATTGTCATGTAAGTTGTTCAATGATAATGAATTGCTCCCAATTGACAGTATTATTCAAGAATTCAATCCACTTGTCAATACAAAAATTGATGAAAAGGAGTTCACTTTGGACTCCATTGACAAGTTAATAGATTTTCAAGTCATTCTAGATGACCTAAGAATAATATTGAAGAAACATAAGAAGGGGTACACAAGAATTGAAAATGGAGTCATATGAATCTGTACCATTTACAAGTGTACTCAAGGACATGATGATTCAAAAATTTAGAGTGCTCTTCAGAGATTTGATGAATTCTTGAAAAAAGAATAAGATGTGTCTCCAAACACTTAGATATTTTGTGTTCCTAGATATGTACATTGTACTTTTGTTTTGACATGTTACATGTAACTTAAGAATATGCGATTATATCTAATAAAAGTACAAGTCAAGGTCAAATAGGACTCTACTTTTGAATAAGTCATAGTTAGTTCCTAGTTTTTTTGTCAACCCCTCCTCTATAAATATGAGGGTGCTCTTTATAAATAGAATCTTTTTTTTAATGCAATAAAACTTGTCAAAGTGAAGAGAAAAGTGAAACTTTGTGGTGCAGAGGCACCTAAGCACAAAAGCATACCAAGAGGTCAAAAGTCATAATATGAGCAATTGTATTGTATTTGAGTCATTCATAATGTATTAATGTTATTTGAGTCCATTTAATCATAATATGTAAGGATAAATCAGCCATTTTTTCCAAAGATATCATATTTTGTCCATCTTGAAGTGTTAAAAGTGTCCATGTAAGGGTTAGAGTCATTTATGTCAAAAATACAAAAATTATAAAAAATTGCAAAGTTGCAACATTGCCAAAAAGTGCAACAAAAGTGTAAGAATGAAATCCATTGGTCATGAGGTGGTTAGAGTAGTTAGGAAGGAGTTGGAAATGGTTTATAAAACCATGTTTGGTCAAAATCAAGGGGGTAGATCAGTTTGAAGGGGATTTGACAAAAATTATCCATCAAACCCTCAAACTGTCATTAGGTTTTAAGGAATCTGTGACTATCATAGATCCATTAAGGATCACATTTGGTGTAATTTTTATATGAATTTAATGATAGATTAATCAAATAGATTTCATATTAATCCTTTCTTATGCATTTTTGTGGAGTATTTGGCAAGATCTGTTTGTGTTTAGGAAAATTGTCAAAACCATGCCAAGGGTTACCCGTTTTTGGAAAAATTCTCATAATGTTTGATTTAACCATTGGATCTGACTACAAGATCGAGAGAAGTTTTTTAACTCAATAATATAAAGTATTAACAGAGAGATTTTATTTAGGATCAATATTTAAAAAATTATTGATGACTGTTTGTTACAGTTCATGGTGAAAGGCATATTGGTGAAGGCAACAACAATCTGGTTGCAACATTTGGTATGGTCACACAAGGAATCATAATGAAGAAAGAATATATGTGTTGGAAAGGTCTCTGAATCATCTTTCCAATGCTTTTTGTCTGAATTTGGTTAATAATTGAATATTTTATAATTATTTTGGTGAAAATAGTTTTTAAAGGATGAAACCCTAAACTAGGGTATTCCATGGCAATAAAGAATTTGTTCTCTCATGTTATGGTGAATTTTATGATATGAAATCCTTAATGAAGGCCTGTGGGGATAGAATATAACCTTTGAAATTGGTTTGGAGTTGAGAAGAGTGTTTGATCTTTTTTATATGCCTCTTGATTCAAGTTTAAGGTCTTGTATTAGTTTTGGGTCAGCAATACCCTTCAATGAAGGTTTTATGGTTTGTGATAGATGCTCTGCATCACTTTGCGTTCATATTGTTAATTTTCAAATTCAATCAAAGAGGAGAACATATTTGACATTCAAACTTTCTGTTAAATTCATTGTGGTCTATGGTGTGAGTGTTCTTATATCATTCTTAATATAGAATATTGATTTGATTGAGGAAAAGCAGTGCAAGGAATTATTGTTTATAGAATAGATCAAATTCAATTTTGTAAAGTTTGAGTTACTTTTCAGAATTTAGGGAATTAAAGATTGTGTGGATAACAATATAAAATCTTTGAGTTGTATCTTGCTATCTTGAAGTAAATCAACATTGGGTTATAAAATTTATTTATAAAAGGTTGATAGGATTATAGTGTGCAAAGACTTTGGGATTTCATTACTATTTTCCCATCCCAGGAAGCAACATAAGACTTTGTTCTTTTACAGAAACTTTGTTTATTTGTTATCAAAAGTTCATTGGTATGTTTTTAAGTTATTTTTCAATAACTTAGTCATTTATCAATTATTATTGCTCTCAGTTGAAATATCCTTTCTGAAATAAGAGAAAAGGATGCACATCTATTTCGAAAAAACAAAATTAGATGATATAATTGAAGGAACACAAGTGAACCACTAAGAGGGGGGTGGGGGTGAATTAGTGGTCACTCAAAAAATGCACTTATTAAAAGATTAAAGTTCTAATAAGAATGATCAATCAACTCTGAGCAAAGACACCTAACAAATCTGCACACACACATAAAAGATAGGTCTACAACACATGATATGCGAGGAAAACCCAAGATGGGAAAAACCTCGGTGAGGAATGTTGCTAGAGTCTTCTGCTCTAATCCAGCCTCACAGTGGAAATAGTATGATTACAAATTTTATGGGAACTAACCCAAAGGAGCACCAACCCTTGATTTTTTATGGGCACCAACCCAAAGGAGCACCAACCCCTGATTTGATCACCCACTCAGATGATTACAAAATATTTATAATAGCTACAGATTGAAAAACCTCATTACAAATGAAGTTTTGTAACACGATGTGTTTTCCACATCTGAAAATGATTCTTTTCTTTTGAACTTACGGGCTTTATCTTCAACTCTCTGATCTCTACAATAGAGTTTTGCTCTCTGCTTATCTCTTACTCTGCTCCACATGGTGTGAAATACACATTGTGTTTCTTATGCTCTATTTTCTTGCTTCTATTTTATCTGCAACAACACACTCTAGTTCGCCTTCCACAACACACACAGAACACTTGGCAATTACTTTGTCTACATAATTCAAATCGATCACAATCCTTTTTCTTCTTAAAGTTTTCCCTCCAAAACGGATTTTCCCTCCAAAGGAAAATTCAAAAACACTTCTTGAAGTCAAGAAAATGATCTACCTTAATTTTAGCTTTCTGATTTTTTGCCTTTCATATTACATTCTTTCTTTCTGATTTTTGTTCAACTAACTCAGTGTTTTGGCATGATCTTTGCATGCAACACTCATTATCGTTAATGAAACTCCTAGTTGTCATTTCCTCAACAATCCTATCTTATTAGAAATCTCTGATTGGTCCTGTACATGCCACATCCTCCACATTTCCTTTTAAATGTTTGGGTCAAACTTGGTCAAACACTAAGTGCACCACTTTTATGTCGGACATTTATAGAATACCCATTGTGTTCTCAACATTGCAAACCAAACTTGTGGGATGTCGGGACTACACGCCTTCTTCCTCTTAATTTCTCCGCAAGATCATTTTTCATTAGACTTTCTTTCTATGGGCTGATGGAGCATTGTGCAAAATACGACGTTTGATCTATTGTGCAAGAAGTATCATTTTTGCCAAGACATCTCTGTAATGTCATAAAATTGTGACCCTTGCAATTTGCAACCACATTAGGATCTTTACATTGGCGATTTTAATCCCCAAGCCTGATCGGAGACCCGAGACTTGCTCAACCCTCAGAAACCGCATTTGTTCTACCCTCTGCACTACCTGAACCTGCTTCCTGTCCTGAGACAAGGGTAGGACAGGGGCGTGGAACCCCTATCCTTGCCCTATTTTGGGGCCCCCTTTGTCCTATCCTTGCATTGGACTTTGCATAAAGCAGGAAAAATTTCCCTGTGTCGGCCTGTGACGAAAAATCAATCAATTAGCCCTAATTGATGAGTATATAAGTCACATTTGCCCTCTCATTTGCATAAGTTCAACAAGCGGAAAATTTGAATAAGCGATAAAGCGGGCATAAGTTTAAGCATTCAAGCATTCCTTTCTAGCATTGAACATTCTCAAGTCTATCTTCAAGGCTAGGTGTTGCATTCAAGTGAAGGATTCAACCATTGAAGAGGAGATCCCTTTCAACATCCAATTCCATACAAGAAAATCTACCTACATTCTATCTACAACCTCCCTTGAAGCGACATACATTTCAGTCTTTCATTTACATTTACTTGCAAGCACTTTCTTTCATCATTTGGTTAATTCTAAAAATGGGATTTGACCTAAAGGCAAACCCCCAATCCCAACTCCTTTTCCTCTCTTTTTGTGTGTAGGTTGTAGGTGCGCAACTGTGTTTGCGGATTCAAACTCCATTTGCAGAGGCGAAAAAACCCTTTTCGTTTCAAGGATTTTTCGGAGGACCGTGGACACTTTCAGCACAGTCCCGACAACTTTTCCTCAAATTCGTAGGGCAGCTTCGTCTCGACATATTATAGCCAAATCCAGGTGCACAACTTCATCTCACGCTTCTATCTCGAGTCATAATCAGCTCTTTGCTACTTTTACACTTAGTCTTACAACACATAATTCAATCATTTGCCATTCTAAAAGAGGGGTTAGCTTGTCATTTCTATCCCATTATCAATTCATTTACTATTCAATCTCTTCCCTAAGAGATTGGATCTAGTGAATTTGCCCCTCTTTTAAATGTAATGTGGATAAAGTGTTTGAAGGGAAATCCGCATTGAAGCTTTCATCTCTCCTCGGAGGGAAGAAAAGCTTTCCTCTTGATCTCTCCATCATTCACCCTTTTTTCACCATTACATTTTGGTGAACCCGACGTCTTACATGCATTATTATGAGAATCATTGCATATTTTTCATTTACAAGTTTAATTTTTCTACAAACTTAATGGTTAATTCATTCAAAACCCTGGTTTTTAAAATTGAAATTGAACTTGTGTTTTGTAAAAATTGCTCGTTATTGTCTTAGATCTGAAAATTGCTTTGTTTGTCAAATTCAATTTCTTCATTGTCTTGTTCAGTTTGCAAATCAAATTCATAAAATTAAGAGGTTAATTGTCAAAACCCTAATTTTTAAAAATCATCTTGAAATTGTGCAAAAATTGAATTTCCATTTAATTTTCATATTTGTGACTGTTTTCAGACTTATCTTTTGTCTTACAATTCAAATTTTCAATTTCTCTCCTTTTTCAAAATTCAAAATTTCAAAAATTAAGTGGTTAGGTTCTAAAACCCTAATTTTCAAATTTAATTGGATTTTGTGCAAATTTCAATCAATTTCAGTCAATTTCAGTTTTTTGAACATTTTTCAAGGTGTCCCTATCCATTAGGTTTGACCCTTTTCAAATTTTCAATTCAATTCCTCTTTTTTTTTTAAAAACCCTAATAGGGTCCTATTTTCACATTCAACCCTTCATTTCACCTATCTAGAGATTGTAAAATCCAATAATTTTTTGAGGTTAGCTTTAAAATCATTGTAACTTTAATCCCTGAAATTTTTAAAACAAGTTGGTCGGACCATGTGCGCTTTCGACACGGTCCTTGTCTTTTTTTCCCAATTTTGGGAGACTATTATGACTGTATTTAATAGCTTAAATCCTGAAAATTAGTTGATTTTGTCTATTTTTTATCCCTCTAAAATAAAAAATACCTTCAAAATTCAACATTCAAATTTCAAGAATTTTTTTAAAATTAAGTGGTTAATTATAATCTACCCTGATTTTATCAATTTTAAAATTAAGTGGTATCCCATTGGCCCTAATTTTAAATTCCAATTTCCTTTCATTTATCATAAAAAATATTTTTGGAAATTGTGTCATTTTCTTCTTTTAACAAAGTTCAAATTGTTTAATCATCATTTTCCCAAATTTTGCATTATTTCCAGGAGTCAATCCAAGTTTAGTGTTTCCACATTCGATGTTGTGAGCCCACTTTATCTTGATATTGTTAAATTCGTCCAACCTAAACATGCTGAGGTCCCTCAATTAGAACTATATAATGGAAAAGGCGATCCTCTCACACATGTTAAAACATTTCAAACCTTGTGTATTGATTTTGCTTATGAGCAAAGATTACTTGCAAAATTGTTTACAAGAACACTACGAGATAAGGCTTTACAATGATATTTCTCTTTGCCTTCTTATTCTATCACTTCTTTTCAACAATTAGCAAATGCTTTCATTCAACAATTTCAAAACAACATTGGTCCTACAATCACTTTGACTGATTTAATGCATTGTAAACAAGGTGTTAAAAAAAAGTGACTGATTTCATTGGTAGATATAAGCATTTGTGTGCTCAAATTTATTTTCTTGTACCTGATAATGATATTCAAAGAATTTTCATTTCTAATTTACAATAAGATATCAGGGAAAAGCTTCTTTTGTTTAAGTTTACTTTCTTTCCACAATTGTGCACAACACTCCACAATTATCAACTGGCTGTGAAATAAATGGAGCAATCTACTCCTATGGCTCTGAGTGATAAGGGGGGGAGTGTTCAACAACCGCTTGCAAATTTGAAACCAACAAAAAGCTTCATCAAGTTCAATGATACAATCAACAACAACAATGTGAATGCTACAACATGTGTGCCTCCTATTTTTAAATTCTTTAAAAGAGAAAGACAATTTACTCCTTTGAATGAATCTTTACATAGTATTATGTCTCAGTTATTACAAACAAATATGATCAAACTTCCTCCTATCAAACCAGTTGACCCATCTAAGCTTTCATCCCCTTATTTTGATAGCAATTTATTTTGTCAATTTCATTGTTATCCTGGTCATGATACTAAGAAATGTTTCACATTGAAAAGTAAGATTCAAGATTTGATTGATAATAATACTATATCCGTGGCAGGTGTGAATGATAAGGGAAACAAATCAGTAGCTCCTCCTAATCAAAAGCTTAATATTTTAACTAATCATTTGCCTTCTCATACTTCTAATGTGATTGAGACTGAACATACCTCTTTCTCTCCTTCTGATCTTACTACCAGAGCTCCGAATTTGGTGAACATGGTAGAGAAACAAGAGATACCTAAGGATCCTTGTATTACATTTGACCCCAGTGAGACGATTAGGGCACCCGATAGGCCTTTATACATAGTTGTGAAGGTTAAAGGCATACCTCGTCATGGTGCTCTTGTTGATCCCACTTGCATGGTTAATATCATCACTGAGGAGTATCTCTTCACTTTACGATTGCATAAACCGATCTATGATGACTCTAATGTGGTTATGAATTTATTTGATTCTCTTGTCCTACCATTGGTTCTATCACCCTTCCTATTGAATTTCACACTAAATCTATGGATGTTACCTTTCCTATCATCCCTTCTTATGAACAATTTCATGTGAAGTTGGGCTACCCTCGGCTATCTTCCATGAAGGCTATTGCTTCTCCAATTCTTGTGTTTGAAATTTCCCCATAATGGAGAAATCATAACCATGAACCATAGCTTATTTGCCCATCTGAAAGAAGCCCTAGTATTCCTATTGATCTCTTTTGGCCTAAGCAATTTAAATCTCTTCCACAAAGGAGTGATGCTCTTTTCCAATCTTATAAAAATGGAAGAAATATATGATTTTATCCTTGAGTCAACCTAGATCCCCAACATTTGACATTCCCATCCTTCTTGAAGATGAAATGCTTCCCCTAACAGATAGAACTAATCTTCCTCCTAAGGAAAATACTCAACCTAATCCTATGGATGTGACTATGCCTTCTCCTAAGAAGAACAACAATATTTCTCCTAAGGTTAGACCTGTACCACATCCCCATGATGGACCCGGTCTCCTTCCTACACCTAATATTCCTCCTATATATGGCACAGTTCCACCTCCTTGCTCTTATAGAGAGAAGAGGCCCACCTCTCCTCTTGTCCAACCTAAAATACCCCAACCTAAACCTTCAACTATCAAAGAGGACATTGTTCCTCCTTTCATAAATATTCCTCTTTCTTCTCAATCTTTTGCTAAGACTCGACGAAATCGTTGTGCAAGAGACCACTGATGAAGGTGTCGTGCTTGAGCTCGTGAAGTTGCTCCTCAAACCATTAAATCTCCCAAGACTCCAACAGTTGATATAATTCCCTTTTCTCCTAAGCAAGATGTTGATCCTACATCTCCAAATCATAAGTTGCACAAAACATGTGATGATTTTACTCCTATTCGTGTTCATGCTCCTCTTTCTATAAATCTTGATGAAGAAATGAGTGAAAATGTTATTCATGATGGAAATACAACTCCTAATGCTTTTGATAGTGACTACGCATATGTTGATGTGGACAAGCATTTATCAACTGAATTTTCAAAAACCCTAATCCTGATTCCTAGAATCAAACAAAGTGATTTAGCCAATGAGCATAGTCCTTGTTTGGATCTTGTGTTAGCTCCATCTGTTGTGCTTGATGTTGCTCCTCTGGCATGTTTCTGGCCTTCCCAAACTAGTGATCAACAATATTAGAAGGCGGATTTCATGCTAGATTAGCAATATTAACACTGTAGATCTTCTCCCTCTCTCCCCTCTTTCTCTTTGTGACTATTCTTCTATGTGTATCCCTGTTCTTCTAATTTTCCCTCAATGTCTACTTGAGGATGATACAAAGCATTGAGATAGATCCTTTGGTCTCTTTTCATGTTGACTCAAAAGACATCATTTATTCCCTTTCTTCCAAGGTATTGTCCTTTCTTTGGGGAATGACGATTATTATATGCACATATACATATATGATATACATGAGTTATCATACAACATACTGACCCCAAGGAAAAGAAAAACTATCTCGTGTTTTGTGTTCATTATCTTTGGGTTTATTGCTCGATTGGGAGCTAAATCCTTGCAATAAGGTGCTCCCTCTCTTCTCTCTCTCTTGAGTGTATCCTACCTTAAAGCAATCACTCCTAATAAGGTGTGCGCGATCGCTTTAACATGGGGGCATACACTTCGCTCATATTTTCCTTTGTGATACTTAAAATTATTTAATGAACTTGGCTTTATAATTTTGGTATCTTTTTTGTGACACATAGTGAGGGGAACCTTGCTACTTGCAGTCATGGTTTTCCCTTCTTTATCTTCTCTTTTACTTTGTCAATCGATGTCGTAAGATCCTTAGTCCACTAGGGGCTTGGTGCATCTTGCCTCCTTGACGTGGTAGAAGTTTTTCAATCTTGTTTCCTTGTACTTTATTGATAGTATTGGCATACACTTATACTCTCGTTAAAGTGGGGGCTAAATGTAGTGTCATAAAATTGTGACCCTTGCAATTTGTGACCACATTAGGGTCTTTATGTTGGTGATTTGAATCCCCAAGCCCGATCGAAGATCCAAGACTTGCTCAACCCTAAAAAATCGCACTTGTTTTGCCCTTTGCACTGCCTAAACTTGCTTCTTGTCCTAAGACAAGGGAAGGACAGGGGTGCGGTAACCTTTTCCTCCAAGGATAGGGGCGTGGCACCCTTGTGCTTGCCCTATTTTGGGCCCCCTCTATCCTATCCTTGCATTGGACTTTGCATAAAGTTGGAAAACTTTCCCTGTATCGGCCTGTGACGAAAAATTAGTCAATTAGCCCTAATTGAAAAGTATATAAGTTGCATTTTCCCTCTCATTTGCATAAGTTCAACAAGCAGAAAAGTTGGATAAGCGATAAGGCAGGCATAATTTTAAGCATTCAAGCATTCATTTCCAACATTGAGCATTCTCAAGTCTCCCTTATGTAAGGAAAGTCATGCACGAAAATGCTCTCCTATCATCAATTCTAAGGGGATTACCAAGCAAGGAAGTATTTCAATTTTAGTTTGTAATACATTAAAATAAACACATACAAAAGATTAAGATGAACCAAACATAATAGCACCAAAGAAAGACACCAGATATACGTAGGAAAACCCTTACAGGTAAAAAAACCACCACCAAAGAGAGATCACTTTATTCAGTAAACAACACAATTACAATAAAGTTATCAGATCCTCTTTTCAAACTCTGATCTCAGAACTCTGTTCACACAACATGCAGACACCTTGACTTAGCTTCACACACCTCCGATATGGCTTATCATCAGAACAACCTTTATGCACACCCTTCTTTGCTCTGCTCATCGGTTACATCTCTGGCAACTGCCATCTGTCAAACCAAATAGCCTTGGAGCATAACCATCAAGTAACAGCCTATCCATTCATGAACTCATGGAAAACATATTATCCTACATTCATCTAGAAGTCAGGTCGGTTCATATTCAAATGCACTGACATAAACATTCCAAGTGTCCGCCTACTAGTCTTTGTTCTAGGTGACATCAACCTGATCGTCAAAGGCGATCTCATCGAGCATCGGCGTAACAAACAACCAGTTCTTTCGATCATCTGATCTTCCTTGATCTCTTTCTGCGCTCCGCCACGTGGCACCCCCTAATTGGTTCTGGGGCCCCTACCCTAACACCTTAGCACGACCTCACTAACCGTCCGAAATTCTTCTTTGTTGCTGGGTCACGATGGAAAGTCTAATGAGAAATTTCCCATCATGACCTAGCGACCACCTTTGGATCATCTACCATCGTCGTCTGATCATCTGCGATCTGCATGACCTTTAACTCACCTGGGCCACTCCCCTGTCGGGTCCCACCACTTGGTCGCCATATCATCAGGGACATTACAACGAGCAGTTTCCCATCGCGACCTAGCGATCACCGTTGGATCAACCTTGATTGTTGTCTGATCATCCTGGACTTGCTCACCAATTAACTTCTCTTGAGTGCTCTCTTGTCGAGACCCATCACTTAGTCGCCAAGCCGTGATGGATAATGTTCGTGCATCTCGCCATAATGGTATAGTGAAAACCGTCCGATCATCCCGGACTTTCTCACCTGTTAACCGATCCCAGGAAGAAGGTTCCATCGGTCATCGACATAACTACGAACAAGCAATCTTGATCCCCGATAACCAGTAGGCGACTTGATTGGGCCATCGACATAGCTTCCATCTTGTTCCACCGATAGCCGATGACAGCCCAATTGCCGAAGGCGACTTCATCGGGTCATCGGCCAAACTCCAACAATGCTCGTCCAATAGATGAAGCACATGAAGGTGACTTCATCAGGTGATTGGGACAACATCCAACAGGCTTCCTTGATGTCTTATAACACTTTAAACACTGAAGGCGACTACATCTGGACATTGACATGACTTCAATATGGCTAACCCGATAGGCGATGTTAACCCGATGACCTTTTCCTCCAAGGATAGGGGTGTGGCACCCTTGTGCTTGCCCTATTTTGGGGCCCCCTCTATCCTATCCTTGCATTGGACTTTGCATAAAGTTGGAAAACTTTCACTGTATCGGCCTATGATGAAAAATTAGTCAATTAGCCCTAATTGACAAGTATATAAGTTGCATTTTCCCTCTCATTTGCATAAGTTCAACAAGCGGAAAAGTTGTATAAGTGATAAGGCAGGCATAATTTTAAGCATTCAAGCATTCCTTTCCAACATTGAGCATTCTCAAGTCTCCCTTCTGTAAGGAAAGTCATGCGCGAAAATGCTCTCCTATCGTCAATTCTAAGGGGATTACCAAGCAAGGAAGTATTTCAATTTCACTTTGCAGTACATTAAAATAAACACATACAAAAGATTAAGATGAACCAAATAGAATAGCACCAAAGAAAGACACCAGATATACGTAGGAAAACCCTTACAGGTAAAAAACCCACCACCAAAGAGAGATCACTTTATTCAGTAAACAACACAATTACAATAAAGTTATCAGATCCTCTTTTCAGACTCTGATCTCAGAACTCTGTTCACACAACATGTAGACACCTCGGCTTAGCTTCACACACCTCCGATATGACTTATCATTAGAACAACCTTTATCCACACCCTTCTTCGCTTTGCTCATCAGTTACATCTCTGACAACTTCCATCTGTCAAACCAAATGACCTTGGAGCATAACCGTCAAGTAACAGCCTATCCATTCATGAACTTGTGGAAAACATATTATCCTACATTCATCTGGAAGTCGGGCCAGTTTGTATTCAAATACACCAACATAAACATTCCAAGTGTCTGCCTACTAGTCTTTGGTCCGGGCGACATCAACCTGATCGTCGAAGGCGACCTCATCGGGCATCGGTGTAACAAACAACCAATTTTTTTGATCGTCCAATCTTCCTTGACCTCTTTCTGCGCTCTGCCACGTGGTACCTCTGATTGGTTCTCTGGTCCCTTCCCTAACACCTTAGCACGACCTCACTAACCGTCTGAAATTCTTCTTTGTTGCTGGGTTGTGATGGAAAGTCTAACGAGCAATTTCCCATCGCGACCACGGTTGGATCATCTGTGATTGTCGTCCGATCATCTGTGATCTGCACGACCTTTAACTCACCTGGCCCACTCACCTGTCGGGTCCCACCACTTGGTCGCCATGTTGCAAGGGATATTCCAACGAGAAGTTTCCCATCGCGACCTAGCGATCACCATTGGATCAACCTTGATCGTCGTCTGATCATCCTAGACTTGCTCACCAATTAACTTCTCTTGAGTGCTCTCTTGTCGAGACCCATCACTTAGTCGCCAAGCTGTGATGGATAATGTTCGTGCATCTCACCATAGTGGTATAGCAACAACTATCCGATCATCTCAGACTTGCTCACCTGTTAACCGATCCTAGGAAGAAGGTTCCATCGGTCATCGGCATAACTACGAACAAGCAATCTCAATCCCCGATAACCAGTAGGTGACTCGATCGGGCCATCGACATAGCTTCCATCTTGTTCCATCGATAGCCGATGATAGCCCAATCACCGAAGGCGACTTCATCGAGTCATCGGCTAGACTCCAACAACGCTCCTCCGATAGATGAAGCACATGAAGGTGACTTCATCGGGTGATCGAGACAACATCCAACAGGCTTCCCTGATGTCTGATAACACTTTAAACACTGAAGGCGACTACATCGGGACATCGACAAGACTTCAATATGGCTAACCCGATAGGCGATGTTAACCCGATGACCATAAAAGTGGATCCGAACACTGCTCCCCACAAGTTGTTCCATCGGGGTAAGTTACACCGATAAACCCAAACACTGGTCAGGAGAAAATGAGGCATATTTCCAACACCTTCAAGGCTAGGTGTTGCATTCAAGTCAAGGATTCAACTATTGAAGAGGAGATCCCTTTCAACATCCAATTCCATACAAGAAAATCTACCTACATTCTATCTAAAACCTCCCTTGAGGTGATTTAAATTTCAGTCTTTCATTTATATTTACTTGTAAGCACTTTCTTTCATCATTTGGTTAATTCCAAAACTGGGGTTTGACCTGAAGGCAAACCCCCAATCCCAACCCCTTTTCCTCTCTTTTATGTGTGTAGGTTGTAGGTGCGCAACCGTGTTTGCAAATTCAAACTCCATTTGCAGAGGCAGAAAAACCCTTTCCATTTCGCGGATTTTTTGGAGGATCGTGGACACTTTCAGCAAGGTCCCGACAACTTTTCCTCAAATTCGCAGGGCAGCTTCGTCTCGACATATTATAGCCAGATCTAGGTGCAAAACTTCATCTCACACTTCTATCTTGAGTCATAATCAGTTCTTTTCTACTTTTACACTTAGTCTTATTGTGAGATTTTGCCAAGATCTAGAGGCAATGGAAAGCACAAATAAGAGAGAACAAAATAGATGATGGGAATAAGCTGTATTCTATCAAGATGCAAAATATGATCAACTAGATCATTATAAGATGTTCAATGATTTCCCGTTGTCCGTACAAACAATGTAGATGAGCCTGCTTATATAGGCAAGGCTTATGGATATGTGAGCACACAAACATGACATGTGGCTCAATAAGAAACAACGGTAGGTAGGAAATAGGTGTGGATAGGTAGGAGAAACAATACAATATTCCACATGAGGTGGAATGTAACAACAAGATAAGATCAACACCATAAAAGGTGGAAATTCTCCGACACACACTATCCCAATGTGGCACAAACACCCAAGTGTCTCATACCCCAACTACTATTAAATGCATGTACTAAGTAAACTTAAGTATAGTGTAATAATATCCAAGATGAATAATTATTTACACCAACACCCCCCCTTAAGTGCAACTTAGGGGAATGCACTAAAGTCTACAATGCAACTAAGCAATGCAAGATGGGTCTTGGATATGAGGCCATGTAAGGTACCCATGTACAAATGTAAATGCAATCTCCCATAAAGCGAGGAAAGAGAGAAAAACCCAATGGGAAAAAACCCTCCCCCAAAAGAGAGATGATGAAATCACACAATGCTCTCAATGATGAATGAGAAGAACAAAAAAATATGTCCCCCCCATAAGAGAGAAGAAGAGACCATGAAGCCCTCCCTCAATGTCGAATCTCCTGCAAAGATGGTCCAATGATGTTGACCAAAATACCTCCCCATAAGGAAGAAAGAGAGCCAATGCTACACCAATAATGTCAAAGTGTGACAAAACCAAGTACCAATGTCGATGACGATGAATCACTCATTGCAACATGATAAAGATTAGGCATGGAGACAACCTTCTTTGAGCATCATCTGGGTACTCGTAAATGATAGAAATAATGGTACAATTTAAGTCTCAGGGGAGCCATGCACAAATATGTACAATCTAAGTCTCAATTGGAGCCATGCACCAAGTCTCACGAGATATTCCTAATCTACGTGTACAAGAGGATTACATCAAATAGTCATCAAAGACAAGATACAAAGAAGTGTGGCACTTTATGATAGTGCGAGTACAACATTGCTCAAGCAAGAACATACATCATGATAAAATATTCAAATATGGAAACATGAAAATTATGCCACCAACAAAGAAGCCCTGTAGAATACTGCAGATAAAGATGCATCCGAATGGAATTTCACCAAGAGATATAAATGAACAACTGAACCCCCATAAAAAGATCATGTTGGCACTTGCAAATAATGGAAAAGTGGAATTCTAATTTCAATGATTACAACTTCTCAAAATGAGATATAAGAGACTTGAACAAATATTGGTAGTGATCTAAATTGAGATCCAAGCAAAATACAAGTACCAAATAGGCCAAAAAATGACCAAATACTGAAAGTAAAATTTCTACTCACAATCACTACAAACTAATGGCAGATTATGAAATTATAATAAAAAATATGCACTCTAAAAAAAATAGTACCTGTAAAGGAGTCCATATGAGCCCAAATGAAGCCTCCAAAGTTGCAAAAATTGGGATTTCGCGATTTCTGAAAAACCTGTATCAAAAAATCCGAAAAATCCTGCACCATTGTATAGATCACAAAATTTTACCCCAAAACAAAAAAATTTCTCGAAAAAAGGTGTTCGGATGAGTGAGATATCGTTATTTGAAAATTGCCTGCAAAATTATAATTTCTGGACAATTTCCGTCGCAGCTTCAAACTTCAAATGCCTCTAGATTTGGCCTCTGAAGTCCGATTTGGATGAAACAAAATGCAAAACTAACTTTCTTGGACCTCCTCAGTCTAATGGTAACCTCAGATTTGACCCATCAAGCTTCAATAATAACTTGCAATAGAAAGCTCCAAAATACACAACTCCAAATAGTATCAAATTTCTCTCAATTGACAAACCAATAACACTCTAATGGCTTTGATATCATGTGAGATTTTTTCAAGATCTAGAGGCAATGGAAAGCACATTTAAGAGAGAACAAAATAGATGATAGGAATAAACTGTATTCTATCAAGATGCAAAATATGATCAACTAGATCATTACAAGATGTTCAATGATTGCTCGTTGTCCGTACAAATAATGTAGATGAGCCTACTTCTATAGGCAAGGCTTATGGATATGTGAGCACACAAACATGACATATGGCTCAATAAGAAACAAGGGTAGGTAGGAAATAGGTGTGGGTAGGTAGAATAAACAATATAATATTCTACATGAGGTGGAATGTAACAACAAGATAAGATCAACACCATAAAAGGTGGAAACTATCCTACACACACTATCCCAATGTGGTACAAACACCCAAGAGTCTCATACCCAAACTACTATTAAATGCATGTACTAAGTAAACTTAAGTATAGTGTAATAATATCCAAGATGAATAATTATTTACACCAACACTTACAACACATAATTCAATCATTTTCCATTCTAAAAGAGGGGTTAGCTTGTCATTTATATCCTATTATCAATTCATTTAGTATTCAATCTCTTCCCTAAGAGATTGGATCTAGTGAATTTCCCCCTCTTTTAAATGTAATGTGAATAAAGTGTTTGAAGGGAAATCCACAGTGAAACTTTTATCTCTCCTCGGAGGGAAGAAAATCTTTCCTCTTGATCTCTCCATCATTCACCTTTTTTCACTATTACAATCTCATGTGTCGTAGTTAAAAGATTCATATCACTATAACACCAAGGGTCGACAAGAGCAAAATTGTGTCTTGCCGAAAAGCAAAGTCACATTGAGAAAGAAATATCGGTGTGACCCAAGGGTGTCAAGGAGACTTGCTGGATCTCTCACCAAAATACAAAGTCACACCAAAATGCTTTATTATTGTGGTACAAAACACGTTAGGTTTACCACAACACATATTCATAAGCTTTATCCACAAGACTCAATTTATCTCCAAGGCAACCAAGAAATCTTGTCAAAATGAAATCTCTCATCAATAAACTTAGGCAACCTATTGCATGTAGATAACACAGTGGGATTTATGCACTAAAACAATAAATTTTCCGAGCCATTCCAATTTTCCTAGTGCCTTCACAACTCTATGGCCTTTGTCCTCTATCCACTAGCAAGTCCAATAGCTAACTCCATTGTCCTCTCTATCTTTTTAGTGGCTTTTGACTACATGCACATTCCACATTCAACTTTCTTGTATACAATAAGTTCTGCTCAACTCTAACAACATGAATTAATTTGCTCTTCATCAACACCACATCAACACACCTTCAGCTAATATGATCTTCCTTTGGGATATGCATCATCCAACATCTATGTCCAATCTTATCTCCACACTTGAGCACTCACAATTGTTCAACTCTGCCAATCTGAGACCACACCATCTCAACCAAACCTAATCTTCATCTAGGGCATTCATCATGTTGCATCTCTATCTAGTGGATGTCTCTACGTCTTCTCAACTGTTGACATCAATGACAATCTAATGCCAACAATAATACCCCAATATTAAATTAGTATAAATAGTCATAGTTCTTGTTAATAAATTGTTTTAGAGCAAGAAGCAAGCAACCTCCCCTCTGTGAGGAGAGATTTAATCTCACACACAATAGCTGAAATCACCATTTTATAAACCTCACAAGTTTACAAAATTTTCAACCAACATGTAGCAAGAATGACACGAGTCCCAAAGAAAAGATCCTACCACCAATTTTTTTTTTTTTCAACTTCTCAAATTTTGGCAAATAGATAGTCGATCTTTATATTTTTGGTTATTTTGAACACGATAATGATGCTAGATTGAACCCAAACTGCACCAATATATTCTTCAATGTTGTATTTCTTAAAATTTAGATAGTAACCTACTAGATATATAGCTATGACACCATGTTTGAGTTATTTGTTCAATCCTACATGCTCATGAATCACCTGCAAACAAAAAACCTATCACAAATGGAGATCAAGCAAGATAGGTTCGTTCAACAACCTAAGAATTGTATTGATGCACAAAAGACCAATTTTTATAATGATTCCTTCTAGAAGGATAAAGAAACCCTAGATGAAAAACCTAGAGGAAGATTAAAAGAGAGCTTGACAAGTGTCCACATCATAGTGAATGAGACAAAAGTGTTAAATAAAGCTCAATCTAATAAAGTTTAAATGCACTCCTAATTTTAGATTAAGTAAATAAAGTAATAAAGGACCTAATTATAAGCCCATCAATGGGCTGCAAAGGGTTCATCCTTTTAATCACAAGACTAGTCAAGTATGATGGATCCCTCCCAAACAAGGTTGGATTAAGGTAAATTTTGACAGCGTTGCAAGAGGAAATCCTAGCTCATCATGTGTTGGATGTGTGGCAAGAGATTATCAAGGGCAAATCATTGCTAGGTTCAATCAATGCCAAGGTGTGGGTACTAATAATAAAGCTAAGGTTAATGTTGCTTTATTGGCGGTTCAATTGGCAAGTAAGTTGGGGGTGGTGAATCTCCACTTGGAAGTTGGTTCATAGATTATAGTGCTTGCTATACTAAGAGGGAAGGTTGAGAATTGAAATCTTGATAAAGATATTTAAACCATTAAACGACTCTTATCCCTGTTCCAGAGATATAAGGTATCACATGTGAAGAGGGATGGCAATAACGAGGTTGATGTGCAAGCAAATTTGGCTTTCAATCTCCAAGTAGGAGAAATCAAATGGTTTGATGACCTTCCAAATGGTCAAAATGGTGAAGTGGGTTGATAGACATGGTGGAAGGCGGTTTTATTTTTGATGAATGGGATGGCATTATTGTAGGATAATGAGGTGACATGATTTAAAAGTAAGTCTAACCGACTAGACGGAGTACAAGATTTGATGTTAGGATGGTTATTAAATAGGAGGTGACCGATTCGACACCTTAGTAGGTGTATCTACACGAGGTGATCTATCCTTACAAACTATATGAGAAGGAGATTTGGTTTGTTTGGGTTGGCGGCAGATAGTACAAATCCCATACATAACTCATGTCTAAATTTGACAAGAGAAGCGAATCAATTAATGGCTTCTTTCTTTATATGCCAGAGCATTTAAGGGAAACATCTCAAAATTGGTGTTTTCGACTACAGATTAGTCGACGGTTGGGTTACAGAGACTCTTCATTGTAGCATTTATTAAACCAACTAGTGTTATGAGTTTGTGGTGTGAAGTCTCTCAAGAATTTTTGAGAATATTTCTTTGTCATCCTAATAAAGCTTGAGAAAGCCATCATGGGGGGAGCTATAGGCGTGAAGAAAATGAAGGCAAATTTTTCATTATAGGCTTCCAAGCCTATGGTTGCCTTTTGGGGGTGCATTTCAAACGAATGTTTGTCGCATGTTTTCAAACATGAGGATGGAGATTTCCTCAACATAGTCAAGATAGTATTTGGGGATGAATATTTGAGTGCACAAATTTTCTATCGAACAAATGTGGATATTGCCTCAATGTTTTTGGCATAGTGGTTTGAATTAGAGTCAAAGGGTACAATGTAATGGCTGATAAACAATTGTGTAAGGATGGAGTGGTGTCAGGGTTTGGAGAGGTTTCTTGGGATGGTGAGAGACGAGGAAGGACTTGTATGCTCTAGCATACATTGGCTCCTCGCGAGCAAGTTTTCTCCTCCATTGCAGCCTTTCCTCCTTTGGAGTGCTAACTGCAACAAGGAGGTGTGTTGGGATTCTACACAAATTGAAATGAATGGTGTCAAGGATTACCTGAGAGCAAAGAACGAGCAGATATCAAGGAAGATCTTGTCAATTGGGGGTCGCATGTTGAGATTTTGTCATAGATGACTGATGTTTCTTCTCCCATGCGTAAACACGGGAGGCCAGTGGGCTCAAAGAGGATAAAGTGCATTTGCTCCTTGGAGAGTGGGGAACCATCATGCTGTATAGATGATCCAGAAACAATGGTACCTATGGTTTCCCAAGCAAAGACAATGGCTATCAAAGACAAAGTTGTGAAGGAGGCGAGTTGATATGAATGTTAGATTTCAGAAGTTGTAAATTTTGCCTATAGGGGTAAACCCATTTTGTAATTAGCAATATCGATGGAAGGGTAGATTGTTTTTTGTCGCTAATACAACAAGGTTTAAGGTGGTTTTTTATATGGCAATTTGCAGACATTGAACTCTTTTTTCAATTTCAATATAAAGCTCTAATTACCTATCAAAAATAAATAAAGAATCTAATTATTTATTTAATTAGATAATATTATAATTACACCAATACTCTAGACACCAACCCCCACCATTGAGCACTAAAATTCAGCAAGAGACACTAACCTCTTTAGTATGAGGCACCAACCTCAATCACAACAAAGTCTTTGTCTTCTTAAAAATCTACTCTAACTAGTGTCTTTACAATGTCTTTGTCTTCCTAAAAAATTACTCTAACTTTTGTAAAGACTTTCAAAGGTCTTTTGTAATTCTGCCTTAAGTCACCTCCATAACCTGCTATAAATCCTTTGAAAATATGCTCATATGATCTTCATACATCCATCCATAAAGGTTATCATGAATCTACCCGTAGAGTCTTCACAAAGTCCTCATAAATCTACCCATAGAATCTTCACAAAGTATTCATAAATCTATTGTATTCTCCTTCTTAAATCTTCTCAAATATTCTCTTTAATATGCTACATAACTCTCCTCCAAAATTTGCTCTCAGGTCTTCTATTATACTGCTCTTAAGTCTACACTAAATATACTCTAAATATGAAAGATATTTCATTATGATTTCTTTACCTCAACTTCATATTTTATTTATATCCTAATCATGCCTTTTCACCCAAGAGGTCAACCTTAATGAAAATAAAATTTTATTATAATTTCACCAAGGAAGTTGGCCAACTTTTGCACATGGATAAATTTATTTTAATTCCACAAGTATTTATTTTACTAAAGAGGTTGGCCAACTTTTAAGAAGATTTTTTAGAATGTAATTAAAGAGTCTACAATCCAAATCTAAGAGGAAATGGAGCATGATTGAGAGAGTTATTGCAAAATTAGGGTTTTTGCCCAAATGTTTTGTGAACCATATATCTCCTAAAGTTGAGTGAATGTCTTCCTAATGTTTTTTTAAAAAAAGTTTACTGAAGAGGTTGTACAACCTAAAGTTTAAAGTAATTAGAGCAAAAATAAGTGAACTGTTGTAAAATTAGGTTTTCTAATAATGTCACTCTCAAGGTTGCAAATAAGCTAATTTCATGGATTTGTTTTTGGAAAGTAATATCTAGACTTTGGTAAACTATAAAGAAAAATTCAAATCATTTTGATTTAATTTGTTTGATTTATTGCAAAATTATTTTATTGGAGATTTTACACAACATGAATTAGAAAAATAAAAAAGAACAAGTATAAGAAATAAAAGAACAAGGAAAAAAAAGCACAAGCAAAAAAGGATTGAAGAATAAGAAATAGAAAAGGTTAGCATTGAGGACAATGCTTTTTAAAAGAGGGGGGCAATGCTATACTCCTAACCCTATAATGTGCATTGTGTTATAAGTAGCCACTTTGTGGTTACCTTAACTCTTAAATAAGACACATAATCATTAATATGAACATATATATGTATTTACGTCATCCTAGGAATCATATTTAAGCATCAAAGTCGGCCTAGGTAGTATCCAAGGCATAATTATGGTATATAGGTGGTATAGTTTAGTTACTACCATTGTGTGGAGTATTGAGTTATTCTTGAATAATATTGGAGGTATTCCCCTTGAAGTGGATTCAGAGGTTGCCCACTCAAAGTGGCATATTATTATCAAGAATTTTTAGCAATTTTATTATTATATCAACCTTTTGCAAGTTATATCATAATAGAAGCATGCTCTGGGAACTAAACTAAACATGAAAAAAGAAAATAATCAATTTGTCTCTCATTCTCAAGTTAGCATGATGTTGATTGCAATAGTTGGGCCATCTAGACTAGAGTAATATAGTGAGATCAATGTTTAAAGTGTTATTTTGTTTTTGGGGTTTTGAATGAGGAATGTAACATATTAAAGATCATTATCAAAAAAGAGTTAGTGATATCTTCATAATTGAAGGACTAAATGAAATTGGTGTCAAAAGGAATAGATCATAATGTCATAGTAAAGATATGTGGTTTTCAAAGTACTAGTCAAACTTCAATCAAGTACATTGAATAAGGGTTGATGGTTAAAGGTGTGGTAATTAAATGGAATGGCTAAGCTTGATTCAGTTAAGTGTGCAAATTACTTGTAAATAATAGGACTCTTGAATATCATGCATGACACCTCTTAATAGGTTTTTTTCATGATGCTTGCCCAATGTGCCATAAAAATGGTTTTCACTAGAGGGTGATTTTTCTCTTTACTATTTTTTTTATATTTAAAAAATATATTACTTTTTGTGTAGGGTCTTAAATTGTAACTTTATACAATTCACACCTCATATTTGTGCTTCTACTATAGCGTGTCCTATCTTCATTCCCCCTGGGCCCATTTTGCCCCCCTTTTAACTCCAAATGTAATGTCACCTAATTACATAGTTGAGTGCACCTCATCCCGAGGATATGCCTCCTTATTTGTTAGTTTGGTTGTCCTATTTTTTGAGGAAAAGGGCATTCAGGTGCCCCTATATGGACCAGGGCGCCACCACCACTTTGGTCCTCCCTAAACAGGACCCATTTCAAATATGGACAAGCATTCCCCTTCCTCAATGGATTTTGGTCCTCGTGGCTCTCGTTGGAGGTCGACCTAATTGATAATTTACCCAGGGAACCTTATATAAGGATATCTTATCAATTAATTTTGATATGACACTCATACCCCATCATTCGTGTATTCGTCAAGAATTCATCATCAGGCATTCTCAAGCACACAAGGCAATATTTCATCCCACCATATCCTTCAAACATTATGGAGAAAATTCACATCAATCTTCATCCAAGCATGTATGTTTGACTAGGTCATCCATTTGTGTGTCATGTTATTGCATTCAACATTTGTGATCACATCTAAAGAGCATTACATCATCAACCTTCTATCAACCATTGCAGATTTGAGATATATCTTCCAACATTTACTTTAGTGTTTACATTTCCTAATTCAATTTAATTCAAGGTTAATTCCTAAACCAAGGTTTGATCAAGTGAAAACCCCTATCCACAACCCTTTTCTCTCTTTCTGTGTGTAGGAAATTGATTTAGGTTCCATGAGCAAATATTCTAATAGAATAGACAATGAAAAATAGCTTCAAATTTTATAAGAATGAAAAGAAAAGGACTAGGAAACTCCACCACCCTAGTCCTGAGAATTTAGATTGATCTTTTGATAGTGAATTATGTATGTCTTCTTGATCCGAAAAACATCCTACTTGTCTGCCTAGAAGTTTCAAGACCAGGACACCCTACCCTCCTGGTCTTGATGATTCGACCCAAATTTTCAACTATAGGTGTTGATCTACTTTCTCCTCTCAGATCCTTGTCTGTCCCTCTATGTGAAGTCTGTAACATTTGATTATTACTGTTTTGGTTAAATTATCTATTGCTTTTCCTTAGAACTTGTACAACTTCAAATATAATACAACTTAAATAAAAGAGGGACACTAGTTTGATCTGCATTCAATCTCTTAGAGAGTTGGATCAATTAGATTTATCTTTCCTCCTCAATATTGGTGTGGATTTTAGTGGCCTTATCAATCCTCTAGGTGGTAAAGCCCTAAAATTCCACCACTAAACATTTTGATGAACCTGACGCTCCTTACATTTTGCATATTTCTGATTTGGTGTTTTCAGATTTGATTTTTCATAATTTCATTACATACATTGAGTGAACATTGCAGTATATTCGATTAAAAACTTTGCATCTCATTCGCTATCTGCCTTCTTACACAAAGTATTGTTGCACAAAAACTGCCCTTCTTCTTCACCCAAATTTCTCACTTTATCGCTCATCACCTTCTTCGCTCACACTTCTCTCTACTCTCTCTTATATATCTGAACATAATATGTATATGCATATATATGTGTGTGTACCGATAGGAATATACATTAAGTCAACCTCAAATACATTTTACTAAAAGATACTCCAACAGTTAGATCACATGCTACAATCACCAAAGTAAAACAGTAATAAAAACATTCAAGGTTGAAATGAACATAATATCAAATTTCCACAAGAGCACACTATTGAAGCATAAAGAAATTAATCCACCTCATCAGAGGAACAGTTAAAGACATGAACAACATATCATCAAAAGGATTATCATTAGATATCAAAAACCATAGGCAAACCAGAGCTCATAGAACTGTCAAACACTGCACAACTGAATATATCTCTAGAGTACAACATGTAGAGCACAACTTTCAGAGCACCAAAACTTGAATACACCAATCTTGAGCAATGACAACCAACATAAAAATATGCTATCACATCTACAACGAGACAAGAATGTTGAGCACTACAATACTGAAAACTGAAAAACTGAATATCGCCAAAATGCAAGATCATTAAAGAATATACATTAGGGGCATGAAACCAATTGCCAAAACCAACACCAAAACTTAGAAACTATGAGAAACATATCCACAAACTGACACTACACAATTCTGGTGCAAGAGTCTACCAAAAGAGTATACCAATAACATACTTAAAACCATTGTTGACTGCCTTTCATACATACATACATACATACCTATCTTCCATTGTTCTGCACTGCCAACGTTCTACATCCTCAACATATATTGCAAACACAATATACTATAATATCTGGATCAATCCAGATTACTAGGATTGACATTAATGACAACCAATAAAGCATTTCTAACACCTTCACCAAACAAGTCTTGGTGGATTGAGGGTCTTGTGGCTTGGCTTCATATGACGCTAACCACTCCTTGAGGTACATTTTTTTCTCTCCCCCCTTTAAAGACCCCATTGGAAAACATGGTTGAGGTTGAGCACTAAGGTAATTAAATCCCTAGATAGTCCTCCTACTAAAAAGAAAAAGATATTGTTATGTGTAAACTTCTCTTACACCTAAGGTTGCACAAGCACACAAGGGGAGAGGATACACACACAACAATTGGAGTTAACACGAATGTGCAAGTGCACCAAACATGACAAACATAGTTCATTCACCTTAAAAAATCTAAATGTGAGATAGTCTAGAAATCAAAGACACAAGATTTCAATAAAAAGACTTCTTCATGTACGATGCACCTACAAATGTGCTAGTAGTCTCAATATCCAACTTGGGATGCACGACAGATAAGATGCACCACTTGGTTAGTCCAAAAGGTTAGCTAAACAAAAAAATCTAAAAAATAAACTTTATGTTTCAAATCCATAGGAACAAAAAATAAAGAAATTGTGCATATTTGGACAACAAATACACAAAAATAAACCAGAGATGCACAAAAGAAAAATTGCAACTTGCAAAATAAATAAACAAAGACTAGTGCACCAAAAACTGTAACAAATGTGCAAAAACATATGATTGTTGCATAAAATAACTCACAATTGTGTTGGTTTGTAAAGCAAATAAGTAGATCTAGGCAATAATTGTGCAAAAATATAACTAAAACCTTAGGTACAAAAAATCATAAACTAAAACCTTAACATAGAAAATAATAGCATAGATCTGCAAAACAAATGCATAAAAAATATAATGCAATTTTGCAACAAAATCTAACAGAATTGCAAAAATAGAAATCAAGTACATAGACTTGACTTGTAGCTTTTGAAAACACCAAAAAACTCAAACAAATTATTAGAAAAATGGGACTAGGGTCCCAGTGGGCCAAAAATGTGAATGTCAAATTATAAACCTATTGATAAAATCTTAATTAGCCCAACCACAAGCATAGAATCTAAAAAATCATTCAACAACACCAATGGATTTCTGAATCAAGTATGCAAACAAATGAAATAACAAGGCTATACCTTCACACATATGAAAAACTTGACACCATTGTTCTCTTTGCCTTCAAGATCTTGTAAATTGTTGACCATTTTTGTGTCAACCTTAGCCATGCAGACAACCGATTTGAGATATCTTCACTGGCTAAAAACCCTGTTAAAACTCCTAAGGCCTAAAACCCCTAAACCTTTAAGGCTTTTTCCTTAACCTTTTTTTGCCTTGTTCTTTTCCTTTGCTGATCGATTGGGGTCATTTCACTTAAGTTTACCGGCTAGAGGTTCCCTTCTTCATAACGGGACCATCCCCTTTCACCTGCTACTAGTTGGCAGGAGTTCTTATTTATCGCGCATTGTGCAGTTGGGAACTTTCCACTTTTGTTCCTTACTACGTATGTTCTACTTTCGCGCAACATGGTGATGAGCGATGTTGGTGGGAGTTCTTTTAGTTATCATTATGTTGCGCTGGTCAGGAACTTCCACTTTTGTTCCCTACTACGACTGTTCTTCTTTCACGTGACACAATCATGAGTGATGTGGCTAGCAATATGAGTGAATTGAGTGTTATTGTTGTTTCACAACAATCAAGAATTGGGTTCCACCCTTGGCTGCAATGCTGTGATGGTTGTTTGGTTGGTGGGACAAGCTCATTTTCATGGCACAATCACAATTTTCCACCTACGTTTGAGGATGAGGATTGGGTGGCCCGAATTTAAACCTAAGATGATTGTGTTGGAATTCAAACAATGGCCTAGTAGTGGTTGTCAACTTAATGGGTCAAAAATCAGTTTTTGACCTTGTCGGCTAACTAAATCAAATCTGATCTATCTCAACCACTTTTAGAGGGCTGAGGGACGAGTTCCATTGCTCCACCATGACTCTACAGATGCTTTTGTCAGGTCACCCATTCTCATTTATTGCAGAATGAAGAATTTTTGGGCCTGACAGAGGATATTCAGACATTATTCTTGCAGGGAATCTCCCTTTTTTCAGGGATTGTTTCTCCTCAGTAACGAAAAGATCTTCAAGGCACACAACCATCATATCAATCTTTTCTAATTCGATTCTCCTTCTTTTGTAACCTAACCCTAGTTGGTTAGGGTTTCTAAACCTAGGGTTCTAAGTTATGCTTGAACTACAAAGGAAAATTTTGTAGCTCTTTCTAAGGGTTCTTCTCCCTTTTCTCTTGTAGAATTTATGTGTTTTCTACAACTATAAATTGTGTTGCCTTTATGTTAATAAATTGCCAGTCTTACCTTCTCTTAGTTGTCGAATACACTATGTGTTTTTCTCACCTCTTATTTAACAATCTTTCTTTCTTTTGTCTTTAGATTTTAGTTTGTGATAATCATTGCTTGCGTATGTTGTCTATGGACATTTCTTAGTCCATATTAGCATTCAGATAGGTTCTAACCTTCCTATTTTCTCTTGAAGATACTTGTTAAGATTGAGATTTTTTTATATCTTCGAGTGATTTATTGATGTCTTGTGCATTCACATATAGGAGAAGAAACATATTTTGATCTAGGTGCATCACCTTTTTTCCCTTTCAAAATCCCTTCTCCCCCTTTCCCATCAGATCATTAGAATAGGTTTTATAAGTGTTGGGCACCTTGATTGATAAGGAAGTTGGCCTTCTCTGGAGACTCAACCTCACATGCGCAAGGTCCCACACTTGGAATTTGTTTCCATGTTTCATGAGGTTGTTGAGTACTAGTGTTCAACAAGGGTGCAAACTTTTGTGACAACAATTTCTGGCACGCTCAGTGGGACAAGCTGAACTATCTCTAGTTCAAGTTTTCTTACTAAATTGCTAATAGTTGGTGTGTCTATCAGTAAGTTTTGTCTTTGGAGGAAACATTTTTCATACCTAGTGACTCTAAGAAGAAATCTATTGGTCAAGCAGTCCTAAGCCCAAACCAACTGAAGATTCAGTGTGTTGTTCAATTCATCAAGCCTTTTGGAGGCAAAATCTTTCAAGCACCTAGCAACTGTGCAATCATTTGAATCTATGGTATGTTATTTGTCTCTAATTGGGTAGATCTGTTTGCCCTTTTAAGCATTTTGTTTAACAAGATCTTTTTCTTTTAAATGCTTTAAAATGAGTTCATATCATGGGTGTAACTTTTATTCACCCTCATTCTATGAGAATGAAATTCATTCTTCTCCTGCTTACCAACAAGCCCAAACTAGGACTTCTCCTAGTTTCAACCCAAATAACTTTGCTTCAACAACAAGTGGGTGTTCTCCTAATGCTTACCACCCTCCAAGCCCTACTCAACCTTCTTAGTAACATAATAAGCCCCAAAGTGATGAAAGTACTATTATCGATGAGATAAAAAGCATGGTGCTCGATTTCAGAAAGTAGATAGATGAGATCAAGGAGGAGTTGGCCTATCAAGCTCAACTTCAACAACATCAGGAGATGGCCTCTTAGGCTCAACAACAACAACAAGAGTTGGAGGGCCCAAGAAAACAACAACAGTGGGATTACTAGAAAGGATATTATCAAGCTTATCTTCAGGATCAACAATATGAAATACAAAGGAGACAGTTTGACTAGAGTCTCAAACAACAGATCACTACAAAAGAGGTTGAGATGAAGTTGTCGCTTGCAAGGCAAGAGAGCCCTAAATTCAAAGTTTCAAGTTTTAGACAAGGTGGGTCTTGTGCATCTCCTAGGTCTGAAATTTCAAGACCTTATTCTTGAACAAATACATCCTTATGAGGATCCCATTCAAGAAGCCCAAACAACTCCTTATATTCTATATGAGCCTATAAAGGAGGAAGTTCATCAATATGCCTTCCCAACTTTTAGAAGTTACCTACCTTTGCATGATTATCAAACTACACACATTGTAGTTTATCGAAACCGTCAGGTTGCAAAACAACAAGAAGAGATATTTGAAGAGACAAAGATAGATCTTTCAAATGTTGTTATGACTGTGCATAAGGTTGAAAATGATAAATCAGATCTACAACACGAGGTAGAGGTGGCTATAGATGAGGAACATCAAGTTCCAGATCAAGAGGAGGTTGGTAATTTTTAGTATCAAGCTGATTTATTTGTAGAGCTTCCCTCATTTGTTAGTTTTGATGAAGAAAATATTTATGAACTAACAAAATTTCCAAGTTGTGATTTGCAAGGCACAAATTTCCAAGGTATCATTAAGGAGTTTTTCTTAAACCTTGATATTAATTTGACACATTTGGAAAGAGAGGATGATCAATTGCAGTAGGCCATTAGTCAAGAGAAGGTTAACAATGAGGAGGAGGGCCCAATCCTCTCATTTGATAATCTTCCCTTCTTTATTGATCATTAGGAGAAGGATGTGTCTACACCTTCCCCAGTGGTTGCTTGGAAGTAGTAGGCTAATGTTGAGGAGGTCACGAGGGTGATGTTTGTTTAGCAGATATCATGGTGGATGGGTCATGCCATGAACCTGAGGTTATCGCAGTTAGTTTCCAAGAAGAAGAGACAAAAATAGAGAGACAACCTAAAGATTTTAGATCTTCTTGTGAGGTGTCTCATAAGCTTGAATTTTGTGTTGATAAGTTTGTTTTTAGCACATGTGATTTTGATTTGCCTAAGGAGCCCCCTTATTTGAATCAAGGAGGTATGGCATGCTTGCCATCCTCATATTAATTTGAGGCCTTTCCCTCCAGTTTCAATTCATAACAAGAGTAGGACAATTGTCATAGCAATGACTCTCCCTTGTGTGAAGAGATTTATTTCTCTTATGTAAGCGTTAAATCCAGTACTGACCTACCCCTGGTGTATCTTCCCTTTGCTGTTGAACCTATGTTTGATGTGCCTCCATGTGTTTCAGAGGCTTATTTTATATGGATTCCTTGCGGTAGCAAAGTGAATGGTGACGTATTTTTTCACCACATGAGCAGCATGTGCGACCTGATGCATGCATGTAAGATACTTTAATTGTTGCAGTTGGCTAGTGACTGCAACCATGGTCTGAGGAAAATCAACTCCTTCAGAAGGATTATCTTTGACAAAGGCAAAGGAATTCATTGCCTCTTAGTTGTAATCATTTACATAATTAGTTTAGGTTCTTTCATTTTCCAAGAAGTGCACGAGCACAGGGCATTCTTCCCTAGAATGGTAAAAATAATATTTTTTGCAGGTTGCAGGGGTAGAGGTTTATT
Source organism: Cryptomeria japonica (assembly GCF_030272615.1). NCBI lineage: Eukaryota > Viridiplantae > Streptophyta > Pinopsida > Cupressales > Cupressaceae > Cryptomeria > Cryptomeria japonica. Next base: position 772,251,114 of record NC_081409.1, on the reverse strand, counting down.
ATCATGTTTCAGTCTTGACTCTGTGTCCAATGGATTTCATCTTAGGATTCTGATCATGTGCCAAGAAAACTTGCCATCCCCTCTGAGTCGCCAAAAATATTGACCATTTTTGTGTCAACCTTAGCCATGTAGACAACTGATCTAAGATATCTTCATTGGCTAAAAACCTTGTTAAAATCCCTAAGGCCTAAAACCCCTAAACCCTTAAGGCTTTTGCCTTAACCTTTTTTGGCCTCGTTATTTTCCTTCACTGACCAATTGGGGTGGTCATCTCAATTAAGTTTACTGGAAGGAGGGTCCCTTCTTCATAATGGGACCGACCCCTTTCACCCATTACTGGTTGGCGAGAGTGATTTTTTATTGGTCATCGCGCAGTCGGTAACTTTCCACTTTTGTTCCTTACCTCGACTTTTCTACTTTCATGCGACATGGAGATGAGAAATGCTGGTAGGAGTTCTTTTGGTTATCATTATGTCACGCTAGTCAAGAACTTCCACTTTTGTTCCCTATTGCTACTGTTCTACTTTCGTGTGAAACGACGATGAGAAATGTGGCCAACAATATGAGTGAATTGAGTATGATTATTGTTTCATAGTGATTAAGAATTGGGTCCCACCCTTAGCTACAACAATTGTTTGGCTAGTGGGTTCAACTCATTTTCATGGGGCAATCATGACTATTCCACCTGCGTGCGAGGATGAGGATTGGGTGGCCCGAATTTAAACCTTATATGATCGTTGGAATTCAAAGAATTGCCTAGTAGTGGTTGTCGACTTAATGGGTCAAAAATTAGTTTCTAACCCCGTCGGCTAACCAAATCAAATTTGATCTATCTCAACCACTTTCTAAGGGCTAAGGGACGAGCGCCATTACTTTTCCATGACTCTGTAGATGCTTCTCTCAGGTCACCCATGCTCATTTATTATAAATTGAAGAATTTTTTGGCCTGACAGAGGACATTCAGATGCTATTCATGTAGGGATTCTCCCTTTTTTTAGGAATTGTTGCTCCTTCACAATAAGGCGAAGATCTTTAGGGAACACAACCATCAGATCAGTCTTCCTAATTCAATTCTTTTTCTTTTGTAACCTAACCCTAGTTGGTTAGGGTTTTTGAACCTAAGGATCTATCTGAGTTATGCTTGAACTACAAAGGAACATTTTGTAGCTCTTTATAAGGGTTCTTTTCCCTTTTCTCTTGCAAAATTTATGTATTTTTTGAAACTGTAAATTGCCTTGCCTTTATTTTAATAAATCATCTATCTTACCTTCTCTTAGTTGTCAAATACACTATGTGTTTTTCTCACCTCATATTTGAAATCTTTCTTTCTTTTGTCTTCAGATTTTAGTTTGTGCTAATCATTGCCTACGTATGTTGTCTGTGGATATTTCTCAGTCCCTCTCAACATTCATATAGGTTCTAACCTTCCCATTTTCCCTTGAAGATACTTGTTAAGATTGAGATTTGTGTATGTTGGCATTTTTGATGTTTATGTTGTGATTGTCATTGATGGACACACACTTGTATAGAGATCCCCTTTATATGTATGAGCTAAAGCTCAACCAGTATTTGTTCCAACTGGTATGTTGTATTCTAGTCTTTAGACTATTGGTGATTTTGCAGAATGTGTTTCCTGGTCTGAAGCGGCATGTCGATCTCAAGCGGTTCGTAGATCTCAACCGGTATGAAGGAGCAAAGCGGCATAACACATTCTTACCAGTCTTCATTTTTGTCAAACCGGCAACTGGTATTTTGTATGAACCGGTAATACTCTGTGATGAGTTACAAACTGGCATTTTGTGATGAGTTACCAACCCACCGATTGATTGACAGTGCCAACACACAGACGGTGCTTTTTGTGTCATGTTACTGAGTATGTCTAGATTCATTGAACCTAGGAAATTGTAATGTAATCCTATTGGACCGACATGAAATCAGATTCCTTTAAAAGGACATCATGTCTAGGGTTTTGAGTTGTTGTTGTTGTTGCTGAAAGGGTTTAAATTGTGGCTAGGGTTTAAGGCGGTTGTTGAGTTGTTGTAAGAGCGATCTTATCTGAGAAGATCAAGTTGTAACAGAAAGAGATAGAGAAGACTGAAGTAATGTTGAAATGCATTAGCAGTGAGCAATACTGGATCTAACCAAGCAGTTTGTGCTATTAGATAGCTCAAACACTTGTTGATTACTCACATCTTTGACAAGTCTGTAGCCCTTAACCGGGTAGGCCCAAAAGCCTTTGTAAAATCCTCTAACAAGGTGGTTCACTTCTGTGAATCTAAAATCCTCTAACAAGGTAGTCTTTAATCGGACTTATCTCCTAAAAGAGATTGAGATTCCTAACAGGATCTGTTCTGGTGAAGAACATTCTAAGACCTTAACCAGTTTGGTTTCTATTCTGCAGATAGTGACTTGTGAGTTCCATCTCACTGTGGTTTTTCCCAGTTGGGTTTCCACGTCAAATATCTTGTGTTATGGCTGTATTGCTTTTGTGGGTGAATGCTTTATTTGCATTTTGGTTTGCATGTGTGATAACCAGTCTGTCTGTTAGACTGTTTTACCGGTTCATCTTCAGACTGTGTAAGTGTTTGAGTACAAAGATTTTTGGCATACTAATTCACCCCCCCCTCTTAGTATTCATCAGTGTATATCTTTGGGTGGTTTATTGATGTCTTGTGCATTCATAGGTAGGGGTAGAAACATATTTCAATATAGGTGCATCACCTCTTTTTCCTTTCAACATTCCTTCTCCCCTTTTCCCCTCAAATCATTAGAATAGGTTTTATAAGTGTTCAATTGGTCCAACACTGCACCTTGATTGATAAGGAAGATCCAATCTTGTTTGGAGACTCAACCTCACATGCGCAAGGTCCCACACTTGGAGGTTGTTTCCATGTTTCACAAGGTTGTTGAGGACTAGTGTTCAACAAGGGTGCAAACTTTTGCGACAACATGAACACGATGTATTTTCTAATAGCCTTAAGCACTAGCTTAAGTTGGCAGAAATAAATGGAGTGCGGTTGATTGATGATATAAGAAATATAGCAACTGAAAGTAATAATTGAAGCTCCAAGAATTTTTTGGCATAATAGATGTAGACTCAAGTTTTAGATATCAAATGAGAGCAATACACCTCTTTTATATAAATATCCAAGAGAATAAAGGGATTAGATTAAATGGTTAAGCAATTAAAGGCCATTATCAAGAGGTTAAGAGAGAATCAATAGGATTAAGACATTAAAGTAAAGAGTAGGGATGAGATTAAGAGGTGGAAGAGAGTGAATAAGATTAAGAGGTTAACTTGAATGAAGGGCTAATAGTAAAAAGTGGGTTGACTTTTTGGTTCAATGAATATGGACATTGGAGAAAGGACAAAAGTGAATGAAGATAAATAAGACATTTGTCACATGATATGGATTTAGATTGTGATCCTTGTGAACAAGTTGGAGGGCTAAGATTGGAAACAAGATGACGATGAATTGATTAAATAAATGAGAGCATTTATTTAATTAATAGAAAAAAAATGTGGGGTTAGAGTAATTGAATAAATAATAAAGATTTATTTAATTTTTAAGAGAGAAAAAGTTAATGAATTAATTAAATAAATAAAAATATTTATTTAATTAATAGAAGAAAAAGCTAATAAACTGATTAATAAATAAAAATATGTATTTAATTAATAGAGGAAAAAGCTAATAAACTGATTAATAAATAAAAATATGTATTTAATTAATAGAGTTAATAATGATAAAATAATTAAATAAGTAATAGATATTTAACTAAGGATATTTTTAGGTGTCTACAATATTCATGCAGATTTGTCGAATATTATATTCTATCCACGTGAACTCCTTTTTAGAAGTACAAAATCAGGAATATACGTTGACAATAATTTTAATGTTAATAATATTAGCATTAGGTGAACTCTCATTGCTACTAGTTAGACACTAAATGTTTGGAGTCTCGATCTATTGCCTAAAATCCAAGTTGATTCAAGTTCTCTTGTTGCATCTTTATTGTTCATTCATGGTTTTGATAGCACTGGTTGATAAGCTTTAGGCATTGTTATTTTACCTTTTAAAAAAGGACAAGTTACAATCCCTACTTTGGTATATATTATGCCAAGACATTTACTATACAATATTATCTTGGGTAGACCTTAGATTCATGCTTTAAGAGTGATCACTTCTATGCTTTGTGGTTCTATAAATTTTTTTGGTAATAATCAAGTAGTTATGATCAAGGCTGACCTTGATGCTATGCATTTATGTCAAATGACAAGACCTAGTAAGGATTTTGTTTCACCTACCTTTTAGAATTATATTCCATCATTATCTTCTAATGTGCCTACATCTACTCCTACACTATTTATTGAAAATGATACCTCTAAGAATGATGTCCCTAAAGAAGATCCTTCCAAGAAGCAAGAACCTCCTGAAGAAGAAAGTCCAAATTCTACTCCTCCAACTTCTTCTCCTAAGCTAAATGAATGTTTGGGTGATGATTGGAGGTCTTTAAACTTCACCAAATATTACATTGGAAAATAAAAAGTCAATCCAATACACTTAAATATTCCTAATCTTTCTTTCACCTCTGCTGAAAAGGATGACTATGCCTCTATAAATTAGGGTCATACTTACAATACTAATTACATCCTTTATTATAATCCTCCTTCTTAGGAGTTGCAATTACATTATGGGTCAGGATTTGATATTTCTAAATTTGGCGATGGAGGTAAAGGTTGTGGGCATGATGATCAAGGTGTTATATTCCCTTTAGAAGTTGATCCTCATGGCTCTAAGGTTGGACTTAGATACTACCTTACAAATTCTAAGGTGATACCATGGTTGAATATTCACATGAATTTTTCAGAGCCTCTTTCATTTAAGCATGTTCATATTGAGAAGTTCTTCTAGATGTTTTATTCTTGGAGGAAGCTTTAGAATAATTCTTAGGTGTCTATTCTAATCTTCCTTCTTATCACCATAAGCATTGATTTTCATATTTCCTAAATAATCAAGTATAATTTGGTGAGTCCATTGTCGAGGCCGGTAAAAAGGCTCCTTTATCTAATGTTGATGAGAATATGTCTATGCAAACTAGAAGAGTTTGCAAAATTGTGGTTTCAACCACAACGACGTGAGATTAAATCTCTCCTAATTATTAAGAGAAGGCTCCCCCTATGATTCACTACTCTATTCTAGTAAAATAAGATACAAATTTCTAACTCCTATTCTAACATGGGCGATACATTATCCTATCCTCTCTTTTTTTAAAGATAGATGCTATTCTTTTCCTCTCTTTTCAGGAAAGAAGTTACAACATAGAGTAGAAATAATTCTTACAATTTCTTTGTTACAAATTAACTTGGAAAGAAAGAACAATATAATATAGATAAGAAAAGAAGCAAAGTTTTCCATAAAGGTGCAAAGTCCTCTGTTGCTTCTCCGGGACTGGGAAGAGTGCTTAAGCTCAAAGTCTTAAATTCAGTGTTGTCCTATCAAGATTTTAACAAATTCTTGTGTAACCCAAAGAGTTCAAAGTATTTAAAATGATTCCTAGCTTCAATTTTGATAATTCTTTTTTGAAATGATAATATGTAGCACAAATTCTTCAAGTTACGATTTCCTTTTCCAAGATAGCACAATAAAGCACAAAGTCTACAAAGTGTAACCTTGATATATATATATATATGAAAATACCAAAATGAAGCACAAAGTCTTCAAAATGATATTACGATCACCAATTCCTAATTTTTACAACAATAGTCAAGATATGACACAAATTTCACAAATTAACAATTGCCTCTACACTTTAATGATATTCTCTCAACACACCTTTACTTGAGTAAATAAAAATTTATAATGAAAATGACATAAGAACACTTTCACCATAAATACAAATGAATCCAAAATTAAATTTGGATGCCAAAGCTTTAATCTTATTTCATCAAGTTTGTAAAATCGCAAGAGGAACACAAAGTTCCACTTTTGCACTTCACTTTGGTAGAGTTTCGACATATAGATTAAAGATAATAGATAGAAATTACAAAGAGAAACCTCATATATATAGGAGAGAGGTGCAACATGAAACTAGGAAAAAACTGAGACTAATTCAAGGAAGAGTCGTAATTGACTTTGGACTCGTGCATTTCATAAGTGCAAAAACTAAATAAAAAAATTGACACTTCAAGTGTCAATGTATTATTCAAAAATGCATCTACAATGAAAACTACTAAGTGTCACTAGACACTCCATTCTAACCTTACTTCATGAATTTATTTAACTTTCACATAACTACTTTCATCTATTCCTGGTCAAGTCCTTTAGTGTGACTTGTGATGACCTTGACCTGGGTGATAGAATCTTCGAGGCTCATATATCATTTCTTGTGCTTCTTCAGAAGTGAGGCTAGATCATCCAAAGTTACTTGGATATCCACCAACTTATCAATAGAGGATAATAAGAAAGCTTGTTTATTGACCTCTTCGCCAATTAGCAAATTGAACTCTTTGACGATGACATCTTCATGAAGGGGTTTCTGGTTCTCATTGAGGAAATTGCAAGGAAGAACTGATATCTTCTTGATAATGTCTTTCCCTTTGTCATTACATTCTTTATGTGCTTTCCTTATATATTTGATAAGCACTTCTACTGTATTCATTTGATGTTTCAGAACTTCTCTTTGTTCAATGTACATATCCCTTGAAGGGATTACTCCATTATCAACCAGAACATCCAACTGGAAATCTTCTAACTTCAACCAAGATTTGAAGTCCTTCTCATGTGATTATAATTCATTAGAAAACAAATTCAAAGTTTTATCAATTTTAACTTTTGCCTCCTCCAAATTGTTAACAAGAGTAATTGCTTAACATAGGAGATGTGTTCCTTGGCTTAATAGTTTATCCATCCATTCGCTAACTATCCTCTTGCGAGAATTCACTTATTCACTTGCTTAACAATTTGTTCATCTACTGAAGAAGTGACAAACTCAACTACCTTTGATGATTTGGTTATCTTGATCAGGACCTTTGTGAGCTGATCAACTTGTTTCTTCAAGTTATTCTTCTTAATTGTTTCTTCATTGAACATTGCCACAAGATGCTTGAAAGAAGTTTGAGCATCTTCAATTGTACCCTCATGTGTTTGTTTGCATAAATCAATTAGTTTGATGACAACATCAGTAGATTGCACTTTATCTAAGTTTGTATATGGAGGACAAAATGTAAATTCTACATACTTGTTCTTGGATTGATCTATTCTTAATTTGGACAAAATCTTGGCCTTCTTTGTAACCTTGGGCTTAACTATTACCAGTTGACTAAAATCAAAGTCATAGGGTGAGATGGATTGATTCTTCCTCTTTGGAATGTTAGACACTAGCCAAGGTGGCAAAGAAGTGTCTTCATCCACTCCAGTAGTCAAGACTCATGTTGCCAACTCCTAAGACTGGATACTGGTAGTAACAATGGGTGGAGTTGAGGTAACAATGGCAGGTGGATTTGGACTAGTAGAAACTGAGGAGGAACTTGGGTTTCTGACATGAATTCATCAAATCTTCCAACAAGAAAGAAGTAACCCCAGATAAATTAGGAAGGAAAATAGTATCTAGGTTGTCATGAGGTGTATCTAGGGCTGATTCATTTGTGGAGGTGGAAGGAATGACATGTATTTTACGAGACTAGGATGAAAATGACACAATAGAACCTAAAAGAATAGCATTAGTAACATAGATTGAAACAGTACCTACAATATCGCATGATGCAAGAGGAATACCTTCGTGCATCTCTTGAGACTAGGAAGTATTTGGTATATCAGGTAAACTAGTATAGGAGCACCCTCAAAGAAAATCAACACTCATGAAATTCCATGAGTATAAATGGTGTAATTAGGTGTTAGAGTTGTGTCAAGGTCCTATGGACCATTTTGATTTTGGATTATAATTTAAGGACCCAATTGCAAGGCCATTGGCATGTTTGGTATTCATAAGCCTACATAGACAAATCTAGTCAACGGATCAATGATAGGTAGAAATTGTTTTTTTTGAGTCTTTTCGGTGATTTTGGATCACATGTAATCCAATTGATCAGGTTGATAATGTAAGTGATCAAAATTGTCAAGTTGACAAGAATGTTGCTTGAAAACATTCTTGACAACATAATGCAACCATTGTCTTTTAGCCAATAACTCCTCCCAATAGTCACAAACTTTCAAAGATCAGTTGGAGAGTTAGTTGAAACCTATATAAGTCCTTGGAGGCCGAAGACATGTAATGAGGTTGAATGTTGGTGATTGAAGTTAATGAGAATTCTACATTTTCTTGCATTTTCACGCTTTGTGCCCAATTCTGTTTGTGTTATTAGATTGGTGGTGATATAATTTGTTCATGGATGCATAGTAGGGTGAAATAGGATTATCTTGGTTTTGTTCCCATCCATTTTGGTGAAGTTTGAAGCGTTTGGTGAGCAAATTCCCGCTACCAGGTTTGAAACCCTCTCTTTTCCTAGGGTTTTGGTTTCCAATGCCTCTAACTTGACTTCCCTTTGACAAAACCTTCTGGCCCTAAGGGAAGAAAAAGTTAAGGGGATGTATTTTAAGATTCCAAAATCCTTTTGCAGGAAGGTGTTGGCAGGTGTGAGTTTTTGTTGACCCTAGCCGGGCATCCTCATGTGACTGACTGGCTTGTGTTGAAGCACAAATTGGTGTATGAAATACAAGTTTGGGATGGATCAAATATTCCATGATGGTGGATTTGGTGTTCCTATAGTGGTACAACATTGTTGAAACCATAACCTTACTCTGTTCAAGCCCCTAGTTGGCACTTGCTTTGCAATCTATCCTAATTAGGCCTAATAGACCTAATAGGCTCAAATTGGGGTTTGAATATAAAGAAGGAGGATCAAAGTCTAAAACTTTGTAATCTCAAAGAATTTCCAAAAGGGTACTCAGATCATCCATTTTTTTCTGGGGTTCTTTGGAAGGTTTGAGAGATAATGTGGAAGAACCAATTAGGTCAACCTAATTAAATTAGGCCTCCTTCACTAGCCCAAAGTGAACAGTCTAGGTTGTAGACCTCAAGGGTTGCCAAAATTCATTAGTTTGGTGTATTTCAGTCATGATAGAGTCCTTTGGTCCATCCCACCTTGTTGCATAGTCATTTCATGTTTTTTGGTGTTAACCTAGCTTATGTGGGAGTAGATCTAGATTGAGATATATGGATCTTGTCACACAAATTATGTGTGGATGATGTTTATTGCATTGTTAAGTCTCTAAGACTATCCTAAGAGGCTTGAGAAGTCTGAGAATTCAAGTGGTTTTTGTCGTTCAAGGGGTAGTTGTGACTCTAGGTTGTGGGTGTTGGTCTGAACACACCAAGTTTCCCTGATGGCTTTGCATCATAAACCCTCATCAAATTCTCCTTCTTCTTGTTCATGTTCCCTTTCATTTTCAAGAGAATCATACTCCTTTCTTTTTTTCTTCATTTTCTTCTTCTTTTCCTTCATCAACTTCTTCCTGATCTTGAGTCTCTTGAGTTGAAGACCCACCTTAAGTTTTACCCTTTCTGACAATGAACTTGAATTTAGGTCCTTTAGGAGCTGCACAATCTTGCCTATTCTTGGTCCTTAATTCAGAAGTCTTTCCTTTGGGGCCTGCAACATCATCTTCAAATGACTTAGTCAAGAAAGGCTTCAAATGCACACCATGTAGGTTCAACCAAATAGTGGTATTATCAATAATCTTCTAAAACTTGGCCCTTATAGAAGTATTCTCCTTTTAAGACCATTTAATGAGAGACACAGGTTATCGAAATTTTTTGTTTCTCTCATATGCAAGAACAAGGATGTCACCATATTCTTTAATATCTCTAGGAACATCAACAAGATTGAAATATTCAATTTGTTCTATTGTCAATCAACAGTAATCCATTCTTTGGATATCTTCTTTAGTCATACAATCTACCGATACATCTTCAATTCGATGAATATGTGTGTAGTTCTTCTTAATATTATTCTTTATGCCCCTATAGTCAAATAACTTTCTGGCTTTGAAGAATCTCATAGTCACCCTTCTCATCTCTTCCTCCATGGCATGAGCCTTGTAGATGGAATTGATGGAATATCTCCCTATAGAGATGGAGAACTTAAGACCTGTCTTATGAGCTCCAGATTAACGCTCATGGATATATATCATTTGGTGAGCCATCTCCATAAGGATGATTTTATCATATAGATACCTTGGGAGTATCAATGGTTCTATTGGAGTTGAGAAATACAACACCATAGGAGCCTGAAGAACTTCTGCAAGCCGAATAACCTGTTACAAGTAGAAGCAATGAAGCAATAATTTGAAGAACTCACAAAACACAGGAAAAATATTCTCAAGAGATGAGAGCTCCAATTCACCAAAAATGTATTGTGAAAAGATAATACAATGAAAAGAAAAAATTAACCTCTAATAGGTCAATAAACCCTAAAAAGGGAAAACCCTAGGCTTGCACATAATAGTTAATAAAATAATTAATTAATATGCACCTAATGTTAGCTTAAGTGTAAAAAGATAATTGGGAACTTAAAGAATTAAACAAATATTGTTTAATTAATCAAGTAAAACACCAATTACTCTAACACCCCCCCTTAAGCTAGACTTAGGGAGAAGGTAAAACCTAGAACAACTACTGAAAGCATGAAAGATGGGTCCCGACAACAAGGCCAGATCAGGTACCCAAATACAATGAAATCTCTATGAAACGGAGACAAAGGAGAAAACCCAGTGGAAAAAAACTCCTCTCCAAAAAGAGATAAAAGAACATGTTGAAAGAAGAAGAAGGAAGGAAGGCCTCATAAAGACCCCCCAAGGACAACTTCCTTCACCCCAAGCATAGAGCGCAACTGAAGATAGCGTGGCGATGCAAAAGGTTTCGTGAAGATGTCTACAAACCTACTCGGAAGTGGGAATGTACTCCAGAATGAGAACACCATCATGAATCAACTAGCAGATGAAATGCATGTGAAGCTCAATGTGCTTCATCTGCTGATGCTCTATCAGGCTGTGAGAAATATGAATAGCACTCTGATTGTCACACCAAAGAACAATGGGACTATCAGGAGGAAAACCAAACTCAGTCATCAACTGTCGAAGCCATAAGATCTCCTGACCGGCGAGCACAACAGCTCGGTACTCAGCCTCTGTAGATGATAATGCATGAGCAGTCTGCTTCTGGCAAGACCATGTGATAGGACCAGAGCCAAGATAGAAAACAAAGCCAGAAGTAGACTTTCGATCAGTGACATCACCAGCCCAATCTGAGTCAGTGTAGCCAACAATGTGAGGTTCCCCTGATGTGTAGTGAATGCCATGAGAACTAGTGCCCTGAATGTACCTCAAAATACATTTGGCAACTTGCCAATGACTCTCATGAGGATCATGGGAGAATCGAGAGACAAGGCCAACCATAAAGGAAATATCAAGATGGGTGTGAGTCAGGTACAACAAACTGCTAACCAACTGCCTGCAAAGTGTAGAATCTACTGAAGGAGTGGGGCAAGTGGTGATCAAAACAACCCCTAACTGAAATGGAGTGGGAGCAGGCTTGCAATCAAGCATGTCGAAGCGCTGAAGCATGTCAAGAGCATACTTCTGCTGGTAAAGGCAGATCCCAGTAGAAGACTAAATCACCTGAAGACCAAGGAAATAGTGCAAAAGACCGTGATCTATCATCTCAAACTGATCCATCAAGGCACGCTGGGTATGCTGAATCATAGAGGATGAGCTACCTGTGATGAGGAGATCATCAACATATAGCACAAGAATCAGGATGTCACCCTCAAGAAGCTGAATATACACTGTGTGATCAGAATGACTGCGGGAGAACCCAGTGGAGAGCAAGAAAGAGTCCATCTTCTCATACCAAGCCCGAGGGGCCTGTTTGAGACCATACAATGAATGCCGAAGTCTGCAAACCAAAGAAATGTCCTGCACAAATCCCTGAGGCTGTTCCATGTAGATCCCCATGCAAGAAGGCACTTTTCACATCCATCTGAAAAACAGGCCAACTCCGAGAAGCTGCAAGAGATAGTACAAAGCGAATGGAGTTCATCTTGGCGATAGGGGCAAATGTCTTGGAGTAATCAATACCCTCAACCTGAGAAAACCCCCTTCGCAACAAGACATGTTTGCACTTATCAATGGAGCCATCAACATCATACTTAGTGCGATACAACCAATGACACCTAACCATCTTTCTACCCTTAGGAAGAGGACAAAGATCCCAAGTATGATTCCTCATCAAAGAAGAATACTCCTCCTCCATAGCACAATCCCACTTAGGGTGACCTGTCACCTCTGAAAACTTCTGAGGATCATTTGAAAGAGCATGACTCAAAAGACTAGAACCCACAGTATGAGAACAGGTGCGACGAGTATCCAAAGAATCATCGACCATAGGACCTACTGCCTCAATAGTAAGGCGAGCCCATTTGGGCATAGGAGGTGGAGCAAGTGGAGGTGGGGATGGTGGATCATCAACACCATCATCAGAATCATCCTCAAAAAGATCCTGAAGGGGTGCAATGATCAGAGTAGGTAGAGGAGTAGACACTGGAGTTGGGGTATCCACTGTGGGAAGACGCTCATCAAACTGAACATCATGTTGAAACAGGACCTCACTGGAATCAGGATCAAACAACCTGTACGCCTTAACATCTTCACAGTAGCCAACAAAAATGAGTGGTCGGCTCTTCTGCTCCATGGCTTTCCTCTGAGCATCAGGGATAAAAGCCCATGCCTCATTGCCAAATACCTGAAAAAGGAAACATCAGGCTTGTCATGAGACCAAGCCTCCTGAGGAGTCATATGTTGAATAGCCTTGTGAGGCATCCGATTCTGAATATAATTGGCATAATTGACTGCCTCAACCCCAAAAGACAAATCCATGTACCTGGACTGAATCATACAATTCGCCATCTCCCGTAAAGTTTTGTTCTTGCGTTCAACGACACCATTCTGCTGAGGGGTGTAGGGAATAGTAAACTAATGCTGCAAACCATGCTCAATGCAAAAATCTTTGAAAGTCTGATTCACATACTCCCCCCCATTATCTGTATGTATCTGCCAAATAGAACAACCAGACTACTTCTCGACATATGTCTTGAAGATTCGAAATGAATCAAAGACATCGGACTTGTACTTAAGAAAGTACACCCATGTGCGTCTGGAGAAGTCATCAATAAAAGTGAGTACATACTTGGCCCCTGAAAAAGGAGTGGGAAATGACATGAGATCACTATGAATCAACTCCAAGGGTGCCAAAGCATGAGAGGCTCTTCCCTTTAGAAAGGGATCTCTGTGATGCTTGCCAAGCACACAACCATGACAAACACCATCAGTGCAGGAAATGTGTGGGAGCCCAAGAACAAGTGCCTGTGTACTCATCTACTGAAGATATCTGTAATTGACATGGCCCAATCACTCATGCCATATCTTACTCACGGAATCTGCATGTGCTATAAGAGAAGAACCTGCACCCTCAGAGGGCTCAAATCCATCAAATCTATATAGACGAGATGCAGTGTCAATACTCCCAGTAGCAACAACTAAATCAGAGTCATGAAGGTCCCAAATAACCACATCACGTGGTGAGAACTCAACTATCTTACTAGAGCCAGAGTGGCAAATCTAATAGATGGACAGGAGGTTCGGCGAGATGTCAGGGACAACCAGAACATCCTGCAGAGTACCCCCATCCAATGAGATAGAACCTGAACCCAAGACTAAAAGGTGAACCGAGTCACCCACTGCAATCTATGAAGTACCACAAGAAGCAAGAGAGGTAACCATCTGCTGAGTGTGAGTCATATGGTAAGAAGCACTAGAATCTAGAATCCATGTGGACTCATAGGTTGAAGCTCGAGCAGTAAGAGCATGACCTTTCCCTGTGGAAGGAGAAGATGCCTGAGGTGAGGAGATGTGATGCTACTGCATGGCTTCCTCTAAAGCCTCTAAACATTTCCAACACCTGGAAACTGGATGTCCTTCCTTGCCACAAAATTGCAAGTGTCTCCTAATTTCTTCTTAGGCTTGGAGGAAGACTCACCAGACTGTGAAGATTTTCCTTGATTGGGAGGAAATGGAGGTTTAGAATCAGACTTAGGAGGTGGCTTGGAGGAAGACTCACTGCCTACAAAATTCTTCTTGGGCTTCAGTTTCTGCTTTTGTTTCTCCTTCTCCTTAGAGGACTGAGCAACCAATGCTTTGTTTTTGGAGCCTGAGAGTTGATCCAGCTGAGAAAGATGAGACTGCTCACGAGACAATCGCTCACAAAATACATCAAAGGTAGGCATGTTGAAACGAGCACCCAAGCCATCCATGGTGGAGTAGAAAGCAAAGGCAAAAAACTGAAAGTGACCCCGAAGCTTCGAAAGAATCAAATGAATGCACTCTGTGTCTATCTTGATCTTGCCACAACCCTAAAGAACAGATCGGGTAGTCTTGAACTTGTTCAAGAAATCCTCAATGGTGGGAAAGGAATCAGGGGACAAAGAAACCAACTCTGCCTCAATCTGCAATGCTTGAATCCCATTGACCCTCCCAAAGAGAGAATCAAACTTCAACCACATAGCCCAAGGATTGAGCAACTCATCAAGGTGAAACAAAAGACTGTCAGAGATATGCAAGGAGAGAAAACCCATGGCCTCATCCTTCTTGTTCCTGTGCATAAGAAGCTCATAAGGACGTTGAAATACTGGTTGAACCTCATCCAAAAAAGATCACAACCCTCATTCCCTGAGAAGCCTTATGATGCAGGCCTTCCAGGTGTGATAGTTGTGTGAAGTCAACAACTCAACTGAAGGATCTGCCATGAGAACAAAAAAACTCTGCACCTACACTTGCTTGTTGGTTTTTTTTATTATGTGATATTTCAGAATATACAGAAGATGCAGAAGGGTTTGTTTGTTTGGAGAGTTTAGGTGTTCTTGATTTCTGATATAAATGACAGAAAGCGAGAAAAAAAATCACCCCTACAATAGAGAAACCCAAACCCTAGTACATAGTAATGAGGAGGAAGTAGTGCATAAGCAAAAAAAATTCAAACTGATATCTCATGTACCTGGTGAAAATTATGAGAAAAAAGATCACAAATCTGAATAGAGCATGTTGAGAGCTTTCCAATGCCTATTCATTTTCAAAAAAGGAGTTTGTTTGCCCATTCTACGACCCCAAAAGTGCAAAAAAGAAGCCCGAATTTGACTAGAAAAAAGTACAGTCAAACAACAGATCCAGGAAAAAAAATCCAACTCCATGACGTCTGGCTCGGAACCAACTTTCCGATGCCTATTCGTTCACCAAAATCTGACTTCAAGTGCTCAATCTAGACCCAAAAAACCAACCCCCTCTCAAAAAAGACTAGAGAGAGGAGGAGGTGGCCGGAGGGCGGAGGTGGTGGTGGTGAGCCGGGCGGAGCTGCTCAGCGGAGTAGCGCTGGCGGCGATGGAGATTTCCGGCGGGTGGGTCGACAGGGCGGTGGCCGACGAGGCAGAATCTGGTGAGGAGCTTTGGGAAGGGGCCGCAGAGGGCGATCGACAGCGGGGGCCACAGAGGGCTGCTGACGGGGCCGACTTGATAGGCCTGCAGGCGTCATACGACGACCAAACTATCAGGTCCGGTACCCTCAAAACCTAAAAACAATTTTATTTTATTTTTTCGTGCCCTCCTTTTTTTTTTCTTTTTTTTTTCAAAAAATCAAAATTCCAGCCTGCATGCCGTAAAAAGGCAAAAAAAAAAAATCAATTTTTTCTTGATTTGCGTGCTAGAGCTGTACGACCTGGTTGAGAGAAAAAAATCACCTAGATGCTTAGGAGTCAAAAAGGGACAAATTTTATATGACTATAGGGGTTTTTGGGCCTTCTGATTATAATGGTGAGGTCCGTTTAGGCCCAAAGTGCTCATAAAAAAGGCCTAACCCTAAGCACACAAAAAAATTGCCTGAAACCCCAGATCTGCTTCCAATGCAAAATTCTCAAAAATAGGAACAAATGGCTGCAAATCTGAGCTCTGATACCATATTGGAGTTGAGAAATACAACACCACTGGAGCCTGAAGAACTTTTGCAAGATGAATAACCTGTTACAAGGAGAAGCAATGAAGCAATAATCTGAAGAACTCACAAAACATAGGAAAAATATTCTCAAAAGATGAGAGCTCCAATTCACCAAAAATGTATTGTGAAAAGATAATACAATGAAAAGAAAAAATTAACCTCTAATAGGTCAATAAACCCTAAAAAGGGAAAACCCTAGGCTTGCACATAATAATTAATTAATATGCACCTAATGTTAGCTTAAGTGTAAAAAGATAATTGGGAACTTAAAGAATTAAACAAATATTGTCTAATTAATCAAGTAAAACACCAATTACTCTAACAGGTTCTCTATCAAAATATTCATTGTCCTCATTTTTGGCTAAGTCACAAAAATAGGACAACCCCTACAAATTTTATCCAATTTGTAGTCCACATGCTCTAAGCATGTTTTTCGAGGTAGCCATTCCCCCCTCGCATGTGATTTAGGACCCTTGATTCTTGATTCAAAGGTTTTGGTCCCTTTTTAGGCCTTTTAAGTTAGTTTTGTGTTTTGGTGTAAATCGGGGTTGCAACCCTGAATTACACTTCACTTCAAAAAATTGTCTAGTGCAAATCAGGTTTGTAACCCGATTTATACCACTCCATAGCCAAGCCTTCTTATTTTTGGTGTAATTCGTGGTTATAACTCCGACCTACACCAAGTCTTCCTATTTTGGTGCAAGGCGGGGTTGTAACCTTGACTTACACCAAGTTCTCCTTTTGAGGTGCAAGGCGGGGTTAAAACCTCGACTTGCACCACGTAACCCATTCTGGTGTAGATCGAGGTTATAACCTTGACCTACACCGAGTCATCTTGAAATGGTGTTGGTCGGGGCTATAACCCCAAACTATATTGAGGTCTTGCCCAATGGTGTAAATCACGGGTATAACCCCGATCTACACCAAGTGCATGTCAGGGGTATAACCCTGACCTACACCATTTACTTTGTGTTTTTTCCAAGTGCCAAGAGTATGTGTAAATAGGGGCAGGGGATTTCATTTCATTCAATAAGCTGTATAACCCTGACTTGAACCATGATCCTTTCTTAGGTGTAAATTGGGATTATAACCTTGATTTGCACCAGAGACCAATTTTTCTTTATTTTTGCATAAGTGCAAATTGAACTTATAAGTCCGATATGCACCTATATTTCTGTTGACCCTTCTCAAATGAAAATCAAACTTATAAGTTTGGAGTGCACTTCTTAAACCCCTTTTGGTTATTTTTGTCCAACTCTGGTAATTCTTCAAATCCATTCCTACAAATTCACCCCAAATGCCAGTTTCAACACATTGGGACCAAATGATTGTGAAATATAGGTTACCAAGCAAGAACATGAAGACTCGATTGGTGAAGAATGTTAGAAACAAGACGAGGTTCCATACACTTAGTCATCTTTATGCATCTCTAGCCTAGTGTCATTTTGTAATCTAAATTGTCACCTCAAGTGTCATTTTGTTTTCAAGTTTTTGCATCCAGAAATTGCATGTGCCCTAAGTCAAATCGAACTCTACCTTTGACTTAGTCACAAATTAGTACATGATTTTCCTAGTTTCATGTTGCACCTTTCTTCTATATATATGAGGTTGCTTATTGTAATTTCTAGAGGGCCTAATATTAGGAGGAATCTTTAATCTATATGCCAAAACTCTGCAAAAGTGAAGAGAAAAAGTGAAACTTTGTGTTCCTATTGTTATTTTGCAAACAATCGAATAAGAAAAAATATTTGGCATCTAGACTTTGTGTTGGATTCATCTGTGGTTTATGGTGAGAGTTTTCTTATGTCATTCTTGTTGTAAATTCTTATTTTGCTTAAGTAAAGGTGTTGTTGAGGAAATATTGTTAAAGATTAGAAACAATTGTTGGTTTGTGGACTTTGTGTCATATTTTAGCTTTTTTTTATTAAGAATAATAGAAGGAGATAATAACTTGAAGACTTTGAGCTTCATATTGTTATTCCAAGAAAATATTATCAAAGTTGTAATAGGATATCAAGATAGAGACTTTGTGCTTTTCTTCGTTATCTGAAGTACACAACTGTGGGTTACAAAAGTCATATGTAAAAGGTTGATAGGATTATAGTGACTACAAGACTTTGAGCTTGAACACTATTTTCCCATCCCAAAGAAGCAACGAGGGAATTCTTGCCTTCATGGAAACTTTGGTTCCTTAGTTATTTGTATTTGATCATTCCTACATTTTGGGTTAGTTTGTAACATTGAAAGTATAAGAATTATTACTGCTTTATATCGTAAATTCTTTCCTGAAGAAAGAGGAGAGAATAAAATCTATTCTGAAAAAAGAGAATAGGATGATGTACCACCTAAGTTAGAATAGAAAATAGAAGTTATATTTTATTCCAGATAAATAGAGTAGTAAGTTAAAGGGGGAGCCTTCCCTTAGAAATTAGCATAGATTTAATCTCACACACTGTGCTTGAAACCACAATTCTGTAAACTTGTCTAGTTTGCAAAATTTTCAACCAACAACATCCAATTCTGATGTATGTAAAAGTGGGAAATTGAAGGAAAATGCAACCATATTCACTCACCACCTTCCATGCTTCATCTAAAACTCTCTTGTTTTTAAGTTCCTTATCAAATAAACACATGTAATGAGAAAAGATGGAATGATTTACCCTCCTGAAATGGCGTACTCTATGTGAGAGTTAATTGAGTGAAGTACTTGTAAACAAGAACTTGACTCCTATCACTTGTAGTAGATAGACCTGGAAACTGCCTCATTGAGGTAGCTACATAGAAAAGATAAGAAGTCATGTATAATTTCAAGGTGGTGGGCACCTTGGTCAACTGTTCACATAGAGCATCTACAATTTGCTTGCCCCTGTAGATCTTCTTCTTATCATGCCTAATGACATGAATGTATTAATACATCCATTTGTGATAAGTATTGGAAGTCGGGTGACCTTCTACTCTGTTGAGAAGTGTAATGAGGTTGTTTACCTCAATGAAGTTGTAGACACATAAATTTGTCCACTTAATTAAATGAATATTTAGTATTTATTGGATTATTTAACCATCAGTCAACAATTAATTAAATTAATATTTAATTAATTCATCTTCAACCTCTTCTCCTATTAATTAAATAAATTATTCAGTAATTTTAATTAATTCATTAAACCAAATTCACAATCAATTAAATGAATAAAGGATATTTGTTTAAATAAAACCCCCTTTCCTCATTTAAACAAATACTTATTTAAATTTCTAAACCCCTCCCACTTGCATTCTCCTACAAATGCAAGTTGCACAATTTTAGTTGAAATAAATGGATTTTATTTTAATTAAAATCCTATTTGCTCTCACCCACCAAACCCACTTGCATCCTAAATCCCCTTCTAGATTCTTCTAATCCATTCCTAATTAGCCTAATCACCCTCCCTAATTATTGTCACATTCCTAAGCAAAGAGAAGTCACTTCTCAAAGCCTCCAAAGTCTTTGAAATGCATTAAAGGCTTTATGTCTTCAACAAGTTAACCCCTAAAGTCTTCCAAACCATTAATGGTTCTTACATAACCATTTATGGCTCTTACATAACCATTAATGGTTAGCTCAACTTGCCCACATGGTTAGAGGCTTTCCCTCTAACTCTTGGGTCTATTCAAGCATTTATGGCTTTGACCATGGTTATCCCCACGAACTCTTGCACAAGAGTTTGTCCATTGGATAAAGGCATTATTCATTGGATAAAAGTTTTATTCACTAACTCAAGCCTAACCAAACCCTCCCAAGGTAACCTTCATGTCATCTCAAGAATTTAATGCTTCTTCCCTCTCCTCTCAAGCCATCTCATGTTGACATTTGTTATCATGGGATTGGGTTGAAATCCCTCACATGGATTTATTAACTTTCAATCCTGGCCCTTGCTAAGATTACTCAATCTTGACCATCCATTGCTCTATTTTTCTATAAGTCGAGCCCATTCCTTCATTTTCAAAGATCAACAACCTTTGTGCATCAAACTTATAGTCATTTTAAGAGAGCGTTTAGAAGCATTTATTTTGTTATTTTGTTAAAATTAATATAGACTAATTAGGCGCTTTCTCATAGTAGCTTGTTTACACTTGCATAGGTATTTGTTCTCATTTTCATAATTATCTTGAATCTTCATAAGACATCCATAGATAGTGTTAAAAGTTGAGGGCTACACTCATGTGGAACTTGGGGAGGAGAGTAACAATGGAGGAGCAACTATGAGCATGTTGGGGAGCATCTTAGGGGGTTTTCCTTCCCTATTCCATTTGTGTATGCTTCTTGTTGTATGCTTTTTATATCTCTTGATATGCATGTTTAGGCTCATAAGTTTGTTCGTGTTTCATTTTTGTTGTCACTAACTGTAGCGTCCTAAAATTGCGACACTTGCAATTTCGACTGCATTTGGGTCTTCACGATGGTAGCGCAACGTTAAACCTAAATGGAGACCCCGAAACCTGCTTGTGACACCAAAAATTGCATTTTTCTGCACCCTGGCCTGATCCCTCCTTGCACCCTGCTGTCCCGAGAGGTGCGCCCAGCGCCCTAGTCCTTCTGGACTAGGGCACCCAGCGCCCTAGTCCCCCAGGACCATGGTGCCCAGCGCCCTGGTCCCTGGCCCTATTTTGGGCCCGATCTCCTTTTGGGCATCGGGTCTTTAAGTTTGCAAATTGGAAAATAATGTTTCCTGGTCGGCCTAAGGTCGGAAAAATCAGTCTATCAGCCCTAATTGACAAGTATATAAACTACATTTCCCCTCTCAATAAAGGGAGGAGGACATATGTGCAAAAGACGCGGAAGCGATATTCAAACATTCAAACATTCAAGCATTCAAGCATTCCTTCAAGCAATTGAGCATTCTAAGTCTCCATTCAAGGCTAATTGTTGCATTCAAGACAAGGATTCAACCATTGAAGAGGAGATCACATACAACATACAACATACTACATACATTACACCTTCGCATGTAAGAATACAAACATTCTTACAACAAGGTATCAGTACTTGTTTACATTACAAACATTTACATTTACAACATTCTCATTTCTTGGTTAATTCCAAAACCGGGGTTTGACCTAAAGGCAAACCCCTCATCCCTAACCCCCCAATCGTCCTCTCTTTTCTGTGTGTAGGTTGCAGGTACGCGGCTGTAATTGAAGATCTGGAATCCTTGCGCAGAGACGAACAGATCCCCCTTCGTTTTGCGGATTTTTCGGAGGACCGTGTGCACGTCGGGCGCCATCGTCCCGTCAACTTTTGCTCAAATTTGCAGAACAGCACCGTCTCGACATTTTATTGCTAATTCCAGGTCCGTAGCTTCATCCCATATCCCTATCTCTGTTTATAAGCGAATCTTTCCTACTTTATATGCATTCCTAGTTCAATCTTTCTACATTCTTTACAAAAGAGGGTATCCTTGATGTCACAACCCTTGAAACTCATTTAGAATCCAATCTTGCATTGCTTGGGATTGGATCTTGTGGGTTTCAAACCCTCTTTTGAATGTAAAGTCTCCCCTAAGTGAAAACCATCAACCCTAGTGACTCTCCCTTTTCTCTCCTTGGAGTTGGGGAGGGGAGAACAACTAGGGTTCGATTTTTCCGCTTTACATTTTGGTGAACCCGACGTGAACATCCTCATTCTGATTATTCATGGTTAGATCTGAAAATTTTGCCTTCCTAATTATATTTCCATGTTTGATCTTTTGCAAATTTTAGAGGTTGATTGCATAAAAACCCTAAAATTTTCTTTTTAAGTAATTAAACGTGTGAAATGTTTAATTGTTAATGCTTGTTTCAGATCTACCCTTCTATTGCAAATTGTCAATTCATATTTGTGCTTTAATTCTGAAAATTAAGTTGTTAAATGTCAAAACCCTAATTTTTAAGACCTTCTTGATTCAACCTTTGACTGATAATTTCACTAATCAAAACACCTCCAAATCGGCTGTAACTTTGGATTCTACAATAAAATCACAATATCTTTCATCCCTGAAAATTTGGCAAAAAGTTGCGAGGACCGTGTGCACCCCGAGCGTCATTGTCCCCGACATTTTTTTCGAAATTTTGGGAGCTAGATCTTACTGTATTTTTCTAATAAAATCCAGAATTTTGGCTGATTTTATCAATTTTAACACTTTCAAAATTAAAGTCAAAGTTGGTCTAGCGATTGCTTGGATTGAGGCTTCTAATCATTCAAAAATTGTTGAAATTGAAATTCATATCAAAATTGTGTTCCTTACTGTACTAAATCTGAAAAGTGTGTTGGTATTCATTCGAAATTTCAGTGTTTTATTCAAATCTTTACAATTTGTGACTTTTGAAATTAAGTGTTTAATTGCAACAACTCTGATTTCCGCTTTCAAATTTGAATTTTGCATGAAATTGAGTCAATTTTTAAATTTCAAAGCCTGCATTGCTTTCAGCATTCCCTCTAAAATCATAAAATTCAAAATTTCAGTTTCCCTCTCTTTTTCAAAATTCAAAATTTGCATTTTTCAACAATCTTGGTAGGGTTCAATTTTGAGATTGCAACTTTAATTTGGCCTATCTATAGATCGTAAAATCACTCAATTTTTTCAGATTAGCTTTAAAATCATCATAACTTTCATCCCTGAAAATTTCGAAAAAAGTTGCGAGGACCGTGTGCACTCCGTTCGCCACGGTCCCGGACATTTTTTCCGAAATTTTGGGAGATTGTCCTGATTGCATTTAACAGTTTAAATCTAGGAGATTGGCTGGTTTAATTGAAATTTGCTACCTCTAAAATTCAAAATCTTCTCTCTTTCTTTAGTGCATGAGTTTTACAACAATAAGCCCTACTTACACTATTCCCGTTAGATGAAGCCTTAGAATTAAGTCCTTCCAAGGTGTAATTACTGAGATGGAACCTAATTTGAATGGCCCTTTTAATGGGGACATGGGTAATTCCTCTAATCCTCTTAATGATGAAGAAGCTCTCCATGAGGTTTCTGTAGAACAACTTTCAAAATTGGATAACCAATTTGATGATTTTCGACAATGGATGTCTCAAGAATATTGTCAATATTTGATGATACAAAAGAAGGAAACACAAGATGTATCCCTTGCTTCTTGAACTTCATTGATTTTTTGCTTGGAAAGGGTTCTGACATTTGCAATGAATGCACTGCAACATGAAAATATCATCATTTGATTGGGAAAACTCCATCGATTGATCACAAATTGGTGAAAAATCACTAATTTGTATATGTGTGCATTAGGTGCAAATCGGACTTAGAAGTCCGATTTTCACTTAATATAAGTGTAAAATCATGACCAAGTGCACATCGGACTATGAGTCCAATTTGCACTTCATACAAAGAAAAGAACAAAAAATGATGTATATTAGAGTTATAACTCCGATTTACATCATGAAACAATTCACACAAAGGTGTATATTGGAGTTATAACTCCGATTTACACTTTATTTTGATTTATAACCAAAACTTGGGTTAAGTGTTTATTGGAGTTATAACTCCGATTTACACTTAAAAATGAAAGTTCCAAGGATGGGTGTTGGGCAGGTTTAGAACCCCGACCAACATTTATCATGGAAAACATCAAACACAATGTCAAGAGGAGTTTCAAACCTGACCAACACTGTTAAAAAATAGTGCAAAAAATAACTTCATGGTGGTCGGGTTTGTAACCTCGACCACCACCAACACTACAAAGAGAGTGGTGGGTGTCGAGGTTACCAACCCGACTACCACCCACACTTTGCAATGAAAGGTAGAACAAAGGGTGGGTTGGGGATATGACCCCGATCACCACCACATTCATAGAATGTGGTGAGGATTCAGGGTAATACCTTTACCCAATCATTATCAACATCAACAATAATAAAAGGTGAAGGTGGTGGGGATGTGTGCTCGCCACACACCATGAAGCATAAAACTTGGAGGATATGGGTCGGGTTTGTAATTTGACAAATATCATAGTAATCCTTGGTATGTGTTAGGCTTCAAATCCAACCCATGCCAATTGAAAAACTGGGGCACGGCATAAGAAAATTCAAATCGAAAGCTTATTAAAACGAAGATTTTGAAAGTAAAATCTAGATAGTTAGGGAAAATAACATAGCAAAAAATTTGCAAATCGAGCTTAAAGGAAATCAAGCTCTTCACAACTCCACGAAAATGATAATAGAAAATTAGGACATAAATCAAAGAATAAATGGGTAAAGAAACCCGATTTTAAACAAACTATTTAAAACATTAATTGTAAAATAGTGCACCATTAAGATGTTAATCGAACCTATAGGTCCGATTTGCACTTAAAAGACCAAAAAGGTGTAAATCGGAGTTATAGGTCTGATTTACACTAAAACTAATATCATGATATTAAGTCGAGGATAAAACCCAATTTGACGCCAAGTAATCAAAGATGGTGCAAAATCGGAGATAAAATCCGATTTTACACAAAAACAAAGAAGTTCACTTCTAAGTTAAAATTTTAAAATTTGAACTTTATGAGGGAATTTCAACATTGAATAACGCATATTCAAAGACGAATGAGATGACCAAAATGCCTCATTACTTGACTTGAAAGAAAAGAGGACAAATTATGAAAAATTCGTAGGGATTGTCCTATTTTCACGCAAAATGAAAATGAGGACAACATGTAACATCCTGAAGACCATAGTAATCTCATTAAAGGATATACTTATGATGCCCTCATGGATCCTAAGTCTTGTTAAAATGTGATTAAGATTGGTTCTATAAAAAATTATAAAACACACTTTGATCTTTTACATTTTATTCTTATATCTTTGGTTGCTCATATGAGGATGTGCCTAGTATTGATAAGTCTATTGTGGTTCATAATATCATGTTATGTCTCGATGTGAAGCCAATCAAGAAATGATTCATAAAATAAATACCAAAGCCGCTTTGTTAGTCAAGACAAAGATCAAGAAGATTTTAAAAGAGTATTATTTGTCCTATTGATTACTCACCTTAGATCTTGAGTATCATTGTTGTTAGTAAACCTAATGACTATATTCATGTTTGCATTGTTGCAAATATACCTTTTAGCTTGTCATTGATGTCAACTCTTTGGTTTGGAAGTAGTTCAGTTGTATACAATATGATCAAGTTGTACACAAATTGTGCGTATATGTTCCAGATGTCATGCAAATGATCAGATAGTGTTTCAGATGCCAAATAATGTTTGTACGATGAATTTATGAAGTTCATGTGAATTATGTTTGGTTTGGTTGGCGTCAAAAGATGTATATAGATGGAATTCATACAGTTCAGGTTGATACAAAGGAATGTGTTGTGTTCCTTGTCTTGCCAATGAGTAAAGGGTGTTTCAGATCATTAGATCATGTTCCTAGATTATCTTAATTTTTATTTTTATGGTCTATTTATATTATTTTTGATTCAGAATAAGAATTTGTGTAAGAAAAAATGGTTTATACCGTTGTGGGTCTGTGTGGTTGCGTATGGTGTGTATAGAATTCTTTTTGGAAGGTGAGGGTCTTTACACAATTTTGTGCATTCCACATTTGTTCTATTGATTATTTTGGGCCAATGGTAATATACACATTACATCTACTTGTGGCCAACCTTATGAAGAATATTGTTGATCTGGATGGTATATAATGAGCAATTCAGTTGGGTTATGTGGCATAGTGGTGTGTGAAGTAGTATATGCGACAAGGAGTTGATTTATGGTGCGAATTTATGCAAAACAAAGGTTCAAAAGTGTTATTGTGATAGATGAACTTTAATCTATGAACTATTATAAACATATTGACATATGCTAGTTTCCTATATAGTTCAATCTTCTACTTCTATTGTATCTAGATAGTTGTTGTGTATCTTGCCTTGAAGAATTAATCTTTAGTTGCACAAGTTTGAAGCAGTGAGCTCCCTTGCCTATGACCTAAAAAATTAATCTGTTAATATATATATTGAGTTAGAATCTCACTGTGGTTTTTCCCAGTTTGGGTTTTCCAAGTAAAAAATCTATTGTTCTTGTGTGCATGTTCTTGTCACTCTGGTTATTTAATTTCATGCTCATATGATTAGATGTTTGTTATGGATTAAGAGTTTTATCTGTTCAAGTTTTAGTATATGATGTTTCACCTCCCCTCTCAACATCTAGTAGTGTTCAACAATTGGTATTAAAGCATTGATTCCTAAAGAGACAATTTGACCACTGAGGTAGATCTTGGATTTTGCACACTATGTTTGGAGAAGAATTGAATGACTTGGCTGCTATGGGATAGAGCGATTGAGAAGTTGAAGGTGTTGTTGATATGGAAGGATAATTGAGATCCTCTTTGGAAAATCTCGATGACAACATATTCATGTGTAAGAAAGTTGAAGATAAAATCTCTTATTTTGGGAAGTTGCTTGATGAAGATAGGAAGGTTATGGATGGTCTTGACACAACTAAATAGAAAAATTAAGGAATGTACCAAAATTGAAAATGAAGTGCATAAACTGAGGAAGGAATTGAAAGACACAAAGGAACAAATTGACAAGGGTTTGAAACTAAAAAGTGGAAGTGAATGTAGAAGTCAAATCAGAAATTAATCTATTAGCATAAGATGTTACTCTTGCAATAATTTTTGGCATAAGGCTATTGAATGTAGAAGTAGGATAATGTGGCATGGATATAGAAATATGAACTCTGCTTAGTATTTCAATGGAATTTGTTATTCTTGCAATGCATTAAGGCACAAAGTTGTTGAATGTAGAACAAACAAAAGATTCAGAAATGGCAGTAAACCTCAAAGTGGTTTGGTATGGTATAATTGTAACAAGATGGGACACATTGTGAAACATTGCAAAAGCAGGATAGAGAAGTCTAATGGTTTGACAAATATATTGATATCAATCAAGAAAGAGATAAAATGAAGATAAATTTGGTAAAAATATAAAAAAGATAATATTGATGAAAATAATGAAGATGGATCCACATTTGTTGGGTGTCGAGCCCTCTTTCAAAAACTAAATAGACCACTAGGTCTAAGGGGGAGAATTGAAAGAAGATATTAAGAACCCCCGTGCGGTTTGGTGTTGAAGTGCTTTTAGCATAGTAGTGTTCAGGAAGTCATTTTCAATGGATTTCAAATGATTTGATTGGTCTACATTAAGAAAAACAAAATAAATTATTTATCAAATTTTTTGTTATAGTGCATTAATGACTGAAACTACCCAATTGATTTTGAATATATTGGTATTTTAGACCTATTTTTATCACTTGTGAATTAATATTTTGAGAGCTTTAATTGAAAGATTAAGAGGTCAGGTTTCAATCCTTGAGACAAAGATTTGACAAATAACCGATTGCAATAGCTGACAAGCAAGTGTGTAGAGACTCACACCAATTTGAAGGACTGCATTGTAGTATTTGAACAAAGTGTGGACAACTTGATTCAAGTGTACAAGTTTTGTCATTCATTGATCGAGTCCACGAGAAAAAAATAGAAGGAAATTGATGCTTTTGAGGCTAGGATTCTGAAGCTTCTAAGGATATTGATTTGAAGAATGATGAGGATGCAAAAAGGAGACTGTAAATTGAGCAACAATACAAATAGTTGAGTGAGTTTGTAGTGCAAAAAGAGCATGTGAAGAAGGATTTTTATAGATTGAGGGACATTGTGTACATGCACCTCTCCATCATGGTGAAAATTCTAAAATATTTCAAACTTTGAGTGCATCTATTTTCTTCCTAGTAGATTGCAATGTTGTAGAACAATTTATTTTGGATATAAAAAGATAGAACAAGATTCTAGTATTTGTGGAAGTTGATTAGAGCTCTGCTTGGCATGAATTGAGAGCTATTCACAAGGCCATCTTATCCCCCACCTTGTAGAATGTGTAAGCATCTATGGTGCAATTTTCATTTTTGTTGTGTACATATTTTATTGAATATTTATGTTGATGAAGTATTATTTAGAGGGGGAATTAGTTCATTGTATAGTGTGTCCTTTGTCTTTGATGTCAAAGGGGGAGAGGTTTTAGATTTTCTATTTTTTTGGAAGGATATATTATTGGCATAGGTGTTGCCATGAATGACAAAGGGAGAGATTATTGCAAATATGTCATTCAACTTGTCATTGATGTCAAATCTTTGGTCTGGAAGTAGTCCGATTGTATACAGTATGACCAGGTTGTGCACAAATTATGTACATATGTTCCAAATATTGCGTGGATGATTAGATAGTGTTTTAGATGGCAAATAATGTTTGTATGATTAATTTCTGAAGTTCATGTGAATTGTGTTTGTTTTGGTTGGCATCAAAAGATGTACGTAAATAGAATTCTTACAATTTAGGTTAATTCGGAGGAATGTGTTGCGTTCCTTGTCTTGCCAATGAGTAAAGGGTGTATTAGATCGTGTTCCTAGTTTATCTTAGTTTTTATTTTGATGGTTCACTCGAATTGTTTTTGATTCAGAATAAGAGTTTGTGTAAGATGGATTGGTCAATACTATTTTAGGTTCATGCGGTTGTGTATGGTGTGTATAGAATTCATTTTGTAAGGTGAGCCAACATGGTGTAGGTCCTTACATGATTTTGTGTGTTTCGGATTTTTTGTATTGATTGTTTTAGGTCGATGGTAATATACATGTTACATGTACTTGTGGCCAACCTTATGAAGAATATTGTTGATCCAAATAGTATATATTGAGCAGTTCAGTTGGATTATGTGACATAGTGGTGTGCAAAGTATTGTATGCAACGAGGAGTTGATTTGTGGTGTGAATTTATGTGAAACAAAGGTTTGAAAGTGTTATTGTGACAAATGAGCTTTAATCGATGAGCCGTTATCAACATATTGACAGATGTTAGTTTCCTATACCGTTCAATCTTCTACTTCTATTATATATGGATAGTTGTTGTGTATCTTGCCTCAAAGATGCAATCTTCAACTGTGCAAGTCCTTCATTTGTATCTAGCTCTAAGGTAGTGTGCCTTGGTCTACAAGTCTGGAGCAGTGAGCTCCCTGGCTTGTGGCCTAAAACAATGTAGACTATTAAGAGTTATACATATATGTTACAAATTAAGAGTTTTATCTTTTCAAGTTTTAGTATATGTTGATTCACCCCCCTATCTCAACATTTGATAGTGTCCAACATGCATTAACTTTCATTATATCAATAAGGCCTTTCTTAAAGATAATTTTTTCATTGCCTAATATTGATATGATTGTGGATTCAACTGCAAAAAATTCTTTACTATCTTTCATGGATGGCTTCTTTGTTATAATTAGATCAATAGAAGAAAACATTTAGAACCCCTTGGGGTACCTTCTACTATGTAGTCATGTCGGTTTGGATGAATAATGTTCCACAACAACCTATCAATGTGCAATGACTCTAATCTTTCATGATTTATTTTATAAGATCTTAGAAGATTATGTTGATGACATCTTGGCTAAGTTTATGACTCGTCAAGATCATGTTAATAATCTTCGTCTTATCTTTGAAAGGTTTTGACTCTATAAGATGAGACTAAATCCTCTTAAGTGTATCTTCGGTGTTGTCGTCAACAAACTATTAGGGTTTATCATCTCTCTCTATGGAATCAAAGTTGATCCAAATAAGATCAATGCAATTGTTAACATGTCTACACCTAATAACATCTCTTAACTTCATATTTTGCAAGGGATGATTCAAGTGATTTATAGATTTATATTGTACCCTTTCATTCATGCATTTATTGAAGAAAGATCTATACTTTCGGTGGGATAATGAATGTCAAAAGGCTCTTGAGTCTAGCAAGGGCTATTTGGCTAATCCTCCCATCTTGATGTTGACTATGCAATATAGACCCTTTCTACTTTATATCTCAACATAAACTCATGCCTTAGTAGCTTTACTTGCTCAACATGATGATGATGGTAAGGAAAGAGCAATCTATTACATTAGATTTATTATACTCAATTATGATGGAAAAGCACTATCTTTCTCTCATCTTTGCAACACAAAAGCTAAGGCATTATTTTCTTCATGCATAGACTTATGTGATTATCAAAGGTAATCTCCTTAAATATTTGTTCTCTAGAGTTGACCTCTCTAGAAGGTTATCAAAATGGGAGATGTTTCTCTTCGATTTTGACTTTAAGTTTTTAACTTTAAGAGAAATCAAAGGTCAAGCTATTGCTAGTCAATTAGTTGAAGCTCCATCACCTAAATCCTTTCCTACACTAGACTTGTTCCTGAATGAAAATTTGTTTACTCTAAATCATTAGCCTATGTGGGAAATGTAATTCTATGGTACTTTAAGTTTGTAACTCTAAAAGAAAT
Source organism: Cryptomeria japonica (assembly GCF_030272615.1). Taxonomy (NCBI): domain Eukaryota; kingdom Viridiplantae; phylum Streptophyta; class Pinopsida; order Cupressales; family Cupressaceae; genus Cryptomeria; species Cryptomeria japonica. The sequence goes on along the minus strand of NC_081409.1, from coordinate 772,220,715 downwards.
TAAAGGTCTCGATCTCTCACTGGTAAATTAGCGAAATATTCCTCACCTAAATCCTTTCCTACTCTAGACTTATTCCTGAATGAAAATTTCTTTACTCTAAATCATTAGCCTATGTGGGAAATGTACTTCAATGGAGCAAGCGTACTTCTAATCTCACTTGAAGGAAAACTAGTACCACTTTCCTTTCGACTTGAGTTTCATTGTATGAATAACATCATTGAGCAAAAATTCCTTATTGTTGACTTGCATGTTGTGATAGCTTTTAAAACTAAACATATTTATATTTGTGGTGATTCTAAGTTGATTGTAAATTAGATCATAGGAACATATCGAGCTAAGAAGTCTAAACTATCTTAGTATCGAGATTGAGCTTTATCCTTGCTTAGTCAATTCTTGTTTTATACTATTGACAATGTTCTTAGGAGAGAGAATCATTATGCAGATTGGCAAGCACAAATTCCCTTATACGCACTGACTATAGTGCAAATGGGTATGAATTTGTGATTAAAATTCTCTACTCTCATGTTGTCTCAGATAAACCTAAACTTGATATTATTATGTGTGTACACACAAACTCAAGAGAATGATATTCACATATCTACAACTATCTAAAAATTGGAAACTTTCTCGACGACACTAGTAAGAATACTTGTGTCCATATTTGAAATATTTTTGCTCACTATATTATTTTGTCTAACATTATTTGTTGTAGGGTTTACAATGGTATTCTTATTTGATGTCTTAATAAGGCTAAGATACCCCTTGCCCTTAAAAATATCATTCATGATCTCAAGGTGGATGCTTTGGCGGTAAATTCTTAGCACATAAATATATTTTTTTGGTTGATAAATAGCTAGATAGGCCAACACCTATATATTAATTATAGAAAGGATCACATCTCAAGGATGTGTCTAAACATAGTTATCCTCCCAAGCCATTGAGGAAAAAACTAGCCATAAATATTTTACATTTATACGTCATTTTTTATTTCTCCAAAAACTACCAAAAAAGTTGTAGATTGCATTCTACTCTCTTTCCAAAGGGCTAGAAAAAATGGACTCAGAGAGATTCTAACCATCTATACAAAACACCAACTATCTATACCATTACTACTATAATATTGGAGACCCACTGACTCTTCTAAGTAAACCTATTACTTCTACCATATTTTCCATTAAAACATAAAAACAAAAGAAAATTTTAGCAACACAGGAGTGGGAACCTATTTCAATTGCCCTCAGACAAGCTCTATTCATTCTTATGCATTTGTTGCACTACAAGTGCCTTTGCTACCATTGGACAATCTACTCCACATCTGGAGTGGGCCTCCCCTGCAACGATATCCTCAATGAGCCATCCATCATCCGGGAAATATCTGATTATCCAACAATACTTGTGAATCGAGACATACTCCATTATCCACAAGTATACCACTCTTGTGAATTAAAATAAACTCTATCATCCATAGTAACACATCTCTAAAGCTATGAACTGAGACAAACTCAATGATCCATACATACCACTCACAATGTCTACAAATCGATACAAACTCAACTATTTGCAAACTAAAATAATTGCTCTATAGATTGAGACAAACTCAATTATCTACAAACCAAAACAATTGGAATCCCCTCTTTCTGTATGAAGGGATTAAAACAATAAAATTGTTGTTGCTTCTCATACAATGAATCATCCCTAAGCGAGAAGTCAGCTTGAGATGAAAGATGTCCTCCTACCTCCATTTCTTCCAACCTCCAACTAATTTGTGCAGACCTTAACTGCCATAGGTAACACTCAAACCTTCAAAAGTTTTATTAAATATAGTATGAATGGTCCCAAAAATAAAAAGATTTGATAACACAATGTAATCAAAATAAATCTTTTTAACTCCAAAAAATAAATCGTACTAACTTTATTTCCTTTATATCTTGAGAAAAATAAATCCTTGTTACTCTAAAATGTTTGAATAGTAAAATTTCACTATAGATATTAAATGTCATCTCAAAAAAGACTTCTAATTCAAGACTCTTCTCAAACTAGAGAGATAACAAATGAATTATTTCTTCCTACCATTGAGCAAAAAAATAATAACTAGGGGAAGCATACAAGTAGCCGTTATAGCTAACTTTGTGCACCCATAAATTCTAAAAGCTACCATGGATTTTGACAATTTTTTTTTATTGTCTTCGCATGTGACTTAACTGTTTATAGCTATCATTTTGGCATTAGGGTAGTAATGATGCATGTTGTGGGATCCGTTATGTGTGCAAAGGTCAAAAAGTATACATTTCAAAGCGTTGCCCAATATTTGCTTAAAGATGCCCTAATAACTGTGCACTTAAAATCACCAATACTTATGCACCAATGCTCGAGTAGTCATGTGCTATGGGTACCAATAAAGGTGCACAAATGGGTCAATTATGATCCAAAAAAAGCTAAAAAATAAACGGTTATTACTACATATGAAATTTATTAATGAACTTTTAATTATTTATATTTTAATTTTTTTAAATTAATAATTGAAAGATTGAATGTGAAAAAAAAGTGAACATAACTGATACTCTTCCCCTAATTCATTCTCCTTTCTTCAAATTTCAGTCACATGGCTTCTTCCCTTCTCACACGACAGTTTCTCTATAAAAATCTATCCACATGTTTCTATTAAACCTTGTGCTGAAAAAAGAATGATCAGAAGAACATGGATTTCATAGCCTTTCTATTGCAGATCCCACTACCTCCATGCACGAGTGACAGTCTTCAAATCTGAAAAAAATGTATTGTGGCAATCTCCAAACAACATAATAAGGGAGGTTACTAAAAATCTTGCCCAACGAAATGATTTAAAATGCCTGAATCCACGCCTGGAAACACCTCTGCAACAGATTGTTGACGCTTCAATGCCCTCAATTCCTCACAGGTATTGCCATTTTGTTTTAATTTCAAATAAAATTTCATGGATCTGTCAAGTTGAATCACGTCTCTTTCTTCCCATACATGCCTTCCATCTTAAGGCCTTTGACAGGAGTGGGAAATTGTTTAATCCATCACGAATAGGAATTTCAATTTTCAATGATGATTCTTCTGACTTATTTCTGCAATCTTCTTTAAACTCTATAGGAACATGATAGAAGAGTGCCCTAATACCGATACTAGAATGGTAGAGCCAACAAAAAATAAAATGAAATCAATTCATTGTTGTAGATAAATATGCAATTAAAACATAAAATTGTATTGATTCAATGAGATGATTTACTTTGATTTGAATCTTAGGAAGGCTTCTAAAGGATTTCTAAAGAATAATAGGGGAATACACATAAGCCTAGGTTCATAATAATGTGTTTTCAATTATATTAGAAGAAGCAAATGAATCAATGCTATATTTTAATATACGATTTTGCATACGAAAATCCAAGATTTGAAGATCTTGTGGAATGATAGAAGTCTGTAGCATCGTAAATTGTTTACCCTAACAAATCTATGTTCTATTTGGCACTTGCTTTACTATGCTTTCCCCTAGTTTATTTTAAAACCTTTTTGTGCTCTACAATACCCTAAAACTTTATTGATGATCCTATGCTTAAATCTTCATCAAACACAAAATTTGCGACTTCCTATGTTAAGGGCCTTGATACTTGCTTCTCCCTTTTGGAGACCCCTTTTTGGGTGGACCTAGGTACCCAACACCCTAGTCCCACCAAAAGGGGTTGAAATTTGGGGTGTTGTTAGTGTCAGCCTTTGTCTTTGGTGCTCTAGTCTCGATCATTGCATTTGATCATTACTTGTCAGACTACACCTAAGTTAATCCTACTATAATGAATTCCTATATCAAGAGAATCTTTTATCCTTCATAATAACTAATAGAATATAGAGAAATCATACAAGGAACAAACTATCAAACTATAGAGCTATAGACTACAAGCACTTTACATCTACAATCTCATTACGACAAAGCTACACACAAGTATTGGTTCATGTTTCTCATTTATTGTTATCATTATGTTATTGCACTAACACTTGCAGGACTTCCATAAGAGCATTACATCAACACCATTATGTGGTACTCCTTGAGATGGTTTAATACCCGAGGTTATCTTTTTATTTCAACATTTCTGATTTACTTAGCCTCTGCCTCTATAAAGATAAGCTCTATTTTCATCATCGTTGTTGTGGACGTGGGAACACCAACACAAGGTTTGACTTAGGAATGCCTATTTGCAACACAACCATTTCCCTCCTATTTTTTGTGTGATGGTTATAGATGTGATAGGGTGGAAGTTACAAATGAGCATAGTAGACATCAATAGACATTTCCAAACTTTGGATCACACAAAACCCTAATACCATGGTGCCGAATGCCCCTGTCTTGCAAGTTTGATCTAGATTTTTAGGAGACAGGTGTCCAGAGCTTCCTAATTCCATTTTCAATCATCTTTCGAGAATTCATCACCTTCATAAGCAGGTTCCCAACACTTTTGTCCAGTATAGTTAGCTCTATATTTCAATGTCAAGTTCTCTATGTCCTTATTCAAGATCTACCTTACTATTTCTACATTTCATGTTGCACTTACTTTATTTTGTCAGATTTTAGTCTTTTTTCTAGTGTTAACCTAGCGCGCTCTCTCTCTCTCTCTCTCTCTCTCTCTCTCTCTCTCTCTCACACACACACACACACACACACACACACACACACACACACACACACACACACACACACACACACACACTTCCAATCACATGCAATCAACAAAAGTATGCATCCAAGCTATCGTGGCTCTTCCTTCTGGATAGAAATCCAAGCCCACTCACATCTCTAATATTGTATGGGAGAAGGAATGATTCTAGGTTAATGCACATGTTAGTCCAGGCTAACTTTTCCCATATTTCATTTTGGTAAACATGACGTGTCTTATGCTTGTATAACTTTTGGTTTAGTTGCACATAGCTCATTTACATGCATTTAGTTAGTTGGTTCACCTATTTCATTTTGGTGAACTCAATGCATATTACGCTTGCACATGTTATGATTTACTTACATTCTTGCATCTAATTAGTTTGATCAATTAGTTGCATATTTCAGATTAGTTTGTTAATTATTGTATATATCACTTACATTATTCTTATAGCATATTTTATTTCATTGAGAAAGAGACAAACATAATCACATATCAATTCATGAGAAAACTAGATATACATGGAAACCTAGAAGGGAAAAACCACAATGAGAATACTTGTTTGGATCTAGTGCCCAAATCTAGCCTCACAAAGATAATAAAGAAATTACAATATTTTGTAGCCACTAACCCACATGAATTACAACCCAAGATGGAGGCACCAATCCCCAATTAGATTTGCAGGCACAAACCTACAAGAGACACGAATCCAAAGAATTGAGTACCAATTCTAATTATGAGGCACCAAACTCAAATACATAAAAGAGATACAAAAAATATATTATGCAGACCTTCACGACTCAACCTTTAGCATCTATCAACATTCTTTTAGTGTGCATAGAATTTGCAACTTGTTTCATCCACTTTAATTCGTCTTTGCTACCTACTAAATATATAGCTTGCACAAGTTTTGCCACTTCCGACAACTCACTATCCTTGGAATGAACCTAGATCAATTATTTATATGCATTATAACATTAATTACATTCTTAAGTCAACCACAAGAAAATTCCTTAATCAAATATGTAATCAACTTAGTCCTAAACTCCACACATTACACCAAGAGTAGTGAAACAATATGCACTACCCAAAATGAACTCAACTAGTCCTAAACAACCTTCACATTCTTCTTCCAGCTAGAGCATGTTTCAATACTTTGGTGCATTCATCAAGAACATCAACACAGTCGGCCAACTAGCACAACAAACATTTTGTCACTTCTAACTAGCTCAACCTCTAAAACTCTGGAACCTAATGCAACATATGTTTAACTTTACTTTAATTCCAAATTGTAAGCCATAATTATCAACTACGATAGAATTTGGTACCAAACACTAAGACAATAACTAGGTACACATACTGTTTTTGAGCTATAGACCTCAAAAACCTATCATAAACAGTTCCATACAACTAAAAATATGTTAGTTAGTTAGGAACAACTAATATAGGAGCATAATGATAAAATTAAGAGAGATATCAACTACTTGACTTTGTCCTTCGTAAATCCAGATGTTCTACCATCACAATGTGACGAGAGTAACACAAATCTCCTTGATACCTTGACATTAAGGGGAACATAATGATACTATTGGCAACATCTTTGACATACTAATATTGTATTGAGAACACCTTTGACATTAACAATAACACAATGTTCAACAAAAACTTTCCTTAAAGGAGTAATTCCTTCTCCTTTTTATTTATCTAGGGAAGAAAAAACCTTATTGAGGCTCTTCATATCCCATTTAATTACTCTTTTTCCTTCAATCATGAAGGTCAAAAATATGATCACACAAATCTTTTTATGTGTCTATCATTGCATGCTTGGTCATACCACTAGTGAGTGTAAGGTCTTGAAGATAGAATTTCAAAATTCCTTAGTGATGGTATCATTCACATTAGAAATGACATTGAGTTTCTTCTTCATCCTATCCCTAACATAATTGATTAACCCCTTATCTATTATGTTGCTCTTGACTATGTGAAATTAGTAGTTCTTTTTGAATAGCAACATAATAGTCTATGACGTAGTTATTCTTGCCTATGCACTGGGGGGAAGGATAACTGGTGTTTGAGAGGTGTGTATCCTTCTTTGGGGATATCCTCTCCTTAATTTGGGATTTATCTATCCTTAATCAATGATCACCTCTCTTCTTTTAGGGATAATTGCATCCCTAATAAGGCTCCCCTCTCTTTTTTTGGAAGTGTGTATCCTTGGTGAGGGTCCCCTCCCCCTTGTTGGAAGATGTATCCTTGATGAGAAACCCCCTCCCCCTTATTGGAAGATGTATCCTTGATGATGATCTCTTCCTTCTATGGAGGTGTGTATCCTTGATGAGGATCCCCTCCACCTTGTTGGAAGATGTATCCTTATGAGAATCTCCTTTTGTGTGGAGGAGTGTGTCCCTAATGATAATCCCCTCCCCCTTGTTGGAAGATGTATCCTTAATGATGATCTCTTCTTCATGTGAAGGTGTGTGAACTATCCACTATTGTAGCTTCATTTGATATATATCATCTTTGTCACTCAAGTAGAATGTCACAAATTTTGAGCAATATGATGTCACAAGTGATCATGTCTTGCATAGATTTAACTAAAAGCCTAAGTGAATTGATGGTTTACTGAATGTTCTTACCTTGTTGCAACCACTTCAGAGAGTATGGAGTTGGGTGTGGTTTCGTGGAATGATCTAGGTTCTTGACCACATCTTGCACATTGGTGTTGTTTTGGTTCTCTTTGTTAATGATGACATGCATTGGTAATCCATTGACCCAATACATTGTATGGAAAATATGCATGTGTTCTTTCAAGTGTCAATTGTAATGGTGTTAGTATCAAGACACGCTCTTCATCAATGTCGTCAACTTGCACAAGGTCTTATGTAGCTTGCACAACTAAAGATTTTTGTACACAACATTCAATGTCTCTTTGGAAATATGCGTGATGGAGATAACACAATTTATCACTTGATTGTTTCTTCTTTCCCTTGTCCTCTCTTAGCATGCACAATATGAATGCTTTAGCATTTGGTGCAAAAAACTTGGATTACTATTATTGGTTTCATGTAGGGAAATTCTACTTCTAACAAAGCACTCTAGAGTTGAATCTTATAATGGCTCGTTCTTGCATGAGGAATTTTTTTGTTTGAGTTAGGAATTGACTTCAATATTGGATGCAATGAAAATGCTTACCTCAATGTCTTTGAAGTCAAGAACTCCATCTTTTCGTGCATGTAAGGTGATAACCCATTTATCTATTTGAACATTTTCTCTCTTTGGAGTGTTCTCACGTAGACATATGGAGTGATCATAAAACTTATTGGTGTAGTATTTAATTGATTATTCCTTACATTGATGTAATTGTTGGAACTTTGTGTACTCATCCTTATAATGTTTGAGGGAAGGGTATTCCCCTTACGAAGTGTTAACAAAGGAATTCCATGATTAGATTGGACTATGATCTCTTTTTTGTTGTGCGCCAAGTGCTTGCCCCTAGTGGGTCATTGAAATTGACATCTTTTATGTTAGAAAATATTTTTCTTAGTGTTATTGTGTAATGTAAGAAAATTGATTATGCAAAGGAATTACAAATGATTTAAGAAAAAAATGGAAAGTACAGGTTTTAAAGATCATTTTGTGACTTTTTAGAAGCCTTGGTCACAAACACTAGTACGTAGTGTAGATGTTCTCACGTTGCACTATCATTTGTGAAGTACAAAATGTTCTAAAATTAGTTTTTCAACATGCAAAAAAATATCACAAGTTCATTTGTGCAAAGCATATTCTAAACAACATAAATGGAAAAGAGATTCATTACAAAATCTAAACTATAAAAATCAAATAGAATATTGAGAAGGGAAAATATATCACTTAGAATCACAATTTTCTTCTATTCCAAGACTTGCACACAAGGAGAAAGGATAAAATGTTTTGGTTTGGCTATTAAGGAGCTTACCTCAATCAAACCCTCTTTGGGTATTTCTTATCTCCACGAATAGCTAGGATTTTGACAATATATAAAAGAGCTCAAAAGATGATTGCTTGAAAATGAAGATGAAATTACAGGTATATAAAACTATTTCAATGTACTATGTTAACACCAAATATATCAAAATGGTAGCATAGAGATTACACAAAGTAGGAAGGAGACAAAAAAATGAAATGAGATCACTTGGAAGTTATGAAAACCTTCCAAAGGAGATGCCACATATAAAAGTCTATTGATTGTGTAATGCATTCTTGGTGACGTGTGAAGATATGTTTAAACATGCACTAAGGCACATGATAACGCAATGACTTGTGCAAGGTCATGCATAGTGGCATATGATGACACAATGACTTAAAATTATAATGTACATGTGGTTTTGAGGCTTATACACTAGTGCTAGGTACCATCCATGTAAACACATAAGGTTGTCAAAGCATGTGTAAGCTATCCTAGGGCTTGTGTCGTTACACATTGATTTCACGTAGCTATACATTAAAATTTTTGCATGATCACTTCCAATGTACACCATTTTTATCCCTCTTGTTTTGAATACTCAATTTTCAAGAGCTTCAAAAGAAATGTCTATCATTTTAGTAGAATCCACCATTTGATGTTAATTTTTTACTAAATTATCAAGTTTCCATTTATTTAGGGGAGAGGGTCATGTAGTTGAGAACCCTAACTTTGCACCTCTCAAAATCCTATGTGAAAATTTCATATCACTCCCAATTTTTTACAACTTACTTGCCAAGTCTCATACATATAACTAAGGTTTCAAGGCCACATCAATGAGATTTTTGTTGAGGTGTTAAAAAATGCTCCAAAAAAGATAGACCTATAGTTGTGCATTAAGTCATGTTTTATTGGTGTATTAATGTGGCATCACATGATTTGTTGCTTTTTAGATCTAAGCAATACATTTCATTCAATTATGAGTATTCACGATTGACACTAACAACTTTAGGGTCACAACTATTAGAGATATTATTAAAAATATTAGATATTAAATCAACAAATGCTATCACAACTATTGGAACATGCTCATCTACTTAGTCCTCTCTCTAGCTTGTTTTCAATAAATCTTAAGATATGAAACCTTTTTCAAGATCTATTTTTGTTGAAATCGCATAATTATGTGAGAACTTTCTCTAGTCCCTATCAATTTTAATTATACTACATTTTTTTTTGTCATAATTGCCTCTAAAACCTTATTTTCCATATTCTTCATGAGCATATATATCAAAAATGGCTTGACCCTCTTATGTTTATTGTAATGAATATCATACTCAATTGATAGGATGAAGATCATGGACATAATTATAACTCCCAATTTTAATAGTGTATATGGTGAAAATGGGAACAACAATATTGAAAGACTAAATGAATTCAACCACAAAACCCTAGCCTAACAACAACAAAGATCCACCATAACATATGAAGATTACCTAAGACAATGCAAATCAAATGAAATCACAAAGATTATACCATCACATGTCCAATAGGGTTTGGATCTCCATTCTTCCTATCTCCATTGATCTTGCTTGATACATTTGCTCTCAGATTTTATGTGTGCACAAGAGCTCAACAAAGAACGGAAATTTGGTTGCAAGTAGGCTTGATCGCATATGCAAGTTCGAAAGCATAGTCAGGTAGTCAATTGATCAGGGTTGATAATGAAGGAAGCATCTCCTTATATAGAAGACACTATATGAAATGGAGGGATAAGATTGAGAGGTGTAAAAGATAAATGGTTGGCTAAGATTAGAGAGTAGTAGAGGAAATAAGAAAATAATGAGAGGGGTAGGTAGTGTAGGAATTAAGAGATGAATGACATGTGTCATGGGTAGAAAAGGCTAATAAATTAATTAAATAAATAAATATTCATTTAATTAATAGAGGAAGTGGGATCAATTAAATAAATAAAAGTATTTATTTAATTTAGGGAAAAAGGATAATTTAAATAAATAAATGTATTTATTTAAATGAGAAATAAGGCTAGAAGAGGATAAATGAATTAATTAAATAAATAAAGATTTATTTAATTAATAGAAGAATTAGGCTAAATTAATTAAATAAATAAAGATATTTATTTAATTAGACTGGACAATTTTAGGTGTCTACAAATAGTACTCCTTATTAGAAAACATAACTCATAATTGAATAAGTAAAGATTATGTACATGTCAAAAAAGATCTTTTAGATCTTCAGTTATTTGTTTAGTTCAGTTTACTGTCAATCATCACTAAGTGTGTTGTCAATTGTTTAAGTGTGTTGTCAAGTCAGATAGCTATATTATAAAGAGTGTTGAGTTTGCAACATATATATATTTGTAATATGTTAATGAATAAAGTGCAGCAAGTATTTCAGCTTTACCAAATTTTCCAATTTGGTATTAGAGCAACCATAGGAGGTCTTGTTTGTTTGTTTGTTTGTTTGTTGTATACTCTTTTCTGGCTGCTGTAATGTATTTGTTTTGGTGAATGTCAGTGCCATTTTGCAGCATAGACCCCAACCAAGAATCCCCGTGGGATTATCAAAGACTGTTGTTGAGGGGGGTGAGGTGGTCACCATGGCCTAAATAGAATCTATTGCAAATTTGTTCCTGTGAACGAGGAAAGTAAACGCATTAGAATTTATATCCGTTTTACTAGTTTGAGTGGAGCTCGATTTCATGTTGGAGTTGTTGTTGTATGTCCGAAAATGTGGTCTTCCACTTGTAAGAAGGAAAACACTTCAAACACACTAATGAAGCATTGCGTTAGATTGTTAGAAATCAAAATACAAGAAATGAAATGAGTTAAAACTTTCTAAAATCGTCTCATTGTCCTCTATCCTTAAGTATCTTTGGATTCAAGTTGGCCCTCACTTGGGAGAGTAGATTGATCCTCTAGATGTCAACCTAAGGAACGAGTTATGAAGATGCAACTAGAATCTAAATGGATGCAACTAAGATTCTACAAAAATGCTAATATGAAGAGATGAAGATGAAGGATGAAAGCTAGATGATTATGATGCAAAGATGAGTTCCAAATTGAAAGCTAAGGATGTTGTGTGATTTAATTAAGCTAATATGAGGATGCAAGACTTGTAAAAGAAATGAATTAAGCTAAAAGATGAACTAAAATGAGTCTAAATGTTATGAGATGGATGCTTGATGCTAATGCCTGGATGCTTGAAGAAGACTTTGATGCTTGGTGATGACAAAGAGAGCTCCTTAACCTGCAATGTGACTATAATTTTGATGCACAAAAGACTTGATCAATTGGGAGAGAAATGGGCTCTATTTATGGGGAAATTGGAGAAATGGATGGTTGAGATTGAAGAATCTCAACAAGGGCTAGGATTGAAAGTTATCAATCCATGGGAGGAATTCAATCCAATCCCAAGTTGACAAATGTCACCTTGAGATGGCTTGAGGGGATGCTAAGCAAGCATTAGATGCTAATTAAATATTTAGGGGTAAACTCAAGGAGTGACATCATTAGATGCCATTAACCAAGGAGGCATGCTATTACCCAAGAGGTAAACTCTTGTGCAACATGGAAAATGATCAAAGGGACAACCATGATGGCTAAGGGGTGTGGGCTTGCAAGAGGCATTAAATGCATTGGGAAGGCTTTTGTAAGGTCACTTGACCAAAGAGGGAAACCTCTAGTGGTTTTGTCATAGCCTTACAAACTTGGAATACTCAACAAGTTAACTTGTTGAAAAAGGTAGAGTCTTCCACACACTTGGAAGACTTTCCCCATTTTTAGGGAAATGACTTCCCTAAATTTAGGGATGTGACAAGATTAAGGGATAAAACATGATTAGGAAGGGATTATAAGACTTCTAGAAGGGGATTTAGAAGAATAATGGAAAATGTAGGATTTTGCAAGTGGGTGAGGGAAAATAGGAATTTTTGGTAAATTAAATGATCTATTTTAGCCAAAAGGGATGCAACTTGCATTTGTAGGATTTTACAAGTGGCGATACTATTCACAAATATATTTGGATTTATTTATTTGTAAAGGGGATTTTTAATTAAATATGAATTTAATCAAAAAGGGGGAAAGGGATTTTAATTAAATAAATAGAATTTATTCAATTAAATGGCTAAGGGTACTTAATTGAACCTCTAGGCTAGAAGAATAGGGTTGAATTAAATGTTTAATTTGATTAATGGGATAATTAGAGGAATAGGGATATTAATTAAACCTTAATTTAATTAATTGGAGGAATTAGAAATGAATAAAATTTACTTAATTGATTGTGCAACTTTTAGGTGTTTACATTTTGCCCCTCTTTGAGTCAACGTGTGACCACATGTTGATTCAAAGAAAAATGCTCAATTTGTTGTCAAAATTTTGATATGATGTTGCTTGTCCAAAATCATTGATCTAAGTCTCTGTATATGAGAAATTGTTGTTGATGTGAAACTGATGCGATACTTGATTCGATATGATGATGATGATATGCCCCCTCGGGCGATAAATTGAAAAAAATTGTATTTGTTGAGGGGGGAGGTGAAATTGTTCAACATTTTTTATCTTTAGATTTTTTTGTGATTTTGTGATGATGTGTGAATTTTTGAGAATTTATTGCCCGAAAGATTTAATAAGTTTGAAAAATGGAGGTGAGATTACGTGAGGATAGCGCATACATGCCTCACTCGTCCAAAGAGGCAACATAATCGCCTGTGTAAGCTTGCGCTATATGGGTCCTTGGTTGATATGGGTCTAATTTGATATGGATCTAGTTTGATATGGGTCAAATTCAATATGGATCAAAGATTGGGTCTTGATTCGATATGGAGAAAATATTGGGTCCTGATTCGATATGGGTCAAATTCGATATGGATCTGGTTCGATATGGGTCAAATATTGGGTCCTGATTCGATATGGGCCTTGATATGGGTCCTAATTTGATATGGGACTGTTTTGATGTTGATATGGTTCACTTGCTTCAATATGATGTTTGATCTGATGCGAAATTTGATGTTGAGACTGGATGTTGATAGAAGGATCTTTGTTGCTAGATACCCCTTGTGTGATTGATTGTTGATTGTGTGATTGCTTGATTGATGTCGCTTTGATGGACTTATTGATATGATATCAAGGAACTTTGGACATTTATTGCTTTTATTTTTGACTTGCTTTGACTTGTATCATTGTTTCTTTTTGGATCATCATGTGGTCACACATATGCATGATGAAATGATATTAACATGGTTGCATTTTATTTTGATGAGATATATGGTGTGCATGATTGTCATGATTTTTGCAAATAATTTGATGTGTGTGTTTATGATGATTGCTTGTGATCTACATGCTTTTGAAGATGATTTTGATGCACGCCTAATGGATACTATATGTTTTGATGCATGCTTTTTTTGTGCTTTTGATGATGTTATTGGATATACAGAAATGGTTTTGATATGATATGCTTATGTATGGGAATGCAAGATGCGTTCCTAATGAGATGCAAAACCTGATATGATTTAATGATGCGACTATATGTCATGATGTGATAATGATGTGAGTTGTATCTTGAGAATGAGATGTATTGGAATGATATGATAATGATATGAACATGATAATGATAATGCCAACTAATGCAACGAATTTAGCTATATGCAAGATTTTAACACGGTCTAAATGATAATGATAATGCAAACTTAATATGATAATAAGAATGCACCTAATGATCATATGCAACCCGATCCAAGGCTAAAATGATAATGATATGCAATCTAATGCAAGATTAAAATGATATGCACCTTAATGCAGAGTTAACATGAAATGCGATCTAATATGCAACCCTAATGATAATACATTCTCGCTCTCCAAATGTTTCCATCTGTTTGGATCATAGTGCCAGTGCTTCCTCTGTTTCATCATTGGGCCTTGATATGTTGAAAGTTAATACAAGCATCATGGTATAATTGAACCATAATGACCTAAGTATAACTTACATGGGTTTTGATATTGCAAGATGACACGAGCATCGAGATATAATTGAACCAAGACTACCTGAGTGTTGCTTGCATAAACAAACAAGATCAAACAAGAGTTAACCTTGGTCCAATGCAAATCTGAAATGTCCTCAGCGATATGCCACATGATTGCTTCGTAGGACAAATTTGCATGGTAAAAGGCTTCACTCACATATATCAGACAAATAAAACATCACATTCCTTCCTTGCTTCTCTAGTCGTGAGACATCCTAGAGGTGCTCAAGAGATAATATGATAAGCAAAAGATCAAAAACCATAAGTAAACATGCATGCTATTTGGAATGTATTTTTGTCACATAAAACATCTTGCAATTATGATCGTTGTTTAGTTGTAATCAGTTCAAAGAGCCTTGATGTTTTCCTTTCATGTTTGCGCTCACACATTGATATGTTCCTTGTTGATTAGTCATGATCCTATTTTCTCTTGATGTGTGTTTGATCTAATGTTGAAACCCAAAGCCGAGATGCCCCCAACGAGGTCAGAAACTTACCCCCACTCTAGATACTACTTGATATAGATATGGACAACTGATCACCAAGCCAGGGTAGGATATGATGTGGATAACTAATCAGATAAGCAAGGACAATGACTATGCTAAGTATGTCCGGGATAAATGTTGCAGGATAAAGTGTTCTTGGATGGCCTTTGGTCAAGATTAGATGGTGCCAAGATATCAAGATCAGATGGTGCTGAGATATGTACAAGTACTTATAGATAAAGGAGCTACTTATCACAAGTAGCGCCTGTTGCCAAGTTTTCACCACTTGTTTTTATTGCAATTTTTTATTTGTGATTTTAAATTTAAATTTAAATTTTTTAATTTTTTTTGCTTGATTTGTGCATTGGACAACTCAAGTGTAGAACTTCTTCAGATGGATGTTGTTGGTTGGTTCGTCGAGCACATCCCCTTCTGAAGTTGACAACTGATATGCTCCTGATCCATAGGTTGATATGATGACAAAGGGTCCCAACCAGTTAGGTTCAAATTTCCCCTTCTTTTCTCAATCTTGCTGATTTCTAGGATTTTCTTTGAGGACAAGATCACCAACTTTAAAGGCCCTGCGAATGACCTTATGGTTGTAGCTTCTACACATTCTTTTCTAATATGCCTTGAGATGGTCATAGGCACGCTGTCATTTTTCATCAAGAAGCTCTAGTTCCTGCAACCTATTTACTCGATATTCCTCATCTAGTATGAGGCCCTTCAAAGATACTCGAAGAGAGGGGATTTCTACCTCAAGAGGTAGAATGGCTTCTGAACCACACACCAATGAATATGGTGTAGCTCCTGTAGCTGTGTGGATACTTGTTATGTAGGCCTAAAGTACCAGATTGAGTTGCACATGCCAATCTTTGCCAACATCATTCATTGTTTTCTTGAGGATTTTCAATATGGTTTTATTCGACGCCTCTACTTGGACATTCCCTTGAGGATAGTACGGTGTGGAAAAGCGATGTTGGATATTGAATCACTCACATAGTTCTCGTACATCCCGATTCTTGAAAGGATGTCCATTATCTGTGATGATGGAACTAGGGATGCCATATCTGCAAATGAGATAGTTGAAGATGAATGATGAGATCTGCTTTCCAGTCACAGTGGTCATTGGGACCGCTTCAATCCACTTGGTGAAGTATTCAGTGGCGGTGATAATGAACTTGTGTTCGTTTGAAGAGGAAGGATAAATATTTCCTACTAGGTCAAGTCCCCACTGATTGAAAGGCCAAGATGTGGTGAATGGTTGCAACTCCTGTGTTGGTACATGTATGAGGTTACCGTAAATTTGGCATTTAGGACATTTCCTAGCGAATTGATAGGACTCTCTCTCCATTGTCGGCCAGTAATATCCCATTCTCAGAAGTTTCTTGGCGAGAGTAGGACCAATTGAATGTGTACCACAAATTCCTTCGTGAAGCTCATGTAAGGCAGAGTCGGATTCATTACGATCGAGGCATCAAAGAAGAGTACCATCTAGACCTTGCTGGTAAAGTGTGTCAGCAGTTAAGGTATAACGAGCGGCTTGTCAGATGAAGCTTCATTTTTGGTTGTGAGATAGGTCGGGTGGGAGAGTATTATATTTGAGATAGTCATATATCTTCTTGTAAAGGGGTGAGTCGGAACCGGTTAAGCCTCAAATGACCCGGGATTCAGAGTTGTCATAGGCTAGGGGTAACAATTGCTCCACCAAGAATTCATAGTGACCCTTCTTTGCTGGTATTTGTAAGAGAGAAGTGATAGTGGCCATTGCATCAACCGCTTTGTTGTCCAACCTTAGCATTTGTTCAAAGTTGATATTCACAAAATATTTCTTGAAGTCATCCACCATGCGCTTGTAGGGCATTGAAGTTTGTCATCATTTGTTTGATAGTCATCATTGACCTGATTGATGATCAATTGTGAATCTCCATAGACTTTTAGTTCAGTTATCTTTCATTCAACAACCACCTTGATGCCAGTCACAAGTGCCTCATATTGTACCACATTATTGATGCAGGGGAACATTAATCTGTATGATGTTGGGATGGTATGTCCTTCGGAAGTGACAAAGAGAATGTCATCCCCTAACCCATGTTGAGTAAAAGATCCATCAAAGTAAAGAATCCACTGCTTGGTGTTGATGTTAAGAATATCCCTATCGGGAAAGTGTACTTGGATCAGTTGATGGTCTTGTAGTGGTGCCTCAACCAGTTGGTCTACAATCGGTTTCCCCTTGATAGCTCTTCTTTCAATGTACTGAATGTCCAATTCACTTAGGATCATAACCCATTTTTCCAACCTTCCTATCATAGCAGCTTTGTTGAGTAGGTACTTTAATGGATCAATTTTCGCCACTAGCTCTATGGTATGTGCTAACATGTAGTGTCACAACTTTTGGGATGCAAACACCACAACTAAGCATGCTTTCTCAATGAATGTATTATTAAGTTCATAGCCATTCAATGTCCTGTTGATGTAGTAAATGGTTCATTCTTTTCCTGTTGAATCCTCTTGAGCTAAGAGTGTTCCTAATGATACTTTTGTTGCAGATATGTAGAGAATAAGGGGTTTTCCTGCTATTGGTGGCACCAAAATAGGTGGATTCATTAAGTACTGCTTGAGTTGATGAAATGATTCTGCACACTTGTCTTCCCACCTGAAGGTCACATGTTTATGCAATAGATGTGTGAACGGAACACATTTATCTATCAGCTGAGCTATGAATCTTCGAATGGATTGAAACCACCCTTGCATAGATCTGATTTGGCTAATGTTTCTAGGAGGTGGCATCTCCATGATGGCTTGGAACTTTGCTGGATCAACCTCTATGCCTTTTTCCGATACGATGTAGCCCAATAGCTTGCCTGAAGTAACACCAAAGACACACTTTTTAGGGTTCAATCAGACATTAAACTGTTCTAACCTTGTGAATATCTTTTCCAAAATTTCTAGATGGCCTTCTCTTGTGGAAGATTTAGCTAGTAGGTCATCTACATAATCCTCCATGAATGTGTGCATCATGTCATGGAAAGTAGTGGTCATTGCTCTTTGATAAGTGGCTCCTGCATTCCTAAGGCCAAAAGGCATGACGTTCCAGCAATAGGTACCCCATGGGCATGTGAATGTAGTCTTGTTTTGATCTTTGAGGGCTATCTTGATTTGATTATAACCCGAGAAGTCGTCCATTAATGATAACATTGTGTGTCCTGCTGTGAGATCTACAATGACGTCTATGCTTGGAAGCGGGAAGTCATCTTTAGGAGAAGCTTGGTTAAGATCTCTGAAGTCGGTGCAAATCTTGATGCTTTTGTCTGGCTTGGAGACCGGTACAATGTTTGAGATCCACTCTGCATAGTCTATAGGTCGAATAAATCTGACGTCCAGTAGTTTCTTTAGTTCATCTTTGACTAGCAGTACCACGTGTGGATTCATCTTTCTGAGCTTTTGTTTGACGGGTTTGTCCCATGGAGCTATGGATAAGTGATGCATGATGAGATCTGGATCAATGTCGCGCATGTCTGAGTATGACCAAGCGAAGTTGACTTGCTTCCCTTGAAAAAAATTGGTGAAGTTTGGTCTCTCTTGCTCGGTTAATGATTCTGCAAAGTGGACGACTTTTGTTGTTTCTTGAGTGTCAAGGTTGATAGATTGAGTTTGATCAATCAAAATGGTTGATCTCTCTTGATAATGTTTGGGCAAGGTGTTAAGTCTTTCATCCTCAAGTGCCTCAAAGAGGTTTTCACCTTTGGATACACCTTTTGTTTTTACTCTTTTGTGATCTAATACTGCCATAGAATGGTTTTCACCATTAGATCCTTTTTGCTTTTTTTCTTTATTTTTATGACTGGAAGACTTGGCACCCCACTTTGTGAAGGTGTCGCTTGAATATCCGCTAGTGGAGCATGTTTTTGGGTTTACCAAACAAAGCTATTGGACAATGGCATCATCATTGCGGAAGTTGGGTAGGCTTACGTGATCAGGTTCATTCCAGTCTATGAGGTCAGGGTATACGAGTGGCATTGGGTCATTTGGCGGGTTGAGGTCTACAATTGTGATGGTCATGATGGAGACATCGTCATAGTTGTTTGGGAGATCGGTGAGGTCTATGATATTCTTGAGGTCTTCGATGGTACTTTCCTTGATAGTGCCTTGTTCGTATTGTCGTTGCTTGTTCTCACTAGCCTCGTAGATATGTTGTGGTCTGAATTCAAACGGTCAAGATCTTGAGCCTTGTCCCTTGTGAGAAATGGGTGTGTATGCAGGGATTGTATCCACCTCAATATCTTCAGTAACATCTGAACAACTATCCCACTCATATTCATTGGAATCGGTTTCAGAATCACTGTCTCAGGTTACCTCGTTGAATTTGACAAGTATATTGTATGGTGAGAAAAGATCACTAATAATTGACACAATTTAGTAGCTTATTCTGATTCAGGATCGGTGCTTGCTTGTACTCTTTGAATTTGTTCATATATTGTTTCCTTTCTGTGAGTAGCAATTTCTTTAGGTTGTGTCTCAACCTTGGTTTGATCAGGTTCTTGTATATGATGTACTTTCTTATAAGAACATTCATCCCTTTGAATAGTGAGTTCTTCTTGTCGTTTCTCGTCTTCTTCATGTTTTTGCTCCTTCCTTGTCTTTTCTGCTGCTTGGTGTAGTGCTTCTTGCCATGAGTCTTCGTTATATTTTTTTTCTGCTTTCCATTGAAGTTTTTGATGGTGAGCTTTCTGTGCCAGCAGAATATGTTGGCCATACCCAAGTCCTATTTTGTCTTTTGCAAATTGTGAAGGGGGTTGTATGGGTTCTATGATGCCTTCTTGGTGCTTGCCAATAGGTCATTTTCCTTTGTATCCCATTTGTTGCATGATCCGGAACCCATTACCATATTGTTTTGGTTGGGATGGTGACCTCTATTGTTGTTGCTCATGCTTCTTCTTCATCCTTGTAGAGCCAACTAAGGATGTCTTTATCTTCTGATTCTTCTTCTAATGTTCCTGCTTGGATGAAGGCACCCTCAAACTTCTTGATGGGTTGTTTTGATGGTTGTCTTGATGTAGATGGTAAACCATGTGATCTAGGGGACAGAGTTTCAAAAGAATACTCTTCCATTCCATTGTCCTTGATATGTAGCTTCCTCTCAAAGTCTAAAGATAAAGACTTGAGTTTTTCCTTATTGTTTGATGATGAGCATGGTGAAGCTTCTCTGTTGTGTGGTACTAGGACATCTTGCACTACTTGCAATGTGTTGAAATATTGAGAAGCATTGGTGTCTGCTAAAACGGTGATTTCTTGTCCATCAAAAGGAAATTTGAGGCATCGGTGATAGGTGGAAGGTACGACTTGCATTTCATGGATCCAAGGGCGACCCAAGAGGATGTTGTAGGACAAGTCTATATCCAAGACTTGGCAAACTTTTTTTTTTTAGCACTGGTCCCACTTGAATAGGTAGGACTACCACACCTTTTGATGATCTTTCTTCATCGTCATAGACCTTGATGGTGATTCTTCTTTTTGGATCAATAGCTTGCTCGAAGAAACCCAATGCACGGAGGAGCTTTAGAGTATAAATATTTTAACCTGCTCCTCCATCTATAAGTACTCTTTTAACCTGATGTTTATAGACTAATACTTCAATGTGCAACGGGGTATTATGAGGATGATTCAAAGAGATGTCATCATGCTCTGAGAATGATAAAATATGAGGTATAGCCAAATGTGCCAACATAGCTTGGAATCTACCTAGGTCTAAATCGAGTGGGACCGCAGTATCAAGAGCTTTCTCCAAAATGTCCTTGTGAGCTGGTGAGATTCTTAATAGCTCTAAGATGGAGATTTGAGCTTGTGTCCTTTGTAGTTGGTCCACAAGACTATATTGAGTCTTGGGGGGAGGAGTTGATGTTTTAGATGTACTCCCCTCGAGGACATACTTTTGTGCTCTTGTTGTCACATTCACCAGCGTATGTTATTGTTTATTCTTGATTGTGATGACATTCACCTAATTGTCAACAGCCGAGATGTGGTTGATGACATTGCCATAGATGTGGTTAATACGGGTTCCTTTGTTGTCAGATGTGGATGCTCCTCCCTTGTTGTAATTGGGGAGGGGATCTATGAATGTCGTGTGATCCTTGTTGGTCTTATGGCCATCCACTATTATGTCTCCCTTTTCTAGTAAATCTTCAACCAGGTTTTTCAACCTCATGCAGTCATTTGTGCGATGTCCCTTGTTGTGATGATAGTCACAAAAATGTGAATCATTCCACCATGATGGCTTAACTTGGGGTTCATAGCCACATATGGGTGGTAATGAAATAACTTTGTTCGTCAACAATTCTTGAAATGCTGACTCAAGGGATTGCCCCAATGGTGTAAAAGTCCTTTTAGAAAAGGAGGGTTTGGTGTAACCCCCTTGATTGTTGTTTCCTTGGTTGTTGTTGGTGTTTCCTTGATTGTTGTGCTGGTAGTTGTTGTTGTTGGTTGGATTCCTATTCTATTGATTATTGTTGGGAGGTGTAACACCTGATAGGTTGAGAACCGGTTGCTTGGGTTTGACATTGTCCACTACACCATCATTAACCACATTCTTGTTTTTTGTCCAAAATTTAGATTTGTCTGAGTTATTGTAGTGGTTATTGTAGGTGTTATTACTGGATGAGTTAGGACCTTCGTTGGTGAACTTCAAGGCCCCTTTTTGGATTGAGGCCTCTTCCACTTGGATGCCATTTTCTATGAGCTTTTGGAAACTAGGTAGACATTGCAATTTTAGTTGATAACGCATTTCGGTATTCAAATTGTCTATAAAGATTTCCATTTTCTCCTTTTCAGGCACATCACGGGGATACCTCGAGACCATGTGCCTCCATCTTTGTAGGAATACCATGAATCTCTCATTGGATTTTTGCTTTGTGTTACATAGATCAAGCATGGTAACCTCATGTTGGATATTATATGAGTATTGTGAAATGAATTTATTCACCAACTCATCAAATGATCTTATAGGAGGTGTGAATTTAGAGAGCCATTCCATGGTTTGACCTCCCAAGCTTCTTGGAAATAACCTCATCATATAGGTGTTGTTGTGGGCAAACTCCAAGCTAACGGTGCAGAATTCCCTGACGTGATCACCAGGATCACTCCCTCCATCATACTTATGATATTGTGGGATACTTCAGTTCAATGGAAA
This sequence comes from Cryptomeria japonica, assembly GCF_030272615.1. Classification (NCBI taxonomy): domain Eukaryota; kingdom Viridiplantae; phylum Streptophyta; class Pinopsida; order Cupressales; family Cupressaceae; genus Cryptomeria; species Cryptomeria japonica. The sequence goes on along the minus strand of NC_081409.1, from coordinate 772,198,397 downwards.
AGGCACCATGTTCAACCTTCTATCAAAGGGGTAGGGGCAAATATCCGCTAAGGAATATCTTGTAGTGGTCCCTTGTTGCATGCCTCTCATTTGTTGTTGCAAGGCTTGGAGTTGTTGGGTAATGAGGTTCAAAGGAGCATCATTGTTGTTGCCTCCTTGGTGGTTGGCTCTTCTTCTTTCACCATTGTTACCTTAACCTTGGTTGTTATCTTGATTTTGGTCTTGGTTATTGTCGTTGTTTTGATCATGGTCATCTTTACCTTGGTCATTGTCATGCCTACCTTGATCATTGTCATTTTCCCAATCTTCATCAAAGATATAACGTTTTGACTTTGTGCGTGGAATCCTTTCGTTGGTGTTGCTAGGAATTTCCATATCAAAATCCTCAGGAATTTTTACCCCTTTGCTATTGAGCATAAGAAGGTACTTTTTCTTGTCACTTTCTATGAGTCTTTCCATAAGCTTTTGGAAAGAAGCGTTTTGTTGGCATTGTTATATGAGTTCGTCAGTGATTTCTTCTTCTTCCCTATGGGCATACTCATAAAAGGGGTTAGGTTCTCTGAAACCCATACTTGATTCTCGTTGAGGATCCCCCACTTTGTTCGTCCTAGATATTGTGTTGGCAGTCATTGATTTTTTGCTTAATAAAACTCTTCTATTACAAAGGGGATTTGTTCTTCTTCCTCTTCTCTTATAGGGGTTGGTGGTTCCTATTGAGCTTCGTTGTATGTGATAAAAATTTTAGGAAAGAAAGCGGGATTGATCTTTCCCCCTTTGTTCTTTTGATAATCAAAAGCTCTATACTGAGTGAAAGCTCTATTTCTCAAAGGCTCTTCGTCAAATTCGTTGGATTTGCCTTGAAGGTACAAGTGCATATGATGCAAGAATACTCTATGTGAGAGAAAGAGTTGTCTATTGATATAGAGAAATTTCCTCTTCTTGATAAGGGCCCTTGGACCAGGTTGTCTCTTCTTCAACTTAGTCTTTTGATGAAGACTTCTTCTCAAGATATGGGGAATGGTCAAATAAAATGATCAATGTTGATGTAGATTTGTTGGATGGATACTTTGTTTCAAAACTCAAGCTTACTTGTCAAGTAGAGGTTTAGTTTGATTCGCCCCCACGACAAAGTGTGTCAAATGATATGAGTCAAGCCTCACGATATAGAGACTTAATTTGATGAATTGATATCAAACTAGGTATTGATGTTGCTAAGATTGTTGGATGGTGAAACCTTTGATCACTTTATTTGATACTCCTTAATCTCGTTGGATGAAATCTTATCTCAAGATAGTTGATGTTTTGAAAACCGTTTTCACAAAGGTACTTGTTGGATTTGGAAACTCTCTTTCTAAGGTTGCTCTTTGCTCTTTGTTTTTTGTTTTGAACTGATTTTTGAGTGTGATTGATTGATATTTTTGCAAGATGTTTTAATGTTTGTGACAAAAAGACATAACATGCATGAAAACAATAGTCATCCCTATGCTAAACATTGAGTGCATGTTTTGTAAGGATGTTTTCAAATCCCTGATGTTTGTACTGGTTTGATTTACAACAAAAGACGCATCAGATAGACTATTTATTCAAGGGTTATTAACAATATCATAGCCCACTAGTCTCGATACTCCGTCAGCTCAAACAGCCTTGTCACCCCCTAGAGGGTGCCCGTTTTTTTGCCTTTTGCCAGAAATTAACCCAAAGTGAATTGCTTCACAATTGGGTAGTTATCTTAGAAGATATATGGTGAGTAATCTTAGGGGCGGATTCTTCCCCACCCTTGCACTATGATATTGCCAATGTTTGGCAACTGACTCGGCTCAAAGTCTCTATTTCTATGGTTTGTAGTAAGGATTCTGTTTGGCGCGGCAAATGATAAACTCAATTAAGAGGCTTCCCAACCCTTAAAACAAAGGTTTTTCGCATCACAAGGATACTAGGGGAAGGCTATCAAATACACACTTCTGTTGGAGGGGATTTTCATTAGCCTCCACATTTGATTATAGTGGGTTGATAAACTTGGCAATAAAGTCATTTCCCACTTTGGTCGTTCCCCTCTCATTGGCCTTAATGGCACCCTAAGGGAAACTCGAGAGGGCGAGCCTTCTAAAGGATTTAATTGCTTGAAGTAAAAGAAAGCATAAAAGAGTGGGTTTGGCTTTTTGATCACCCAATCAAGGGGAGAGCATATACCTACCACTTTCGAGACAAGGCAAACAAAGTTCATTTTATCCTTTTCAAAGAAATGATTGGCTAAGACCTATTTGGAGATGTTGCTCCAACAAGCATGGTGTTCTTTTTATCCCACAAAGCAATTTGTTGTCTAATCTAGGTAATGAAATCTTGATCAACTTAAAATAATGCACGTTGCTTTGAGATGGAAATTGCTTTGCAAAATGAAATGTGGATTGTTATTTTTAATCTTGCAAACAAGTATTGATTGTGAATTTTAACCTTTGCAAGAAAATAAAATATTGTAGTTGTTCTTTTTATAACCCCAAAATTTGAAGTATGAACCTAACTTGCAAGAAGGAAAATGTGAAGTTGTTGTTCTTTTTAACCTTGCAAATTTGATTCTTTTTAAGCCCCAAATTGAAAGATGTGGTTGATTTTTAAACCCAAAATGAAGATGAGGTTCTTTTTAAACAAAAGGAAAATAAATTCTTTTTACCCAACTTGAAAAGCTTGAAAGAAATCAAACTCCTAATCTAACCCCTCCAATCCTGCAAGAAATTGTTAGTATCCTGCAAGAAGAAAAGTTAGTGAAATGTCAAATCTTTTGGTGGGCTTACACAAGCCTAATATTTTTCTTGATGTTACAATTTTTGGCTCTTTGTCAAATACATGGTCCTGTCAAAAACGCGACAAGAAGTTGCTGATTTTCTGATTTTGTCAAAAATGTGACAGGAAGTTTTCGATTTATGGTTCTGTCAAAAACGTGACAGGAAGTTTCTGATTTTTTATTATGTCAAAAAAGTGACAGGAAGTTGTTGATTTCTGATTCTGTCAAAAACGCAACAGGAAGTTGCAGATTCTGTCAAAAACATGACAAGAAGTTGTAGATTTTTTGATTCTGTCAAAAACGTGACAGGAAGTTGCAGATTCTATCAAAAACATGACAGGAACCTACAGATTCTGTCAAAGCTATGACAAGAACTTGCTGATTCTGTCAAAAACACGACAGGAAGCTACAAATTCCTGATCCTATCAAAAACGCGACAGGAAGTTGTTGATTTTTTTATTTTGTCAAAAACGCAACACGAAGTTGCAGATTTTCTAATTCTGTCAAAAACGTGACAGGAAGTTTTTGATTTCCTGATTCTATCAAAAACACGACAGGAAGTTGCAGATTTTCTGATTCCATAAAAAACGTGACAGGAAGTTTCTGATTTCTGATTCTGTCAAAAACGTGACAGGAAGCTACAGATTCTGTCAAATCTATGACAGGTACCTGCAAAGATTAGAAATAAAAGGGACAAAGAGCCCCACGATGGGCGCCATTTTATGTATGTTGGAAAATGTGGTCTTCCACCTGCAAGAAGGAAAACACTTCAAACACACCAATGAAGCATTGTGTTAGATTGTTAGAAATCAAAATACAAGAAATGAGTTAAAACTTTCTAAAATTGCCTCATTGTCCTCTATCCCTAAGTATCTTTGGATTCAAGTTGGCCCTCACTTGGGAGAGTAGCTTGATCCTCTAGATGTCAACCTAAGGAACGAGTTATGAAGATGCAACTAGAATCTAAATGGATGCAACTAAGATTCTAGAAAACTGTTGAGATGAAGATGAAGGATGCAAGCTAGATGATTAGGATGTAAAGATGAGTTCCAAATTGAAAGCTAAGTATGCTATGTGATTTAATTAAGCTAATATGAGAATGCAAGACTTGTAAAAGAAATGAATTAGGCTAAAAGATGAACTAAAATGAGTCTAAATGTTATGAGATGGATGCTTGATGCTAATGCCTGGATGCTTGAAGAAGACTTTGATGCTTGGTGATGACAAAGAGAGCTCCTTAACCTACAATGTGACTATAATTTTGATGCACAAAAGACTTGATCAATTGGGAGAGAAATGGGCTCTATTTATGGGGAAATTGGAGAAATGGATGGTTGAGATTGAATAATCTCAACAAGGGCTAGGATTGAAAGTTATCAATCCATGGGAGGAATTCAATCCAATCCCAAGTTGACAAATGTCACCTTGAGATGGCTTGAGGGGATGCTAAGCAAGCATTAGATGCTAATTAAACATTTAGGGGTAAACTCAAGGAGTGATATCATTAGATGCCATTAACCAAGGAGGCATTCTATTACCCAAGAGGTAAACTCTTGTACAACATGGAAAATGATCAAAGGGACAACCATTATGGCTAAGGGGTGTGGGCTTGCAAGAGGCATTAAATGCCTTGGGAAGGCTTTTGTAAGGTTACTTGACCAAAGAGGGAAACCTCTAGTGGTTTTGTCACAGCCTTACAAACTTGGAATACTCAACAAGTTAACTTGTTGAAAAAGGTAGAGTCTTCCACACACTTGGAAGACTTTCCCCATTTTTAGGGAAATGACTTCCCTAAATTTAGGGATGTGACAAGATTAAGGGATAAAACATGATTAGGAAGGAATTAGAAGACTTCTAGAAGGGGATTTAGAAGAATAATGGAAAATGTAGGATTTTGCAAGTGGGTGAGGGAAAATAGGAATTTTTGGTAAATAAAATGATTTATTTTAGCCAAAATGGATGCAACTTGCATTTGTAGGATTTTGCATGTGGGGTTATTATTCAATTAATAGGCTAGGCTAGAAGAATAGGGTTGAATCAAATGTTTAATTTGATTAATGGGATAATTAAAGGAATAGGGATATTAATTAAACTTTAATTTAGTTAATTGGAGGAATTAGAAATGAATAAAATTTACTTAATTGATTGTGCAACTTTTAGGTGTCTAGAGTTGCAATGAGTTTTGATATGGTCATAGTTGTTTTGTGTTGCTAGTCTTTTGGCAATGCTAAGTTAAGGGAGACATTAAAATCTTGTAGCTGTGAAAGAGGCAATATCAATCATGAATCTTTTAGGAGTTGCTATTCTTTGCAGATCACAAAGCTATTATCTGTAGATCAGAAAAATCACAATAGTATTTTTTTCGCAGAATACAAAAAAAAATTGTCACAATTTTCTGAAAAATGGAAACCTCTGGGAAATTTAATCGTCATAATTTTCACACATGGAAAGTTAAAATACAAATGCAATTGATGAACAAAAATTCATGCTAAATGCTAAATGGAAGATTGATGGGGGAGTAGAGATGAGAAAGCCAAGTTCATTATTGGCCTTGCTTTTTCAGATTCAGAATTGCATCATATTGATTTGGAAAAATCATCTTAAAAAAAATTGGCATAAATTAAATAAGTTGTTTGGAGCAAACTCAACGAATGCATAGTTCTCTTTGAAGCTGCAATTATTTAAATTCAAGATGTTGGATGAAATTAATATGTCTAACTACATAAGCAATCTGATATCTCTCATTAAACAGCTAGCAGTTGGTGTTGTGATAGATAACGAGGATGCTAAAGCTATCTTGTTAAATAGTTTGCTTTCAAATATAGCCATGTTATTTTTACTCTCAATCAGATGCTTTCATAGATTTAGAGGATATGATTCCATTGCTCTGAATTCAACAAAAGAGAACAACTACAAGAGATCTAGGAGATACTTATACTCAAAGAAAGGGATGGGAAAGAGAATATCTGGTAAGAATGAGATTGAGTGTTACTTCTGTAGGAAAATAGGTCATACTATGACTAATTGTAAAATTTGTGCAACTGACCTTCTCAAAGGGAAAATTAAAGAAGCAATAAATATAATTGTTGCTTAGGAACCACTGGATGTTGATAGTGACGATGACATCATTGGAGATGAGGAACTTGTTCTATTTTGAAGAGGCCAACACTTCAAAGATGGAAAAGGATGCAGTAGAAAATAATTAGATGCTCAATAGTCCGAGGTGCTAGTGGATCGGAGAAACTATACCTCGTTAAGGTTATGAGACATATATGTGAGGATTAGTGTCCAATAGTTCCAGGTAGATCCGAAATTTGGAAGTTCAACATTATACCTTAATGACAGTGATAAGACACTTCATATGCAAATGATGTCCAATGATGTTGAGAATATGGATGATAGCAAGTTGACTATATCTGCAATTAAGTAGCAGCTTGAAGATGTCTTACTGATCCTAGAACTGTTTTCAAATATCAGCTTTTGCATAATGCATTTCCAATTGTTTTAATTTTTTTTGTTTAGTCAATTTAATACTATGTAGAGATATGATAGGAGTCCATCAAAATTTAATTATTCATTAATGGGGAGTGTTAGAAAACATAGCTCATATCTGAATTAGTCAGGCTTGTGTACATGTCAAAAAGGATATTTAGATCTTCAGTTATCTGTTTAGTTTAGTTTGCTATCAATCATCACCGAGTGTGTTGTCAATTGTTCTAGTATGTTGTCAAGTCAGTTAGCTATATTATAGGGGATTCATTGTGTTTGCAACAGATATATATTTGTAACATGTTAATGAATAAAGTGCAGCATGTGTTTCAGCTTTACCAAATTTCCTAAATCTCCTGCTCTTGAAATTTTTTATATTTTTTTAGCACATAACATCACGTATATATATCCAGTTTAATATATTGCAAAGCTATGGAATGTTTTGGCACTGGCAACTAGTTGATAGACTAACACGCGGTGAGCAAAATCCCATAACATTCTGCTGCAAAATGATGAACAAGCAATGTTTCTTTCATTTAAATCAATATGGGCTAATTGAGCAGCATCCCTCACAGCACTGAAATTGCCTAAGTTGCCAAAATATATCACCATGTTTAGTTGAATATAAGTGTTAATGTCAACTGGTTGTCAAAATTGGCCAATGTGACTGGAAACTGTATAAAAAAAAACTAAGCAGGGGGATTGCAAACAAATCTCCAAAAGTAAGAAACCTTACATATCCATGTAAAAATAGATTTTATCCAATGTTTGCCAAAAGGAACTTGCAAAACTTCTAGATACAGACTTGAACACACAATATGGTCTAACCGCAAATTCTGAAATATAACCAAATGCAGCAATAGAGTTATTAAATAACTGCATTTCTTATTCCAAAATTAAAGCTGTAACGTCATAGAATCTCCTAGTGGTAACCCATGTACAGATAGCTTATCCTGAATGTACCCCAACTTGATCAGAATAATTCTGAATGGGAAACAGCAGATTAACTAGACACAAGAGTACGTTAGATCAAATGTGCCAGAACTTTTTGTAGTGATGAAAGAATCATTGAAGTAAAACATCTCCAAATTAGCTGAAAGAAAAAGAATATAAATACAGGCCTTTGGAGTCCTTCATACTAGAGTACAGAAAAAATCGCATCCTTCTGCAATTATGCCAGATGCAGGTTATCAATAGTTACATATTACATTTTGTAAATATAGAAATTCACAATATGTGCTGATAATCCAAAGCATGCCTGATAATGCTGCCTCTTAGGATCACTCACTCAGATTCACGCTTGAGAAACTCCAACAGAAACTCGCTCCAAGTATCTATAGGCCCTGGTAAACACCAGTGTAAGCAATCATTTTGCACTTTTGCATTCTTATCCTTTGCAAATGGATAGGAATAACGATAAGGACCTGGGTGTCCATCAGGTCTTAACAATGAAAGCCAGGTTGTATCAAGGAGTTTGAATTTCAATCCCCTAGCAGCACCCTCTTTTGCTGCTTTCTTGAACTCTTCCGACTGAATCTTATACATTTCTATATTTATACCATCCATTGTAATCTCATTGTTCTTATAAGGAAGAGTTCTTTCGCAAGATCCTCCATTGTCCCACCTACCATTTTCAAAGTGGTCAGGAGTAAAAGTCCTTAAGAAAGTCAATCCTTTATATTCTGGCGAAGAGGTGAGGACCTTAAAAGCCAAACGGAGGGCTTTCCTATAGGCAAAATAAAACCCTAGCTGTGTGTAATTAGTACCTGGACAATAATGACAACCAACAACCTCATCCTTTTCTAAATAAATGGATGACTTTAAAAACCATTGGCCTCCAGAGATGAGCACAATATCAAATTCATGCAACTCAGATGTCCACCTATCATCAGCAACATCGAGATGGAGTTTGAGTTGATCCCTTGTAGTACCTTCTATCTCTTTTGTTGTTTCCTTAACAAAGAAAGGTGACCATAACACTGCAAGAGTGAAGTTGTATGATGGGAAATACCATCGTCTAAATTTATCAGTTCCATCATTATATATATCCCTGGGATCTTCCACCTGACAGTCAAAAAAAAAAGTTTACAATAAATTCCTGACTCCAGTCCCAATCCTTTCAGTTTTAAAAAGAGCATTTTTTCCTATTAACCATACAAACCACAATATAAGAAGAATCTAACACAGATTCATAACAACTCAGTACTCTGTGAGATCATTTACACCTGCAGGAAATTATTATGTAGATGCTAGATACTGTAGACTCAATTTGTCGTAAATGCAACTGAAAAAGAAAATGAAAACACATTTTTTCATTTTTGTTGCTGCAAGCAGTAATGAAAAAGTAACCAGGCATATCATAATGCAAGCCACAACTGAAACATTGTCAAACAACAATTAAAAATGCATATTGAAAGGCAACCATGTTCAACCAAGCTTTAAAACAAACCAAGAATCTGCATGAAGAAATCAGATACATCCAACAAAAGAATTGCCTTTCGGGAATCTATTTGGTATCATAAACACAATAATGTCTGTCAACCAAACCAATCTGCTCTCTGCAAAAATGCATCTTTGTCAAAACCTTACTCAAACTAGAGCCAATGATGTCAAATATTCATTGAAGTATAGGAAGCATTTCTAACATAGATTTAAGAGCAGAATAGTTTATTTAACTATTTTCAATTTTGTCACTTGATATATTAATCTCAAGAGCTTTAGTATGGTATCTGTACATATAAACATCAAGTTTTCTGCAAAAAAGGACTTCTGTATAAAGAATGTCAAACTCATAAGTGTAATCGTATACTGCTCTTGCGTTTTTTAGGGTAATATTCTTTGGAAACATGTATAACATTTGTAAGATATCGTTCTCTTAAAAATAATCAGTAAAAAGATTTAAGTATACAATCCGATTCTTTTACTTTTACTTTTCATTGTGCACCTTGCAATTTCTTTGGAAAATTTAAGCAGTCCCAAACATGATATGTGATTTTTCTGAGTACAAATTTAAAGTCTTTTTCTAAGCATATCACTTTAGTTTCTCACGTAAACAGCATGCAGCTTATTGAAATGCAACTTCAGTAAGAGTGCCTGGAGAACTGCAGATATTCAGGCAAATGTAACATCTACCTAACTCATTTTATATTCCCACCTATAGTATCTCAGCAAACCTTCTCATCTGACAGTAGATTTTCAATTTACAACTGAAAAGAGATGATGGAAACCTAACTACAAAATAGGAGCACCAAGGATGATTTGAGGGGTCTACACAGCCAGCATGTGTCCTCGAAGAAATGCTAAGAAGTAAACTAAACCCCATTTACAACTAACTGAAAACCAAGTATATTGTGGACTCATATTGTGATCCATGTTGTAGAGCACTATAGTGCCAATTGAGACATCTCGTTTGCCAGTCATAGCTTTGTGATTGAAGCTAAGAATGAATAGACTGTAATGAAAGCGTATGGAAATCTCTCTGGCAGAATTTGAACCACAAGAATTGCTACAGAAACCCAGAAAATTAAAAAATACAGTCCTGAACTGGATTCAGGTGTTACCCACCAAATCGGTTCATCCTATCTGCCAACTCAGTTTTTTCTTTTCCACTTGTAACAGACAGAAGATGAAGTGTCACATGAAGAAGAGCAACAGTTCATTTTTCATACCAATCACTTGCCTTTTATTGTTCTCCTTCTTGCTGCTCATTTCTCCTTCTTTGTTCCGTTGGGTCCTATTGGTCTTTGTGCTGTGTTTAGTTTATGTTTCTTTTTTTGGTCTTTCTGTATGGTTTGTACGTCTTTGATTGTATGTTGGTTGATGGTTCTCTTTCCTGCAATTTAGTTTTGTTTACCTTCTCACTTTTTGGTTGGTCTTGTCACCTCAAGAATTGGGGCTATTTCCTCCTTGCAAGGTTACGAGACTTTTCCAGATTTTCTTCCTGATACTTTTGGGATGTTGAAGCAGTAGTGGTACAAAAGATGATTTGACACTAAGTCTCTCTGTACACCTGGCTGAGAAGAACACTGGAGGGAAAGATAAAACACCGGGGGGTGAAGAAGAAACCAAAACTTTCAAGCAAGCATTGGTCAGTGAAGAGAGTTGAAATTATTGCCGGAGCAGAATTTGAGTTTGCAGAGAAGAGTGGATAGTCTTTCAAGCACAGGATGAAACAAGCCAGCAGGGTGAGATCCCTACAGATTTTTTTCTGGCCCATAATGAAGCTGTGTTGTCTATGATTGAAAATGAAGAAAAATGATTACAAGCTGTTGGATTTTTTATTTAGTTTTGGTTTAATTCTTGAACCCTCGATGCTCTGCCTTCTCATAAGTTTTTTGATGATTAGATATTAGGATATTGATGTGACTTTCTATAGAATACTTTAAAAAGGCTTGTTTTTTTAGTGCTTTAAGAATAGCAAAATGCAAAAATGGGTTATTTCCAAAAGTTTTTGGAATGTGGGACATTTAAAGCTTTTGCATGGGACCCCATCCTCAACCCAATCAATGTTATTCTTTAGTGTACTCCAAGATGGATTGCAATATGTGATATTCCAACTAATAGATGATTTTTCCTACCTCAAGTTTTGGAAACCTAGGGTGAAGTAATAAAAATAGAGGAAAACATATGTTCCTTGCCACTTATGAATGCTCGGATCTTAATGTCTCTGAAACCTGCCTCTTGTTTTCCTGACTTTTCTCATTGCTTAATCATAATTTTGCGGTTACATGTAAGGTTAAGAATTTAGGGGTCATAAATGCTTGTTTTTTGTGTAAAAAAGATGGTAATGTTAGAACAAATTGTCCTCTGTTGAATAGAGATTCTAAGATCCATGAAACTAAATATTTTGTGGACTACCATTCTTCTACAGATGGCATGCAAATTGATTTGTAAAAGTTAAATTTCAATAATACTGTTCTTGAAAATGAAAAAACATTCCTGTAATATATCAGGATGAATATATTGTAATTCGTGCAGATGGCAGCAAGACAACAGTAAATTCGTTGAATTGTAAAACTGAGGATGAATATACTAGGATATCTGTTGACTCCAAAGATTTTGTTAAAAGGTCTTTGTCAAAATGACTGAAAGTTGCTGCTTGGTTTGAAGGGGGCATATCAAATGCACCTAATCAAATAGTTGGTAGTAGAAAAGAGCAGGTTGGTCGGATTGTGTGAAAAAAAATTTACTCTGTTTTTTAATTGAGAATGCGATTAAAGGATGCCAAAACTGCTAATACATGCATACAGAGAGAAATAGTGGCAGGAGCTATAGAGTTTGGTGAGGAAGACAAACAGTCATCCTCCAACAACACTATTAGATCTGCACTATTTCTTGCAATTGAATCAGATTGATTCCTTTTGTCATCTTGCGCTTCTCATTCTTATTCTTCTTGGTGTTTTTTGGTATTGTTTTTGTTGATTTTATGGTAGTGCTCATTAACCACAGGCAAACATCAGATCTGTTGCCTTCCCAACCATAGACGATAAGCTCTTATCATCACCCCCGAGCACACTATATGTCCTTCATGTTATTGAATTCATTGACTATTATTATATGTATTTTGTGGCTATGGATGGTATGAGGTATTACATCTATCTTTAAAGGCAATATCTTAAATACTTCATTCCTTAGTGTTTGAAGGAATTTCACCTTATTTATATGTTTTATTGTGTTTCCCTATTTGCAATGTTTTTGTTATATAGTTTTGTGTTTCTCCTGTGATCTGATGCCATGTTATGTCATTAGATAAGTGATCCAAGATGTTTGACTTTAGGTGATTTAAAAAATAGTTCGACTCTACACCCAACTGATAAGGCATTGATTTACAAACTAAACCAAAGATTCTAAGGTTCTCCTATGCCCCAAGTATACCACAGTCCCTAGATAGAGCCAACTGATGTACCCATACAAATGTTTTGTATTGTTTCAAGATTTCCCTAAACTCTTGTCTTGTTGACAATCACAAGTCATGTATTAGATTTTAACTTGTTCATCTATGTGTTTTTTGTCTTTTCTTGTATATACCTTTGTAGGATTGACATATATAAATATCAAACAGATTAGCAGAGAAAAGGTGAAAGATGCTAATGCATAAAAACAGCAAGATCAAGTAAGGTTGTGCATTAAACAGAGAAGAGATTAGAGTTTTTGTTGAAGATTGCATGATATGTTAGAAGCATGCTAGTATACATAGGAGACCTGATTCAAATTCAAGTTCATAATTCACCTTTACAAGTACACAATTGAGTGAGAAGAGTTAGTACCAAAATCAAAGGTTTGCAATTATTCTTATTAGGCACACACTTCAATGAGTAGAAGTCAAGTTCACAAAACACCTTATTGAACGTATGATTGTATAAGGGCACCCTTGCCTTTCAAAGATGAACTTTACAAAATACTATTAGGCATGTGCCTAGGAGTGTAAACGTAAAATCAAAAAGATAAAGACATGCAAACTACGTGGTGCCTGCTTTGTACTGTAGTTGATCAATTTCTTCATGGCATCAACAAATTTACTAGAGTCTTTTGGAGGGGTTGTTCAATAAATAGTTTTAGTTCTCTATTTTTGGCTGAGTATGCCTTTTGAGTTATCTATTTTTAAAGTCTTGTTTTTAGATCTCCTTTTTTAGGCAGTGAGAGGTTTGAGATCTTTATCCTTGGATCTATTATTAGTTTATAACTATCCTTATCTGGAATTTAACTAAAGATTGCATAAGTTAGGATTTAGTATGTGGAGATAATTATGTAATAAAGTTTCTTTGCATGCAAGAAGAATATTCTTAGCTTAGTAGTTGTTAGAATTTTTTTATTTCTTATGCAAAGATATGTAAATAAATATCGTTTGGACATAGTTTTTCAAGTTCAAGCCTAGTTGTTGCCGATATTTTGCACTTTTACATTCAATTATCTTGTGCTAAGTAGTAAGTACAATCTAATAGTTTATGCAAGCTTTGTATTGTAGATTTTTATCAAAAATGTCTTGTAGCTTTGTATGCAACTTTTATGTGCTCGACTCTTAGTAATCTACTTCTATTCCCATTCAATCTTGTTTTACATGCACATTTCAGTCTCTTGTGTTTAACTGAAATTGCAAGTATTCATAGTTGTTTGAGGTTTATTTGTGTAGTAAGATATAAAAGATAAGACCTCTTATTTACAGGAGGAGTGTTGTATTGCCTTATCCCGTAGCCTAAAAACGAAAGTATGGTGTTGCACAATAAAATACCTGCTAGTTCTAGGTATTTTTTATAAATTGCCGTGTTATGAAATACATCATTTCCTCCACTCTTCTAAAAAGGGATTTCCCCCTCATAATTCAAAGAATAGTTCTACTATACACATTGTTATTTGTCACATTAAAGGTGTGTGTTAAAACACTAAAACTTCTTTTAAGATATTGTTGTGACGTATTCACATATCGCCCCATTGCAAATGGGGACCCCTACCTTTTACTTTCTAGGGTTAGTTATCTTGGTCTTCTAGGTTCTTGTCTAGTGACCTTTTGCATTTGAAGGGTCGCCAGGGGGCTCATTAGGGTAGCAAGCTTTGCTTGAGTCAGGTGGATCTACTCAAGAGGTCAGGTCAATTGAGTGATTAGGGGTAATTTAGATCATTCCTAGGGTGTTTTTTGTGTACTATTTGGTTGCACTTCAAGTTGCTAAATCAAACCTTGGTTGAATACATAATGTCATCTTGATCCTCAAATGTCCTGAAATTTGGCTAAGTCTGGAATGTCATCCTGATCCTGAAATTTGACTGTCTAGAAAATTGAAGAATCCTCCAAAAACTAGATTTTGCATTATAACTCCTAGAGGTCCGAAACCACTCTCAAACATCCTGACAGTATATATGGAATATAACTTAAAGTATTTCTTATACTTAAATGTTATATTCCATATATGAATCCTGACGGAGAGGCTAAAATGTCAAATTTCGCTCTTGAACCTTCCAAAGGGAGAGCGAAATTTCACAAAGGACCTAAATTCTTCACCTAAATCATTGAATGGTTGAGCAAATTTGCAAGGATAGGGAAGGAAATGGATCTAGGATCAAGTCAAAGGCAAAGTCAAGTCAAATCCAAGGTGAATTGAGCCTAGAATAGGAATTTCGCTCTTGACCCTTCCAAATAGTCCAGAGCGAATTCCTCTATAAGACACTCTACATTGCCCAAAGCCATGAGCTAATCCATGTCCCAGGTATTATTGAAGGCAATTCACTTGTTTAAATGAAGAAATGTGGGAAATGGAGTCAGAAATCAGCCAAAAATGCAAATTTCGCTCTTGACCCTTCCAAAGGGTCCAGATCGAAATTCTTGTAAGACCCTATTTCTTCACAAAATCTTGAACTAGATGCCAACTTGAGGAGTAAATTCACTTGATCATGATGGAAGGAGGCCTAAGAAGTTATATCCAAGCCAAAGAAGGGAGGAAAAAGATGAGAAATGAGCCCAAGTAAGAATTTTGCTCTTGACCCTTCCAAAGGGTCCAAAGCGAAATTCCCATAACCTCTATGTTGCTCTTTGTTATGACCAAGTTTTTTGACTTCTAAGGCATGGTTGGGAAGATTTTGATGTGTACTTGCCTTTGAAAGGTAGCTTGAGGCAATGGAGTGGTGAAAATCAACCTAAAACTTGAATTTCGCTCCTGACCCTTCCAAAGGGTCTAGAGCGAAATTCTTGAAAACACCTATTTCCCCCTTAGATGAGGTCAAGACCTTGGTTCTTATGGCGTGGATGGAAGTGAAGTGATGTGTCCTTGCCTTTGGAGGTGGATTGGAGTTGAAAAAATGAAGAAATGAGCTCAAGACATGAATTTCGCTCCTGACCCTTCCAAAGGGTCCAGAGCGAAATTCCCAAAATCTCCCTTTTCTCTCAATTTTGTGTCAAGCCAAGTGTGGATCAGGGTGAATTAAGATTGAAGATGTCCTTAAGCATACCTTTGAATAGCTTGTGACCATCAAATATGAAGGAATTGAGCTAAAACTTGAATTTCGCTCCTGACCCTTCCAAAGGGTCTAGAGCGAAATTCTCTAAAGGTCCTGTCCTTGGCCATGATTTGGAGCGAATTTCTCCTTTCAAGCCTTCTTAGGGGTCAAACAAATGTTGCTTTCATGAGAGAGGGATCCAAAGTTGAAAGCCAAAGGAAAGCAAGGTATGAAGAATGAATCTAGGTGAAGGAAAACAAGCAAATCTTGAATTTCGCTCCTGACCCTTCCAAAGGGTCCAGAGCGAAATTCCCAAAATCACCTAATTTGCTCATGATGGAGGCTAAGATATGGATTCTTGGGCCTTGGTGGAGAGAAGACTAGTGTATGCTCCTGACCCTTCCAGAGGGTCCAAGGTGAAATCCTTTGAAACTCCTATTTTTCACCTTGTTTGAGCTAGGCAAAGGGCTAGTTGTGAGATTATGATGAGAAGAGGTTTGAAGGCTAGGCCTAAGATTATGAAATGATGAAATGAGGTCTAAATTGAGAAAAATAGCAAATTTCGCTCCTGACCAAAGGGTCCAGAGCGAAATTCTTATAGGGCCTGTCCCTGGGGAGGATCCTAAAGCAAATTCCATTTTGATCCCTTTTTGTTAATGATTTAAGGTAAAAGTGTTATGACCAGGATAAATATATCATGTGTGCTTAATCATCTTTTGGTTTGTTTTGCAAATGGAAGAAAATCAGGCCAGGACAAGGACGACCTATTCTAAGCCCATCATCATCAAGGACGTTCCAAAGGCATGGAGGAGGACTCAAGATGCTTCTAAAGCGTTGGAAGGCTACAAGTGTTCGAGGAGTTCCAAGCTATCCTCAAAAGACTCCATTTTACCACACAAAAGACCCACATGATGACAGAGAAGAATGACCATACCAACACTTCAAGGCGAGACATGCTACCAGAGAAAGAACACTTGACAGTGAGGAAGCCTCATCAAGCACATGGAAGTCAAGGAGTGCATCTTTCTTCGCATCAAGGACAGAGGAGGATCAACCAAGATACAAACGTTAGACAAGGTGGCATCCCAGTCACTTTCCCTCCAATCGGATTGGTCCACCTCAGCATGTCTAGATTCAATGTACCTAATTTATCAGGGATGACAGAAACCTCGGTGTACCTACCCCTGCTTCCTATTGGTCCACACTCATTGAATGTAATTTTCTCATTGGCTAAGGAAGTTTGTTGTAACAAACCCTAATTAGGGTTTCCATCTTGTAATCCTAGCCATTCATTCTAAATCAATCAGAGCCATCAAATTGTAAAGAGCTCTCTATATAAAGCCCTTGCTCTTCATTTGTAAAGGTTAATAGTCAGTGAATAGTTAGAGATAGTCAAAAGTCAGTAGTGGTAGTTCAAGAGCAATTAGTTTTTAGGGTAGAGTAGAAAGAGAAGGCAAAGATTGTTGTCAAGACATTGTTGCAAAAGACATGTAAACTTCATTGAAGAAATGGTGAATTCTATGTGTTAATTCAACAATTTGCATGGTCTCTATACTTCTCAAATTTAATTTCATGTTATTAGATGAATGGAAGGAATTTGTATGATCAATGGTGAAATTTGTATATACATACTACTAGTGGTTTGTTGATTGCAAACTTGCCTTGCGTAGTCAACTGGAATCATTCAGCTTAAGCTTAACTTCAATTATCGCTTCTTCATTGATATGCATCAACCTGACGGTGTCTATGCTTGTAGTGGTGATCTGAACATCATAAAGCTTTCCTTAGAAGATCGCACTAACCTTGTGGAGATGATCATAGCATGTCAAAGCAAGACTTAGTTAGAGTTTCATCAAAGGTCATCCATTGCTCCTACATTCTTAGCATTAGAATTAGATTCCTCTCCAACCTTTATCCTTTTTTCTCTTTTTTAAAAATCAAGGATTAGTAAAGACCCACATTCCAGTGATATCCAAAGTAAATCAGATGCTCAGGTCATCAAATGTAAGTCCCCTTGTGATTCCAACAAAATCACATCATACCGCAAGAGCTTATCCACACGTAGAGACCCTACATATCAAAACCTTGGAGTTGCCTCGATTAATCCTTTGGCGAGATCTTCAGCAGTCGGGGAAACTTTGTTCAAGAGAGGATAAGATACCTTGGTATTTTATTCTGTGTTTGGTTGTGTTCAAAAGACACATCAACAGTTACCTAAGGTGCAAAAGAAGACTTATTCATTGATTCAAAATTCTAGTAATACAATTTTCAAAGATAAAATTCAGTGGGCATGAGATGAAAGGCGGAAACATATTTAATAGGTAGGTGGGTGTAATCTTTTGGATGCATCCTCTAGATACATTTATGCCTTGCTATCTTTCTCCAATACTTGGTTTTCCAATGTTTAACTCTTTGTGGGGGTGGTACTCACTCAGTGGAGTGTTGATCAAGTAGGTTTAAATGGATTTGATCTTAGTTTCCTTGGACCTAAAAATCCTTTTCCCATTGAATTTGAATTCATCAAAAACCTACTGTCGGTGTCAGTTGTTTTCCTGCAAAGTCAAATCCATGTTTGGTTTGTGGTCAAGATGAATCTAATCTCTTTAAGATCTTTTCTTTGATTGTCCATTGTCTAGGTTGATTTCGTATTGATTTCTTTCCATATGGAGGGTCTGTTACGATAAATTGGTGGGATATTTTATTTGGTTTTTATTACTTGTGATGGTCATTCATCTGAATTCTTGTCCAAGCTTCGGTTACTATTTGCTTCTAAAATTCTATGGCGCATTTGGGTTGAAAGAAATTATGATGTGCTTCAAGCACGATGAAGGGATCTCAATGACTTCTCTACAAAAGTCATTATTTCCTAGTTTTCTTTGCAGGTGAGCCTTCAAGCTTGTAAATCTTATGAAGAAACTAAAAAAATTATTGTTGAGGGAAGATCCTTTTCCGCTGATATTAAAGTAAAAGATAATAATGCACCTGAATGGTTTCATGGTTCACTTGCTGTCCATTATCCCCCTGATAACTGGTTTGCAAAGAACGTGCTTCTAAAGATGGTCCTTCATCTTCTGACTTGTTTGGTGATGAAACAGTGATGTGGATGCCACATCTGCTCCTCAAATTGTTCTTGTAAGTGCTACCTGTTATCACAAAAGCTTGCACCCTTGCTAAGCAATCAACTCAGCAACCTTGTGAAACATGGAAACAACCCCGAAGTGTGGGACCTTGCGCAAGGGGTTGAATCTCCGGAGAAGGCCAACTTCCTTCTTCAAATAGGTGCAGGTGTTGAACCAACTCAACACTCTAAAACTAATTCCTAAGCCTACCTAAACAACTTGCAGAGGTAAAGGGAAGAGAGAATGCTGGAAATAGAAGGAGGTGATGCACCAAGAAGAGATTGTTCCTCTCCCCACCCGAGATGGCACAAGGAATCAATTGAAATGCTCAAGAGACACACAAACTTCAATTGCATGAGTGACCCAAACACATGTGGGGGTTAGGATTTTCTAAGTGTCAAGAGAGGAGAAGGATTCCCACAATTCACACTTAGAAAACAAGTTAACACATCATACATGTGAAAGAAAACCACAAACATACACTTATAATGGAGGTAAGAGCACATACACAACATGCATAAGTTAAAGTAAGGCAAGAATGGTAGTTTCAATTCATTCAAAGGCCAAAGGCCAAACTTACAGTTGCAGAAATGCAAAAATATTACAAGTATTTAAGAGAAGAGAAAAGTATAAGAAAGCTCAAGCCAGGAGGGAGAGAACCCTTTACAATGAGGCTTAATAGCCTTTATATAAAAAAAATGGGTTACAATGGTGATCATGACCCCTGCATGTCAGTCTGGAAGTGCATGCACATGGCTTGTACATGCAAGCAACCTAGCCATACCTCTAAAGGCAATTCTGAGGAAGGTGGATTGACTAACCTTCCAAAGTCAGTCATGACATAAGTCACCGAGCATGGCCCCGTACCTCCCTTGATGCAAATTCTGCAAAAAAACATTTAATGCACCCTTGTGGCTCCACAAAATAAAGTGCACAAGTCACCAAAACTGTCGAAGCATTAAAAGCCTTGAGTGTTGATCACGCCATCCGGAAGTGTCGCCAGTCGGAAGGAAGTTCGGAAACTTCGGAAGTTCGGACTCCCAAAGTGGGAAAACAAGGGAAGAACTTCGCAACCTCGGGGTTCCGGAGTTCCGGGATAGGAGAAAGGAGGGCAGCAAGGAACCAAGGAACCTCGGAACCTCGGGGTTCCGGAGGAACTAGAGAGAAGGCAAAGGGGGAAGGAACTTTGGAACCTCGGGGTTCCGAGGTTTCGGAGAGAAGAAGGAACAAGGGCTAGGAGGGAACTTCGAAACCTCGAGGTTCTGGAGTCTCGAAGAAAGGCAAGGGAAGGGAACTTCGGAACCTCGGGGTTGGTTCCGAAGTTCCGGGGAAATGCTCAAAGGAGGGTTCCGAAGTTCCGAGAAAGGGGAGGAAAAGAAGGAACTTCGAAACCTCGAAGTTCTGGAGAAAGGGGAGGAAAAGAAGGAACTTCGGAACCTCGGAGTTCCGGAGGAAGGGCTAAGCTAGAGAAGGGAACTTCGGAACCTCGAGGTTCTGGAGTTACGAAGAAGGGAAGGGAAAGGGAGAAGAACTTCGGAACCTCGGGGTTCCGGAGTTCCGGAGCAGGAAAGAAAGCGGCTAAGGCAAAGAACTTCGGAAACTCGAGGTTCCGGAGTTCTGGAAAAGGAAGAAGGAAAGAGACAAGGGCAAAGAACTTCGGAACCTGAGGGTTCCGGAGTTCCGAAGAAGGGAAAAGAGAGGGCAAAAAGAAAAGAACTTTGGAACCTCAGGGTTCCAAAGTTCCGGGGAAGAAGAAAAGGCCAAGGGAGGAACTTCCTTCAGACAAGGCAACACTTCACACTTCATGATTCTTCTCTCCTTGATCAACTGGGGCCGCGATGGTCCATGGAACGTATCTCTGATCGGTTCTCACTGATGGACCAAGGGTGTCATAAAATGACAACACTACCCTCAATGGCAAACAAGGGAGTGCATTGGCTTCAGGATAAAGACTGCTGAAAATAATTAATCAGTTTCTGGAAAGCATTGACAAAAAGGAAAAAGTAAAAACCCAAAGGCAAAAGGATAGTTAATTTTGCTGCTGGTTTGATATACTACTGAACTGTTTTTTTGCTGATGTGGACTGATGAACTTTTTTGTATTGGGTTTTGTTGACAAATTATGTTATAAATGATCTGCTATATGCTCATTATGAGCTCTTCCGTGTAATTTTGAAACATATTAGGTTGTTTGAGGAGCTGGCTTTGTTAGTTTGAGTGCTATATCACTCTTGAAGCTATGTTTGGTTAATATTGGTATGAACTGGATGCTCTTTTGAGCCATATTTGTACTCTATAACCAGTATTAAAAAATATTTATGGATGAATGAATATGTATCTCTCTAGTTTTATTTATAATTTGTTTCTACATACGATACATCTCAATGCTAGCAATTAGAGCGGTGTCCACTGTATATCTCCTGGGATTCAGATCAATAAATATAAGACTCTTCTATGCATCCAAGACTTTGTCTCCTGCCCTTTGTTCCTCCATTTTCTGTTCAATTAACTAAATGCTTAATAATCTGTTTCTTAAAATAAGATGTGTTCACTGTTCTCTACTTTGAAGTACTGTCTGAGGCTCTTCATTCACTGATCCCTTTGTGTTCTTCTTATGGATGTTTGTGAAACTCCAATCATTTTGTTGCACAGTATGATATATGTTGTAGAATGTAATGTCCCCACTCGGGATTCACCTTGATTTAGTCCTAAAACAAAAATTCTAACTTAAACTGAGAATTGTAATACATTCATAAATATAATTTCATTAATTCTGAAGAGATTATACTATAATATTCAATTCATAATGCTAAGAATAGTTTTGGAAGATAGACTTATCTTGATAGCTTCCTCTGATTTGACCATGGGAGATATACTATGACTGAAACAATGATGTCTGCAGATCTCAAAGTGTTGCTCTTGAATTTGGTTATGGTTCCTCACACAAGATGATAGACTTTGATGACTTCGTTCTTTAATTAATATCTCACAAAATTTCATTTATTTGCTTCATTGATTCATATTTATTCTCCTTGAATGGTCTTCCTTTCTATATTTATATCTGCTCCAATGTGCTTTATAAATATGCTAAACTATGCTTCATAAATCTGCTATAATCCCCATCTTATATTTCCTTCACAAATTCTTCTTTTGACAAATCTTCTATTATATTTTCTTCATATTATCTGCTGATGTATATCCCATCTATTTCTTTTCTTACCCCACCCCTCTCTCTTTTATATCCTCATATCAGTCGAATAGGCATAGCCTTTGAAATTAGATATTTCCTTTTATAAGAAATATGTCTTTTTAGGAGCTAATCACTGTCTAAATTCATATTTGTTTTATTAAACGATCTTAATGAATCGCTGCATTATGTTATGATTAATAACTGTCTTTGATATATTAATGCTTGTATATCAGCGCTGCCTCTGATATGTTAACGCTGCTATATAGGCACTGCTCTCACTAATCTTCTTTAGAGAATTAGTCATTGCCTCTTTATCATGCTGCCTTAAATACTATTCTCCTTAATAGAATTGTTGCATTCAACTTGTGTAATCGCTGGTAGTTTATCATTCAATTTCTATTACTTTTGAATGTCATGTTTGGCTAGGGCAAATTAAAATTCATCCGATAATATCATGGTTCCATGTCCTGTCTTCCTCCTCCAATTAGAAAGATACTGATCTTGTTCTTATATCTCCAAAACCGAAGGGTTGGCATCCTTTGAGGTTTGACTAGTCACATCTCTTCTTGATCGGTTTCTTCATAACTATGCCTCCCTTAGGCAAATCGTATTACTTCATAACAACCGGTTTAATATATTCAACTCACCCCTTTACTTGTCTTAATCGCTGTCCTGCTAATTGGTATCTGATCCTTTAATCACACCTTATAATCAGTTAGTTACTGATTCTTACTAATAATCGATAGCTGTCTTCGTGTGTACTATCGCCACTGTTAGACTCTTCATAATGATATCTACTAGATGTTGGTTCGTCTCCTTGTCTTAATTGATATTGCAATCGATGTTATTAAACATTGTCGTCAATGAGATAGTCGCTAATTATAGTTGTACTTTGCACATCGCTCCATTAATAATCGATATTTCAATTTGTTCGATATTATCAAAGTGCTGCAAGCCAAATTGATATTCGACTAGTTGTCTTTACTTCAAGTCGACATTACTTAATATTATAAGTCGCTGCTTAGTATTCTATTGACGATCGTCTCACAATGTGATTCCACACATATTAATTCTGCTGACTTATCATTCCAATATTTGACGTTGTTTATTGCTAGTTGATAGTCTCTGTTCTATCGGATAAGGTAATTTCTCATATATTAGTCGATTATCTTAAGTTGATACTCTCAGTATCATATCAATGCTTGGATGATGCTGTATCGATTATATTTTATTATTGTTTATTTATTTATTTTATTTGAATATTTCAATTAATAAATATTAATTAAATAATAGTATAAATAAATAAATTTCAAATAATCATTCATTGGTAATTATTATATTAATTAATAATAATTGTTTCTTTTAGGATATATATATATATATATAAAACGATCAAGGAGGGGACATGACATAGAAACTTTCAAAGAACACACCTTTATCTTTAGCACTGTTGCACAGAGTCCCAGCTGTAAAAGTCCTCCCAGTTTAGATTGTCCTCTGACATCAAATATAGTATTTATTGCTCTTACAAGAATAATCTAAAGAAGGAACTCTGAATTTGCTGAACTAAGGACTGGCTTGCATTTCCCATACTTCCTCTGCACTTTGAAACTTTCCTTTTTTATTCTAATTCACTAACATTCACATCATGGGGAATTCTTTCAATCCTGTTTCTGTTACAAAAAAATTACCTTCAACATTGCTTTTCATTGACAATTTAGTTCTAATTTATGCACATTCACATCAGGGGGAGTTATTTCAATCCTGCTTCTGTTACAAACAATTTATACCTTCAACATTGCTTTTAATGAACGATTTAATTCTAATTCATGTACATTCACATCACAGGGAATTCTTTCAATCCTGTTACTGTTACAAACAATTTACATTTAACGTTGCTTTCCATGAACAATTTGATAAACTAAGTGTAAATAATGCACTTTCACATTCCCTTACAAACAATTTACCATCAACATTGTTTTATATAAGCCAATCGATGATTGGGATATCTATCTCCAGGATTTTCCACCAACAAGAAAGCAATTTTATTGATCCAAAAAGCACAATATTTGCAAGAGAGTGAGTTTCTTTTGTACTTTATAATATTGTCAAACAACCTGTGATACCCTGCAAGAATATTTATGGCATAATTTGCATTGACTAGACAGTGACTAGCCATCAAAAATACCACTGCTGAAAGACAACACGAGTGACTGTGAAAAGGAGATCCTCTCTTGGAGGATGCTATTAAAAAATGATCTATCAAATTTTAACAAAGCATTCAAAGTCAATGCCAGGAGGGAGGGGAAAAGAAAGGTAGTTAAGGATAAGATTCAAAAGTAGCTGTCAAAGTAGCAAAGTGTGAAAAGAAAACAAAAGAATGGGATGAAAAAAGGAAAAAATGAAAAAACTATTATGAATGGTTCAAATTTATCCCATAACTTTACATGTCCAGTGCATTGAGATATGTGATAGTGAACAGGGTATATTATCATTTTAAATAAACGGGAAGCTTTTCCTTCCCAACTCCTCTTCTAGTAAGTAGGATGTTTGTTGGTCCTTGTCATTGGATGGCAATTCAAAAAGTTTGAAGTTAGTCTTGAGAATATTTAACTTTTAATTGTCTCATGAGAATCACAAAACTATGGGTCATCTTATTCGTAAAAAATTCAGGAATTTTACTGTGTTGTAAAATCCCAGCATTAAGGAAACTAAACACTGGGTCCCATTCACACACACTTTCTCTATTGAACATATAATTAAGAAAACAAGTGTTTTAGCAATGTACATCCAGAGAGGTATTTGTAATCTCCCATTGATTGTGGCTTTGTTTTCACTATTTAGGGCTTCACGTGGGAATTTCTGCTACCTTTAATTCAAGGTTCTACATGCCAAGTTTACATGTCCACCACAGTGAACTCAGCAATTTCAGTTGGAATTAATTGTGATGAAATCACAACCCCGAAGTAATCGGTAGATCAAAACTGTTTGATTCTCAGTAGCCTGTGACTATTGAGACTGCTTATTATACACAAGTAGATTAAATCCTTATCACAGAAATTCACATGATAAAATACATGGGAAATATTGTCAACAAGTACACTGGTTATTTATGTCAAACTACAATTTAAAACCAGTGTTCCACGGCCGTTGGGGATGGGGACACAGGGATGGGTTTCGGGGACAGGGGAACAAAGGGCCTAAGTTTGGGGACAGTGGGGGGATGACGGCGGGGGAGGGGCAAGGGGGGACGGTGCTGATATACATATAGTACTTGAAAAACTAGTTATGAAAAGATGAATAAGAATTATATTTCAAATGGAACTATGACAAATTAGTAAAATAGCAAAATTGCAAATACTAAATACTAAGATTTCTTGAATACTAAATAAAATTTGACAAATGAAATTGTCAAATTGGAGATTTCTATTCTATTGAAAATATGATTTATGATCATGATTCATCATTGGCTTATTAGTTGTTACTTGCTTAAAATTATGGTTTGATGGGGGTTTGGGGGCAACACCAAAACAAGGTTGAGGGTAGCACCCTTGGCAAGGGTCTAGGCAAGAGAAAGAGATGTAGAGATAGGTCTAGATCTTGGGGGTAAGAGAAGAGAGTGAGATAAAGAGAGGTGGAGAGAAGGATTAGAGGGGAAGAGTGACAGGTAGAGAGATAGGCCTAGAGTTGAAGGGAGACAAAGTGAGTGAGATAGAGAGAGCGAAAGAATACTGATAGGAGATTGCTGATTACTGAGATTTGAAACCACTCTCAAACATCCTGCCAATATATACACGAAATATAATTTGAAGTATAAGCCTTTCTTATACTTAAATGTTATATTTCATGTATAAATCTGATGAAGAGAATGAGACTAGCTTGATGACAAGGATGCCATTTTCGCAAATTTTCCACCATTTTTGCTTAGGGTTCAAATTTCTAAGTTGGGGCTATGGGAGACTCCTAGGCGTCCCTGAGACGGCCAGGAGACTCCTAGGACTTCCCAAGACGTCTTGGAGGCATCTGGATGTCCCCGGTGTCACCGGACATCAAGGTGGCGGTGGTGGGACGGCGAGGGACGCCCCATCCCCGTCCCCCGTCTCGGAGACGTCCCTGTCTTAGAGACGCGGGGGTTTGGAGGGGGAAACGCATCCTCATGGTTCACTGTTTAAAACTAAGTGTCAATGTTACACAGCATTTCAAAATTTACAGTTTTCCCCCAACTAATTTAATAAAGCAAATAGATACATGAAAAAGGGCAAATAATGCAGAAACCTGCAGCAGAACCAACAATAAAGACCTGTCATGAAAAATTAGCCTATCCATGGAGGCAATGACAAAAGAAATAATCATTTAAAACAGACACCCAAAAAATGGCTTTTGCAATTTAACTTCTTTTGCTACTATGAACTTGTCATAATAGTTTGATTTGGCCTTAAGCATCCCTCAAACAGCATGGATGAACTCATAATATTCAAGCCTTGAAACATAGCCCTCAAAATGCATGCTTGCTAGGCAATAACTTTGTGACTACTTGCCA
The DNA here is from genome assembly GCF_030272615.1 of Cryptomeria japonica. Lineage (NCBI taxonomy): Eukaryota > Viridiplantae > Streptophyta > Pinopsida > Cupressales > Cupressaceae > Cryptomeria > Cryptomeria japonica. Next base: position 772,172,356 of record NC_081409.1, on the reverse strand, counting down.
AACTCAAGAATAGCTCGCATTGACTTGTAAGTAACTCACTCAATTACTTGAGATTGAGTAGTACCTAAAACTTGTGGCAGATATTTCCCACAAATTTGCAAATTCACTACAATTGTAGGAAAAACTCATTTTTTTGTGAAAAACTTACCCGCAGTTTTTTCCAATGCCCTTTCAAACCCCCATGATTGGTATTTCATGTGCCCTCACTCAAAGTGAAAATCAATTGTAACTTCACATGCCCTTCATCTATTTGAAGCAAACATGATTGGTATTGTTCAATTAGTTGCAACTAGAAAATGTGCCCTTGTTTTGGTGATAGATATAATTGTTGAATTCTTTGTACCATTTGTTGTATTTGTTCATAGTTGTATTCATAGTGTTTGTAAGTGCATTAAGATGGATTGTATCAAAAACTAGAGCTGAACAAGATTGTTTGCACCATTGAATGGTACTAATTTTATTACTATAACATTTCCTTCCTATATGTTCTTTTACTATTTTTTCAAAACAAAATTAATAAGATTAAAACCATACTTCATGACCCAAAATTTTGACTCAAACTTACGACTTAGCAAAAACTTGGGAAAACCCACCAAAAAAAAAAACATAATTACACACAAAATTAGAAACTAATGCATTTAGAAAACATGTAACTCTATTTTGATCATCAATTTGTCATCATTCAAATATTGCATACATCATACGATCCTCAAATCAATAAATGGCATAGTTCCACGAAGTTTCAAAATATGGGGAGCACATTCGGGGACAACATAGGGATAGTGATGACTCAGGGTCTACGAGGCAGAGATCCCATTGGGGTCAAGGGGCATCGTCCCTAGCATGTTCCTTGTCACAGTTCAGGACAAGTTTGTAATGTCCCCATTTTCGGGCAAAAAATAATTAATTAATTATTTCTTGCCCAAAAATGGGGACATTACAAAGTTTGAGGGGTAGAGCACCTACCACTATGACCATATTTAAGGCATTCAAAACCATGTGGGCGTTCATGGTGAGCACCATATTTCATAATTGATCACTATAATTTATATAGGCTTGTGAAGTATACATATTCTATTGCAAATGAAAATAACATCAATTTTAGAGAATGGTTAGTGATCTAGGTTGCTATAATATATTGAAAAATAAATTCATATGTGCAATTGATTATGTAGGCTAACCAAAACTGTAAGAGCTGTTGCTAGCAATCTTAGAGGCTGATTTTACAGGTTGGTTGTGCACCGAAATGGCCCAAGATTGTAATTGCTTTTAATTTAAAGAGTTTAAGTGAGTAATTTTGGGTAATGAATTGCTAGAGTTTCACAACACATGGGTTTCTCCGAGTTAAATCATTTGTCTTCATTTTGTGGTGATTGTCTTGTTCTTAATTACATTTGCAAGTTTCCAGTTCTCAAATCTGTAATTTAGAGACTAGTGTATGGTATAAACATCTCAATTAGCAGGTCAAGTGGGTATGAGAATAGTTCTTTCCTTGTGGAGTTGTGAGTGAATTCGCAGGTACACCATAACAAGAAGTGGAGAAGCCGGTTGCCTTATCAAAGAGCAGTGAGTCCTGAAATTGGAAAAGAGAATGAAAAGGCATGCTGAGAGAAGCAGAACACCTTGATCAAGAAAACAAGGTTCCTGAAGGTAGAAACTGGAGTTGCAAGCATATATCAACCAGTGGAGACTACAGAGAACCTAATAGACGCTCTTGTGGAGAAGTTATACTCATTGGAGGATGCCAAGGGCAAGGGAACTGCCCACTCTGAAGCAGAGGAAAATTTCTATAGTGAATTAGACCTGCCAAGATTATCTCAATGTAAAGCAAATGGCAAGGGCAAGGGAACTGTCCACTCTGAAGTAGAGGAAAATTTATATGGTGAAAAAAGCCTGCCAAAATTACCTAAATTTATAGCCAATGCAAGTGATGTAGAAAGGCTGAAGCATTGGTTTGCAAAAATTGGAGGTACATAAGAATCCTCTTGGTTTGGAAGAAAAAATGTATGCTTTGAGTTGGTTTGAAGGTCTCTTGTATTCTATGTCTTTACGAGAGCAAGTTCCTGTTAAATCTTGGGGTCAAATTAAAAAAATTATTTAGGAAACAATTTAACCCAAAATTTCATGAGGGGAATAAATGTATGGATGTTGAAAAAGCATATTCACATGTTCATAGTGCTCCATCATCCTCAAAGATAAGAGGATGAATTGCCAAGACAAAGAAATCAAGTGCGAGAAGCACAAAGGCAAATCCTACTAGTTATTGTGAATTTGTGACTATTGTGATGTCAAAGGTCATACATATTCAACTTCTTGGAAGCTACATTTAGAAAAGTGCCCATTCTGGAATGGTAGAAAGGGTAAAAGACCATTATGCCTGCAGTTGCTAGTATGGGTGATTGTAGTTTATAAGTTGTTTCTAAAATTGCTTGCTCTACCAAGAAGTTTGATCATTTTACACATGAATTGTTTAACATCAAAATTCATGTTATGGATGTTAAAGTGGATATTATTGTTCACAAGCTAACATTATATCTGAAGAATTGGTTGGAAAACATGGTCTAGAAACTTATGAACACCCCAAGCCTTATGCTTTGGCTTGGATCAGAAATGGTGCTGATTTGTCAATTAGTTGGCAACATGGAGTAAAGTCTGTTGTTTAATCAAATCTTTGTTGATGAAGTGCTGTTGGGTGTTGTGCCTATGGATGTGTGTGGTGTTATGTTTGGCAACAGCTACTTGTGCTTACTAGAAAGTCGCATACTACTCAAGGGTCAACAAGTACTACTTGTGCAAAGGTGTAAAAAGCTTCAAATTGTTTTCTTAGAAGGGCAAGGCCAGGCATAAAGAGGCCCTAAATCTTCATGGAGAGAAGAAATTGAGTGGAAGCAGTAGATAAACACAAGTAAATTTAAATCCATGTTGAAGAATTGCACATTAGAATATTCAAGTCAATTACAGATCATGATTCCTTTTTGAAGCACACTAAGGGAAATATGTTGCAGTGATGCTAATCTGCCACTAACATTTTTTTGAGAGCTACCATTTACGCATTCTTGAGATAGCTATCACTAAATCATTGAGGAAGACTGGAGGACAAATGGAATCTAATGAACTTCTACAAAACCCATAAAGGCCGCATAAACATAATCTTAAGGTATCTACAAAGCTCACAAAGGCTGCATGTATGTATCTTCACTGTTTACACATTTCCAATGAATGAAGTCAAGTATAAGACAACAAAACATCTTAGGACTTATAGAATTGAAGATCAGAAAACAGAATGATTATTGCAGGATAGATAAAAGTTAGAAGTTTAGCCAATAAATGCATTTTAAGATGATAGACAACCTTCTATGAATCCTGTGTGCATGTATATAAGAAATTTTCCTGAGTACATCCCCAGCCTAGAATAACTCATGACGGAATCCTGAATAATTAATAATGTTCAAAGCAGACCCCGATAAAATCATCCAGCATCAGGATTCCAAAATACATGCACAAAATACTTGTCCAGCCAAAAACCAAGTCACCAATAGCATTTTTATATGGGCCAACAAAAGGATAGTTTCAACAGTTATTTAGGAAGTAAAATCAGTGGTTCTTCATGATGCAAAAATAACTTCCAGTTATTCAGCCATAAAAAACAGAAACCAAAAGGTAAAATAAAGTTTATCCTCGACATAGATGCACCTATAAAACACTTAATAAAATGTTGCAGTTATTTAATCTAGCAACAATCATAGCACCAATGAGGATGACTTCAAAAACCGTATTGAAGCAGATTCAAAAGTTGCTTCACAACCAAAAGGAGCTAGATGAGCAGGCCTAGAAAATGGTTGTATTTTTATATAATTTGTATTTCCAGGGTCAATGTTTTAGGCCCTAAATGAAGACACTTTTTCAGATGCTTAGTATGCGATAACATGCCAAAAATGGAACACAGTAGTTTTCTTTGTAGCCACTTTTGTATCAGACAAATGAAACATAGTTTGATATATGTGAAAATAACGGTTTGTAATCTGGACTACAATACTAATATCTGTCTAATGGGCTGAAGCTTTTTGCTATAAAAATCAGCGTAAAACTTTGTAGATCTAAGAAACATTGTTCAGATATTAAAGATTTTGTATCTTAAAATTTAAAGAGACTTAAGCATAACATGCTAAATATATCATGTCTTGGGGTCATGCAATAAAGTCGGCAGACCTAGTGCCCTCTGGTACATTAGACAAATTAATAGTAGTTAATTTTGTAACTATCTTATGAATTATAATGTAAAACTTTCCTTCTGATTAGAATAACAATGGGACGCAAATTATAAATTCACAACAGGTACATAATTTTTCCCCATAAACTGAGGAATATGTGGCAGTTATTAGTTTAAAGTGTTTGTCCAACCTGAGATAAAAGGCAGACAAGGGATTGCATATGGTTGCGCCCAATGGAATCTCCAATGAAAGCCAAGATTTTACCACGCACAAGATTAAGGAAGCCAGCTGCATTGAATTGTGGAAGCTCACAACTATCAGGTCTCCATCTCCAATGTAGATAATCAGTATCTGGGCGTCCATGTTTCATACAGTTTTGATGTTCTTGAATAGCCCGGCAAGTTTCATTTGTATAGAAGGGGCCTGAAGGATCTGGGATCCACTTCCCATTTGATAGATCACATTCACCATCTGCTACAAGAAGGAGATCCAAAAGAAATAAGACCGATAATTGTGAATCTTTTTTTGCATTGACAATTCACTCATTCAATCAGGTAGCTACAGAACCACAGTAGTTCATATATACACTGGAAGTGGAAACAAGCAGATATAAATGCTAAAGTGTCCAATTCCATAGAGGCTATAATTCTAGACTTGCTACCTGAATTTGTTAATAGAGTTGCATTCCCATAATGATGTGTCATAGTATATGGAAAAATTAAATTAGTGACTAATTTTCTTATTATGAATAAATGATTCTAATCGTACACCAAAAAACATTGGAATTGCATCAGTTTAGCATTAGAATTATATGGAGAGCCTCATCTTATTAAAGCTAGGAAACTTACCACTTGAAATTATACTTTCAAGGGACAAACTTCCTACATTAAAAAAAAATTCACCTACATACTATCCTGTAACAGAAAGAGAAAACCCGATTGGCCAGCCATACTTAACACATAGGCCTATTGAGTTGTGGTTGCTTGTGATGTCCCCTATTAGGTTTTGGCTGGTTTTAACCATAATTAATCTATTTCTATACTCTTTAACTTAGAACTAACTTGAGTAAGAGACAAATCTATCTTAACATGAATCAAATCAGTGTCATTCCACAGCTCAATTAATTAATTTATCAATTTAATAAGTAAATTGTTCATCTACCCTACTAGATAATTAATGCTATCATACTAGGTAATTAATTTCATCATCTATAATTCTTAATGCAAAGTGTCACCCTTTGTTACTACTTCAGTTCTAAGGAAGAAGAGGTTGTCTATGTTACCAAAGTGCTTAGATACCAATCTCAATAGGTTTCCCTCAAAGTTTACAGATCCAAGCCCTTACCCTATCTTGGGAAACAACCTATTGACTGGATTTAGTCTGCCCCTCTTGGAAACAAGTCCATCACCTCTCCTTAATTACTGAAAGGAATAGCAAGAATGTATATGTATTAAAGTTCTATCTGATTTTTTTAATCTTGGATTGTTATTCCATTATAATACTGGTTTATAAAGTGAATTCTATTACTGTTACATAATTTACTGTTATCATTATTAGTAAACTTCCAGTTTTATTTACATATAAATATTTGATGGCAGGGATTATTGTTAAGGAAATAAAGCAAGCAAAATAATGAAGCGATTACTATCAAGAAAGACTTAATGCCAAGGAATTTGTGAACAAACTAAATGGTGCGATTGGTCTGGAGTATTATTATATTCAAGTATACATGGCAGTGATTAAGTCTATGACAAAAGGACGCTTCTCTTGGTAAAGATACATACTTTGTAAGGAGCTCCATTTCGTAGGGAAGGTGCCTTTTCAACGGAAGAAGGAAGATATTAAGAATGGTTGCAGCATTGGGAGAAAGAAAAAGGAGGATATAGAGGAGTAATTCTGAAATTATTTTGGAGATGGATTGAGCAAATTGAAAGGGGGGAATGAAGAGCAGATTGAAAGGGGGAAGCACGATAGTGTTCTTATGCAGAATTTTAATAATTATATAAATATTAACAATAATATAATTATTATAATAATTTTCTGGAAACTACTCTGAAGTAATATATAATAAATCATATAATAAGTAATTAATAAATAGGTAACTAATAAATATATAAATGATTTATAATATAATATAATTTATTTATTTGTTTATTTACATGTTCAAATCAGAATAAGGATAGTATATTTATATATATATTTATGATGTAATATAAATAAGATTATATACATACACATATACATATACATATATAGAAATAGAAATTCGCATGAACAAGTAAGGCTGAGATTATAAATCAGATTAGATTATCAATTCAATATTAGAAAGAAGATTATGTTATCACTGATTGGATTCATGTCAAGATAGTTTTGTCTCCTAATCAACTTAAAGTTTAAGTCATAAATATGTTGAGATGGATTAATTATGGTTAAAACAGGCCAAAACTTAGTAAGGGACATTCCATTGCTGTGCCCAATTTTGAAGAAAAAATTTAAACAAGACTTTAAAAAAGCATAGCATTTCCTTCTTGTGTAAATTTGAATACTTGTCTAAATGATATCCACTGATCGTGGGAGAAAATCTGTCGGCTTTCATATCATAAAGAAATTTAATAGCACAACTACAGAATACGTGACTGCTGTGGGCTTTCCCCAGAACCATCTAAAGTTCTCTCCATGCCCTATTTCCCTCTCCCATTTTACAATACCATATTTGTAGCAGTTTCTAAAGTGTCTGCATAGGATTTTTTTAAGAACTTAATCCCAACTAATAATTATATTTTTAAGTATTTCAACTCCTTTATTCATGTTTTGGTGAAGCCTTTTTGGCCAAACTGGGAAATACTGCCTGTCAAGTTGGTCTTAACGATTTTGAAAAACTGTCAATGTATGCTTCTGGATTTGATTGTGTGAATATTTTTGCATCAATGTTTCGGATCACACTCCGTGATCCATTTTTCTCCTTACACTCTCTTTCATCCTGATGATGGATCACGGAGTGCGATCCGAAACATTGATGCAAAAATATTCACACAATCAAATCCAGAAGCATACATTGACAGTTTGAATGGATTGTGGAAATTACTAACATCAATTTTGAAAAACTTAAACTGGCTACAGGAAAGATCAACATCAAGCAACATTTTTAAAACTTATGCTGACATTAAGCATAACTTCTTAATTATTATAGTCAATTAATGTCTAAAATTTTACAATTATGTTAAACAAATGTTAGCATGTGGACAATCAACGTCATGGAGATCCACTTCAGTTGAGAAAGTAGCCAAAGTGACTTGGAAATAGGAATTTCCCATAGATCAATGTGGCGTGGAGCAGAAAGAACTGTGTTCTTGTCAAAAAAGAATCCAAGGTGATCCAGAGCATCTTAAAGAATAATTGAAAAAAGGGTGTATGTAGGCTTCAAAATGAAATAGAAAATCAAGTTTGGTGAAAATGCCAGCTTGTGTAGGTGGCACTTTTGCCACAACTGCTGAGAAAACATTTTCAATGCTGTCAGAAGCAGAATTTTTGTCATTGTGCAGATAGATTGTGGAATATGAAGGATTTTGTCATTTGAATCAACTCTTTTGATCCTTGTCTTCTATTTTGGTGCCATGTTTGAAGAAAATGTTTGAAGGGTTGACTCTCATTGTTTCCTTTATTCTCAAATTCATTTTGTGATTGGAAGTGTAAGAACAAAGGTTTTTAGTTGCAGAGGCACATTGCAAATGTGAGGAGCAACTTTGTGACATTGTCAAGACTCCTAATAGCTCTAAAGGCATTGTAAAAAATACGTACTTGGAATGTTAAGGAGCAAGATGCTCTCTTGCTGGAGTTTTCACCTCTTTAGGGTTTCTCTAAGTGCATTATCTCAGTCTTTGTGTGTGTGTGTTTTGCTTGATAGCATAACTGTTTTATTCTTTTTCCATTAAGTTTTCATAAAGAATGAGTGTGTTGACTGTAACCACATCCATTTTGGGGTGACTTATAGTGTTTCAAGGTTTTATAAGGGTTGAGAACTAAGGCATTCCCTAGGTAATGATTTTTAAGAGAGCATTTCTAGAGTTTTACGAATTAGATGGCATCAGCACTTTGTTGTGAGCATCCTTGAAGTATTTGAAAGGTTATGCCTTCCTCAAGACCGAGTAGAGGTGATAACTGTTGGTGTTGGAAATAAGCCACACCCGGACCGACGATGGACTGGTCCAAGAGGGGCCAGTAGCTCAGTGGTAGAGCACTCCAGCAGCATATGGAAGGTCCTAGGTTCGACTCCTAGCTGGCCCATGTCTCAACATGGTATCAGAGCCAGGTCCAGGGTAGGAGCCCCAAGCACACGAGAGGTGTGGCTTAAGGGGGGGTGTTGGTGTTGGAAATAAGCCACACCCAGACCGACGATGGACTGGTCCAAGAGGGGCCAGTAGCTCAGTGGTAGAGCACTTCAGCAGCGTATGGAAGGTCCTAGGTTCGAGTCCTAGCTGGTCCATGTCTCAACAATAACTTAGTCCCTTTTGAGCCTGAAATTGTAACTAGAGAGTGGGCAAGGACAACTTGGTTGATAACAAGGAAAGGAGATGATGAAGAGGCTCAGATTAAGAAGTTGGATTATGACGTTACCAGAATATCCAGCATAGAAGGTAAGGCTGATAGGTTGCAAAGCATCCACCTAGCAATGACTAAGAAGCTGGGTACCTCCCAAACTCATGAAGAAGAAAGAGAACCTAAGAAAACTTAGTATGATCAAGGAGGAACATCTCACGGAAGCCTCCTCAAAGGGAAGCCTAAGCATTCAGCTTTAAGATGGAGAGGTAAGTGTTAAGAGAAGTTATCAATGGATTTCTCAAATAGAAGCCTACCTTAGCCTCAATGAATTGACTCCACATCAGCAAATTGCATTTGCAGGACTCAAGCTTTTTGGGCACAGGATGATGTGGTATAAAAGCTATGCCCATTCCTTCAAATTTTGTTAAGTGCCACTTATTTTGAAGTGAGAAGACTTCAACTGTTGTTGAAGACGCAATTCTACCCTGTTTGTCAAGAGGAAGAAAGGGTGATGCAATGACACTATTTCCAGGAAAAACAAGGACAAAGTGCTCAGGAGTATACTAGCAAATTCCGAAAAAAGAGTGGAGCAAGTAGTGAATAATGCTTTGGACAGAGAAGTCTTGATGAACTATATAGTTGGGTTGTTTGGACACCAGGTGCAACCTGTTCTGATGGCAAAGCCCCAGGACATTGATCAAGCACGTGCCCAAGCATACTATCTTGAGCTAGACAAGAAGAAGAACTCTTCCTTTAAGAAAAAACAGTAAGATAAGGGGTAACGGCATGGTGCTGACAAAAACAAGAAAAACGTAAATACCACAGCCAAACAAAGGATAAGGACAGGGGTAATGGACAATTCCATTGTTCTCATTGCAAGAAGGACAAACATATGGATGATAGATGTTGGAAACTACATCCCAACTAAGCACCATCATGGAAGAAGAAGAGACACAAACAAACCACCTATTTGAGCAATGGCAATGAAAAAGATTGTGCTTTGCAATAATGAGAAGTTGTCTAGTGCCACAGTTCCTAAGGGGGCATGTATGATGAAAAAGTTCCAAAAAGGCAGAACTCACAAATATGTGTTCCAAATCAAAATCCAAGAACAAGAATGTAGATGCACTTTTTGCCACATGTTTGCAGGCAAATCTTACTTCCCAAAATCTTGTTGAGGAACTTGGATTTCCAACCATGGATCATCTTCAACCATATTCACTTGGTTGGCTAAATCAAGTCAAGAAGTAATGCAACCTGCACTTTCACATAAATTCTGAGCTTAAGGATGATGTACTCGTAGATGTGATCCCACGAGATGTGTGTGTAGTCATTTTTGAGAGTCCCTACCTATATGTGCATGATGCCATCTATTTTAAGACAAGAAATCAGTATAGACTCATTTGAATAGTGAAGATTACACCTTAAGCTCATACATGGGAAATTAAAAAATCTCTATGATTTGTGCATCTCAAGCCAACAGGCTTATCAATGCAAGTGAGAAATTTGCTCTCTTGTTGCTAAGAGGAAAGGGAGAGAAAGATGGGACTGAGATTAAGAAACTACATGGGCTGCACACTCTTCAAGAACAGTGAGAAATAGGTGAGATTGTCGGGCAATTTTCAGAGTTGTTCTTGGAGCCTAAAGGTCTGCCCCCTCGGCATGCCATAGAGCCTGAAATCCAATTGTTGCCTGATTGCATTTTGTCAAACATAGAGCTGTACCATCAAAGTGTAATTGAGGCTAATTAAGTCAAGTTGCAACCGAAGGCATTCATAGAAAGAGGTGTGATAATGCCAAGCACATCACCTTCTGGTTCTCCAATTGTGATAGCACCGAAGAAAGATGGAAAATCACATATGTGTGTTGATTACTAGGCTCTGAACAATATTAGCATCAAAACTAGGTATCTGCTGCCCTGTATAGATGATTTGCTCGATCAACTTCAATACACAACATACTTTACCGGATTTAAAATCAGGGTATCATCAAGTCCATATCAACAAAGATGTATGGAAAACAGTGTGCAAGACCCAAGGTGTCTAAGAGTGCCTCATTCCATCCTTTGGATTGTGCAATGCTCCAACAACTTTAATACAGTTGATGAATGAGGTATTAAGACCCCTAAAAGATTCTTGTTTTTGTTTACTTAGATGATATCTTGGATTTTAGAAAGAAATATGAAGAGCATGTTTCCCATCTCAAGAAAGTGTTACAATTCTTGAATCTAACAAATTTGTGTTGAATTAATAGAAGTGTGTTTTACTTTACAAAGACCTCAATTTTGTACGTTGGACACATGACAAGCAATGGTGAGATAAGAATTCATCCCTTGAAGACTGAGGCCATAATGAATTGGCCAAAGTCCATGTCCATAATGAAGACTAGAAACTTTGTTGGGGCAATTCAATACCCTAAGAAATTTGTCAAGTCTTTCTCAATACAGCACTGCTCCATTGCATGCCATCACAGGGGCTGCAAAAAGCTTTCATTGGGGTACAAGACATAGTGTATATTTGATCTCAAGAACAAAATCAGTCATGCACCCATGCTTGCTTTGCCTAATCTCCAGCTACCATTTGAGGTTGAGACTGATGCTAGTGACAACACCATGGGAGAAGACTGGTATGCTTATCATTCTGAATCGTTCAAAACTACTCCCCTAAACTAAAGTACAAAAGACAAAGTTGTAAGCTTTAGTCTCAATAGTAAAAAAGTGAAAATCTTACCTCATGGGCAAGGAAATAATGGTTCGGATCATCAACCATTGCAATATTTGCAAGCACAAACAAAGCTCTAACAATCTCATCACAAGTTGATGGGATTTTTGCAACAATTTCATCTTGTGATAAGGAATAAGCACAATGTGACAAATAAGGTGGCTGATATGCTCTTCACCACCTCTTCTCTCAGCACCAAGTACACTTTCATTGTTGGAACCATATTTGCAAATGAAGTTTATGTTGAAAATTATGCACATGATATGAAGATTTCAGCAAGAAGTACCAACAAATCAAAAGGGGTAAGACGGCTGATTTTGAGCCAAACCTAGACTTTCAAAAGGAGTAAGATGGCCAATTTTGAGCCAAACTTAGACTACTACCACAAGGATGGTTTCTGTTTCAAAACAAGAAAGTTGTGTGTACCTAATGAGAGAAGGTTGCTGTTTGTGAGTAAAACTCATAGTTCACAAGTTGCAGGGCATTTTGGAGTGACAAAGATGTTGGCCAACCTTCAGCAGTATGTATGGTGGCCATGCATTAGAGCAGATGTGTCAAAGTTTATAAGGGGCTGCAAGTTATATAGTATAGGCAAGCCAAGTAATAGGAAACTTGGGCTGTACCAACCCTTGCCCACACTTAAAAGACCGTGGATGAGCATCTCCATGGATTTTGCAGGCAGTCTTCCAGTGTCAAAACATGATCATGACTATCTTTTTTCTGTGGTGGACTGGATTATTAAGATGTGTTTGCTGATTGTTTGGAAGAAGACTCAAATGGACGTGATGCAGCAGATCTTTTCTTCAAGCATGCAGGGATGCACTTTGGAATTGTAAAGAGCATCATCTCAAATAAGGATGTTCATTTCTTAGGCAAGTTTTGGTGAATATTTATTAAGGGGGTAGCTCGATCCAAGGTTGAAATGGTCAACCGTCTTCCATCCTCAAATGGAAGTGGTGAATGGGACTTTAATCCAGCTGCTATGTGGGTACAATCAGAGGTTTCCAAAAGGCCAGGATGAGAACTCGCATACATTCAACACTCCTATAACAGGGCAGTTCACTCATTTACAAAACTGTCTCCATTTGAGGTATGTTTCAGGTATCTACCCAGTAGAGTATTTCATATTTGTTTTGGACAATCCAATGAAGGGTTTGAAAAAAGTGATTCAAAGGTGCAAGAGGCTGAGAAATTCATAGATATGGTGAGGTAAAATACACAGAAAAGTGATTCAAAGGTGCAATAGGCTGAAAAATTAACAAATAGGGTGGAGTAAATACACCTCCATCTACAAGAACGGCTCAAGGAATCTCATGCCAAGTACAAGTGATGGCATGATCAACTTGCAACACAAGTACCAAGTTGGTGACAAGGTTTGGGTGTACTTGGAGAACTAGATATTTCAAGGACCAATAATGAAGCTAAAACCAACTAGTTGTGTTCTTATTCAAATTGTTGAGCAAGTGGGAGAGAAAATTGTTCAGTTAGACCTTCCTCCTAACATGAAGATGTACTCAATAATCACCATAAGCAAGCTTCAATTGCTTGCACCTTCTATGTTTGATGAAGAAGAAGATCTTGTGTTGCCTTCAATGGATGATTTGGCTCCAAGTGGACAAGAGGAGCTAGAAGGTGACATGGTTCTAGAAAATAAGGTGAGAAGAACAAGAAGAGGTGAGCTGGAGAAATGGTAGGTAGAGTTGAAAAGTCAAGTTCTAAGAAAAGCGAAATGATATCCGAAAGATGATGTGAAGAAGAAGTTCCCACATTTGCTAAGTCCCTAAGATTTTGAGAACTATAAGTCTCCTAAAAGGGAGGCATGATTTGAAATTCAGACCTAATGTGTTGATACATTAGTTTCTTAGAGATCTAGTGTTGGCATTGTGTTGTCATTGATGTCAACCGGTATTGCAGGTTATCGGTAGAGTGTGTCAGCCGGTATGAAGAAGATTGAACTGGCATAAAGAAGACAGGAACGGTGGAAGAGAAGTATGTTATGAGTTGACGGATGATATCACCGGTATGAGGTGAGATGCAGGAGTGTGTTGGCACGCTTGAGTGATAACCGGTAAGGCATAAACCGGTATGAAGGCTGGCTGTTTGTCTATGATGAAGAGACGGAATGTTATATGAATCATAACAACACCTGGTGAGTAGAACAAAAAGAATGGCATGAAGACATATCGGAAGGCAAGATGAATTGTCAGGAGGATATGTTGCCGGTAAGAGTGATTGTTTAGTATGTTGGACATACCGGTAAGGGTTTGTACCGGTAGAAGGACTTGCCGGATGTTCAAGTTTGAACCGACCCTATGTCGGTGTGTTGAATGTATGTTGATGTGTGCCCCGAGGAGCTAAAGTGGAAAACATGCAAAGGTCGGTGAAATGTTCATCGACATGGTTGTCTGTGTAGTAGGTGGTCATTAAATGATAAAACCGCAAATCACGGGTTGATAACAGACTGATGCGGCTCGAGGAAGAATGAACGACAGAGAATGATCAGACAACTGAGGGATTGTGTTTGAAGCATGAAATACAATTGTAGATTGACCTCGAGAAAGAAACAGTTGGATCATAAATGCGTCGACAGATTTCAAGGCCAGAAAACAAGGTTAGGTTTGCTACTTTTGGCAAACATGCTTTGGACAAATGAAAAACGTGTGATGATTTATCCCTTCAAAGCAGGTGAGCGATCCAAGGTAGATCGCATCAAATTGGATACAGATTTGATAGAAGGGAAACCCTAACCGTCCTAAGTTTGAATTAGTTTTTCGCGGGAAGCCTCAAGTTTAAAAATGTCGACCTAAGACTGATATGAGATGATGCTGGAGAATGGAAGTGTGTGGGCAAAGTCTGTTTGAGTGAAAATTAAGAAAAATCTGAAGTGTTTGTGTACCAGTGAGAAGGAAAGAGAAAAACAATGTAAAGGACAAACCGACAGAGTAAGTGAAGAACACAGAGGTGTCAAAACCGACAGAGGCAAAACCTGGCAAAGTGTGGTCAAGTGTGAATTGAATCCAACAGTCAGAGGGAGAGAAGTTTTAGCAGAGTAAGAATCTGCAGAAAGGCATTGTTGCAAGGTGTGTGGAGTTTTCATAGACCAGTAAGATTGAAACGGATAGTGCAGAGTATTGAAGGGTTGCAAAACTTCATTTGCAACAGGGAATTTATTTGTGTATGTGAATCTTCATATTTTCTTCACTAAGTAGGTGCTTAGTGCAGGGGTTGTAGCTCCTTTAGGTTGTAGCCTATAAACTGATTAGGGGTCGGTGCTCCTTTGAGTCGGTGCTCATAAATCAGGGGTTGGTGCTCCTTGGGTTGGTGCCCTAAAATTGTAATCAAATCATTTTCATTGTGAGGCTGGATTGGAGCAGAAGATCTCTAGCAGCTATTCTCACCGATGTTTTTCCCACATTGGGTTTTCCTCGTATATTTGGTGTTATGTGATGCATTCTTGTGTATGTGTTATATTGATTTTATAGCAAATCCTTTAACACACTCAGTTTGCATTGTTTGGTTTACCGGTCAACACTCTGTTTGTTTTATATTGTACTGGTATATCCCTGATTAGGAAAGAAATGTTTAAATCATTGATTCACCCCCCTCACAGTGATCCATTGTGTCCAACATCTAGTCCAGTTAAGAAAGTTGTTGAAGTGACTCTTAGAGCCATGGGATTTGCTAAAGACTAGTGTGGTTTATAATAGAAAGTGTTATGTCCTTGTCAAAGGAGCATCCAAGGTGATCCAAAGCATCTTGGAGAATACTTGAAACAAGGGTGCAAGATCCAAAATGAAGTAAAAAATCAAGTTTGGTGGAATTGCCAATATGTGGTGACAGCAATTTTGTCATCAATTGCAGCACCACTTTGTACGAAGTAGAATTTGCAACATTGTGCAAACAAAATGTGGAATATGAATGTAATGTCCCTGTAGAAACTCAAAATATTTTGAAACCACACTGTTGATTCAGGAAATAGAGAAAAGGTCACGCAAGATAATAGCATCCGAATCATGCTTTAGAAAAATAACAAAAGTTCAAGCCACCAAAGTTATATGTAACCTCATTTTATTTCATAGAAATTGAGGTGAGAGATCAGACTGCTTAGCACCCTAGTTTTGAGGGTCTGACTTTACCCAACTGCTTTCCTCTAAAGGTAAGACACATCCCAATCACTCTTGTAAAAAAAATGCATGTAAATCTTCAAAATTCAAGAAACAAGATTTTTCCAAACCACATAACAACAAAAACCTTTATAATATTTTATCGTTTGATCTACAGTTCTTGATTTGGAAGTGAATTGCAGTGCTGACAACAAGGTGCTAACCACGAAAGCAAACAAATTATGTAATTTC
Organism: Cryptomeria japonica; assembly: GCF_030272615.1. Taxonomy (NCBI): domain Eukaryota; kingdom Viridiplantae; phylum Streptophyta; class Pinopsida; order Cupressales; family Cupressaceae; genus Cryptomeria; species Cryptomeria japonica. The sequence goes on along the minus strand of NC_081409.1, from coordinate 772,156,531 downwards.
CAAACAGAGGACATCTAAATGGTTGCATTTTCATACTTGAAAAATATGGGATAACTTTAACATCAAAACGAATCAGATAGTTGTCTCATTTACTGAAAAGGCATTGTGAAGTGAATATAGTAAAGCCTTGGAGTTGTTGGTATGTGACAGAAACAAAGCCCTGGCTTGTTTCTGGGAGTCCATATATTCACCTAGAAGCTTTGATCTATCAAATTGGGATTATCCCAGTGGTTAGGCTTTGTAAACACTAGCCTTAATCTTTAAACTCAAGAAAATGGAATGAAAACACAAATGCTCTACAATACTGAACACTGGCTTTGTAAACACTAACCTTAATCTTTAAACTCAAGAAAATGGAATGAAAAGACAAATGCTCTACAATACTGACCACCATTGGCAAACCTTTCTGCTGCACCATGCAGAGAGCCCTTGAATCCTTAAATCAATGCATATATAACACAGGGCCAATTTACACTGTACAAGATACGCACTGCTGTCATTAGAAAGAAAATTCACTTTTCCTTCGATTGTCTGCCAGTAAATTCAAATTGTAATGTCCAGCCCTTAATAATCAGATCTATTATGCAAAATCCATCTTTGGTATATCCTATCATGTTCACAAAGAAGAGTCAAGTCCTAGGCATACTTGCATTACATCCTAACATGATAACAAAATGACCATAATGCCCTTATTATGCATACTGCTAACAGATGGCATTCTCGTTGTATAGGCAAAGTTGTATATAAATAGTGGCAATGACATACTATAAAAATCCCCATGCTTCATTGTCTATCTGAAAATCAAGACAAGAAATGTCAAGACAACTTTTGCCAAATATAACGGTAATAGCAGAATGATGTATTGCAGTATCTGGAAAGAGAATAAGTTTTGGAATACATTTGAAATGCAAAGCTCAAATGTGTAAATGCCATTGCAATGAGAAGTACACAAATCAAAGTGGAATACATATTGAGCTTTCCTCAACTCAAAATCTCTCCTAGGAGTAATGAGTGAACACCTTTCAGCCTAACTTACCTGAAAGAAGAATGAGAGGCATATAGGCAGAAAGGCTGAGAAGCTAATAAGCAGAAAGGCTTATAATTATAAATTCTGGAATCCCTGCTGCATTGACAAAGTGAATATAGTCTAGAAGTTGCCTGGCTCGAATTCAGTAACTCTAATTTCCTGAGACCCCAGGGTGTTTATTGAGAAACATGTTTTCCATCAAATCAAAGAAATTCTTAAGACTTTGTAAAGAAATTGTTACAGCATTGTCCAATGCTTATCTCAAAACGGAGACTAAGGCTCCTAAAATGTGGAATGATAAATTTCCTTGCCTTAACCTGGAAATATCTCCTCAGTGTAACAACTCTGCAAAGGAAGTTGCAGCTAATAATGCAGATGGATGGCAGAGCAGACAGGAACTGGCTGACATTTCAAAAGAACCTCAGAATGTATGTCGGGCAATAATGACCCATTATTAGGTGTAGTTACAGCTGCATGTGCACAAAATCACCTGTCACTACCAAGCTATATAGATTTTGTGCTTCTTGGACTTCGGTATTTGGTAATACTAATTGTTAATGTTGATTCTTGATCTATTGTGGCACTTTTGTAATTTTCAGAAAGGCTGATTCGTAAACTTAAGGGATAATTAATATGTCTCCTCTGGTTCCACACCCTTTGATTAAGGTCAATGCATTCATACTGGTTCTGGTTCTAGTGTAAATAGGATCAATCATTAATGTACTCTATTTTTTGTAATTAATAGTGTATATGATACTTATTTCAGGAAAATAGACTTCAAATGTGTCATAACTTGCCATGTGACAGTTGATGTTTTCTAGTATGGTTCTAATTAATTTTCTTGGCTAAACCAAAGTGCAAGTTTTGTTAAGGTTAAAGGTAAGAGTAAAGACAACATGATATTTATATAGATCAGGATTTTGACTGTGGTTTGAATTAAAAAATTAGATATGAATTTTCTGAAGTCTGTCAGAAGAAAAATTCCTACCAATACTTGCATATTCATGATGGATGTTCATCTATTAGTTGTTTCCTGAATTTTCAGGAAGAACATCCCATAAAATGAGCCACACAACATAATCTGTTCCAATGCAAACTTGCAAGTCTTACCTCCAAATTAATTTTTGGATATATGTAGGAAATGTTTTGCAAACAGCAAAAGCTTCCTGATACAATTCAAAATGTATTCCACTTACCACTCAGAGTTGACAGATGTTACATCCTTCACCAATTTGATCGAGTTTCAACTAATAATGGGAAGGATGGGGCTTTCATTAGTCAACAAACTCAGAGTTATTAGTACAACAGTTCTATTGGAGGCAAAGAAAGTATGCAGCAATTTGTTCATATGATGTTTTTCTATAATCTTTAAATGAAAATAAGACAAATTACAGTGAATAATTTCCACCCACCATCACATAATGTAAATGCAATTTTCTAGCCCTCATCTGAACAGAACTCAAACTGCAAACAGCATCAGAAATCATACCACATCTACAAACACTAAATGGGCCCTAGCACCAGAAATGGATGTGCATGTGTTTCAGCCTTCCCTTTCCTCCATAGCCTTGGGGAACTGGTGCACTTTCAACTTTCCATTTACAACTCCTTTTAGTACAGTTCCTAAATAATAGAATCATTGAACTCAATTCTAGACAATAAATAACGATTCATTGACAAACCTAAATCTCAAGCACAAGGGGACCGAGAACTATTCTTAGTCTTAACCAAGCCAATTTTACCAATATCAGTCAGTCTTAACTAGATCTTGGTATCATACTTTTGATATTCCCAAATGGGTATTTTGAAATCTTAACACGAGAAGTACATAGATTTTCATTATCTAGCATAAATGGCTGCGGGCTCACCCAAATCCATATTTTGGCATAATTGGATGCGCGTATCAATTTCAGGCTATCTTTATAGACTATATTTTTGTAAATTGCCTTCTAATTTCATAAATTCCGTCAGTAAGTTTTCAGACCGAAAAAAACAAAAAAAACAAAAAAACAAGAAAAACGAGAATTAAATTTACTTTAAATCTTCTCTTAAAAATTTATTCACTAGTGAACACATGCCAAGTTTTCCATATAAGAGATGCTAAAACTTATTAAATTAAAATCGTGTAGTTTTCCTCATTCCCGACCTTCAATTCATTCTTATTTGAGCTTGAAAAATGCAACTACAGTTCAATACTTGTCAAAAAAAATATCAACACCATAAAGTTTTCCATGATCCATATCTCAACACAAACAGAATGTGAGTATCCATATCTTAAATTAACGGGGTGCCAGCTCTGCAAATTTCACTCCCTAACGCACAAACATAAACGCAACCCGCATTTAAACCCAGGCTACAACAAAAAAATGAAGCAAATGAGATCCACAATGTGCAAAAATAGTGCCATTGAACCAATTTGCTTACCTCCACTGCTGAAAGTGCTGTTATGATCACCATTAGTGCCTTCAATGCTGTTATGTTTATTCAAAGTTCCTCCAATGCTGTTGACACTGTTGTTTGGTTTTGTATATTGCTCCAAGGATATGGGAGCAGGATTGGATCTGTTGTTTGCAGTTTGATGTGACGAATCATCAACTGGAGTGTCGGGTTCGTAGACAGCTTGGTCATGCCAGAAGTATGCACGAACAACTGCAAAAGGAATGAGGGCAATCACAAACCATATGAAGAGATATCTCCTTTGGAGAAGAAATGCACTCCAATCCCCATGTGGCTGTGCGCCAATCCCCTTCGTTCCTCCATTGCTGCAGTTGTGTTGATGGGCTTTCATGATCTCAAGCTAAAACTACACAAATGTGAGCACAGAAATGAAATGGGTTGCAGCACCTTCAGTTATGTCTGAATGCGAGGGGATAAGAGTGCTTGAGCAGGAAATTTAATTGGTGAACTAATAGCAATTAATGTGAGGTCAAGATGTTCAGCTGTCCTCTTAAAATGATTGGAGACATTAAATTCAGTAAGCAGTATATACCATGAGTAAGTTTAAGTCTCGATCATCTCTCTAATGGTTACTTAATTGCGATTGTTTGTTCAGAAAAATGTGGCCAGATGAAAATGAGGTTTTCCCCGAATCTTTGTATTTGATGTGAAGTTTCTAGCTTCTGCTATGATTGAATACTCATTGATGGGAAGATATTGAAGCAAGGAAACAACACTCTTTCATTATGGGTTAGAAAGGGTTTGGATTTATCATGCAGATCCATTTTAAAACACTCTCGTCCTATAGGGAATGTGAGTACGGTTAACATTTCCCTATAATTGTTGTTAAGTCGAAACAATGCAATTATAAGAATAAGAATAACGGTTGTTAAGTTGCTTTATAGATCAATATTAGGGTAATTTGTTGAGGAGATTCAATTTAACAGGTAGAAATTTTTAATTTCATAATTACAAGATTTTTTAACAATTCTTTTTCGTAAAGTACAAAATTTAAATATATATTTAAGAATTATATTTTAATTTTATGAAAGTTTGTTGATGAGATTTATTTATTACTTATTATTTTGTACGTGCTATGTTTAGATCATATATATTTTAAATTAATATTTTTATTGGATTTTTAAATCTTAAAAAATGGAGTCTTTTGTCATGATCAATTTTGCTTATAAATATTTTTTTGTGAGGATCTTTTAAATGTGCACATACTTAAAGATATTTAAAAATTGGGGTCTTATAATTTGGATCAATGACTATTACAATGAAGTACAAGATGAGAACAAATTACTTTATTATTTAAGTATATCATTATTTTAAAAAATTACTACGTATTCTTCTTAATTATTTTCTATCAATGAATTTTTTTAAATATTTTGAAAAAAAAAATTGGAGGAGGATGAAGTTACATCTGATGCTACATTATATTTTAGTGATAAAAACAAAGTTCATATCTATGTGCACTTAATGTTTAACTTTCTTAATTTTCACCATTTAAAAAAGTGAGGTAATTTATAAATATAGTTCAAACAAATTTTAGAGTCAAAGTGATATTGTTGATGTTTAGCTTCTTTAGAGCATTAGCATTTAGATTGCAACTTTTATAAATTATCATTAGAAGTTAGAAATGAATCATGTGCATGAAAAAAATGGTCTCTATTGAAATTATCACTAGAAGTTTGTTTGTAAATTTGTTTATTTTGATTTCAATGTCCTGTGTGAGCATGGGATGCTCTACTTTAATTAAATTATTGTTGTCAATTTAATGGTTCAATGAAAAATGTCAAAGATAACAAGCAAATATGTAGCAAATGCCTACGATGTTGATGTAATTCAACAGTGTTACATTAGTGACCAAATTAGAGAAAAATAAATCAAATATTTGAAATGAAGGAGAAATGTGTGTCAATTGGCCCTTGGTTTGTTGATGAGGTTGAAAGGTTATGAATGAGTCCACCAAGGATCAAGAAAGATATGTCATTTTCACCATAAATCATTTTCCCCAAAACTCTCAAAAATATGTTAACATTTTAAATTTTATTATATAATAAATCATATAAATGAAATTGCCCGACACTTACTTTAGATCAGAGTCATTACCTAACTCCTCCAATGTCTTAATAAAACTAGGTAGAGGAAACTATAATTAGAACACACAAACAAGTCCCTTTTAAGAATCATTATTATTTCTATTTTTTGTTGTTGTAAAATAAGAATTCAAATTTAACATTTTTTTTTTTACTTACAACAAGAATGCACAAATTATAATGTTACACCAAACATTTTTTACTATACTTTCTATAAATATCAAACTTCACAATAACACATATTCCTATAAAATTCTACTAACATACCTCGATTCTTGTTTATCATTCAACACTCAAATCAAAACTTTGTCATATTTCTATAATAAAAATTAGTTATTCCAAAAAAAACACAAATATAATCAAGTAAAAATACATAACTTCACAATAACACAAATTCCTATAAAATTTTATTTAAAAAAATTCCATTCTTGTTTATCCTTTTAACACTCAAATCAATCTTTTCCATGTATATACAATAAAAATAATGACCCCAAAAAGACAAAACAATTAATTAAATAAAAATACATTTAAAAAATTAAATTATTAAGCAACATCAACTATTATGTTAACAAATTTTACTTACATCTCAACTTAAAAGTAAATGAAAAGAAATAATTAAAAATAGTCCCAAAAAAACACAAATATAATCAAATAAAAATACATCAACTTATATGCAACATCAACTATAATGTTAACAAATTTTACTTACATCTCAACTTAAAAGTAAATGAAAAGAAATAATTAAAAATAGTCCCAAAAAAACACAAATATAATCAAATAAAAATACATCAACTTATAAGCAACATCAACTATAATGTTAACAAATTTTACTTACATCTCAACTTAAAAGTAAATGAAAAGAAATAATTAAAAATAGTCCCAAAAAAACACAAATATAATCAAATAAAAATACATCAACTTATAAGCAACATCAACTATAATGTTAACAAATTTTACTTACATCTCAACTTAAAAGTAAATGAAAAGAAATAATTAAAAATAGTCCCAAAAAAACACAAATATAATCAAATAAAAATACATCAACTTATAAGCAACATCAACTATAATGTTAACAAATTTTACTTACATCTCAACTTAAAAGTAAATGAAAAGAAATAATTAAAAATAGTCCCAAAAAAACACAAATATAATCAAATAAAAATACATAACTTGTCAATGGGCCATCCGTCTATGGTGAAGTCGAATGGCTCCAAATGATCATAAGGGATGAGGTCGTGATTGACGGGTGGCAAACTGCGCTCGCTGAGCTGGCAGGGTTGTCGTGCTCGCAACCTCTATGAAAAAAAAATACATAACTTCACAATAACACAAATTCCTATAAAATTCTTTTAAAAAGTTTCACATTCTTGTTTATCCTTTTAACACTCAAACCAATCTTTCCCATGTGTATACAATAAAAATAATGATCATAAAAGACAAAATAATCAATTAAATAAAAACACATAAAAAAAATTAAATAATTAAGCAACATGAACTATAATGTTAACAAATTTTACTTGTACCTTGACTTAAAAGTAAATGAAAAGAAACCATTTTTTTCAAATAAGAAGCCAAAAAAAATTCATAGCCGACACTATTTTTGAAGTAAAGTAAGATGCCATTGAAATTAGCATTTAATTATTTCTTGGTATTGGAGAATATTAGCTGGTTGTGTGGAAGCAAGCATTACTTTATGTTTGTTCATTTGTCTTTACTCAAGTTTTTCTTTTCCACCTAAAAACCCCACAACGTGACGTGGGCATGAAAAATAATTTGATCCCTTCACAAAATTCAATGTGTCTTTATATATTTTATGATATGGCTTTTTGGGTCTTTCTTGTTATTTTAAAGTAGTTATTAAATATATTAAGATGTCATGTTTTACATCTGATATATTAAAGCCTTACACCAAACATTCCCGGGACAATGGAGAAATATTTTCCTATTATTTAATGATGATGGGCTGGCATCACGTATGGGATGTCCCCATCTAGAAAAGTTGCATGGATGATAAGGGTTGGAGATTTGGCAAAATGTCACTGTACTCAACCTTCCCCTCACCTAATAATGAGTTGGAACATCACACATGCCCACACATGAAGCTACATAAAAGTTACAAGATTGTGATCTCATCCTAATGGAATAATTTTGGATCCTTTTTATTGAGGTAGTGATGCATGATAAGATATCAGTGATATGTTGAGAGCATAAAAATGTGGATTTTGATATTTTTATAGTATATGTTTCTAGATTTTTTTATCTTTATATTTAATGAATATATCTTATTTAACTTTGTAAAATAGTAAAAATCATAAATAAATTTCATTTTTGATTTTATATTAAAAAGATAATAATCTAAATTATTATTTATTAAAAATATAATAGTAAGATAATTTGAATATATACCCGTTCATGGGTTTTCAAGGGTTCATCATTTTGTTGATGATCTGAGAAAGGAGGAATTGTGGAGTAAGTTGGAGAAAGGGTGGGTTAAAATAAATTTTGATGGGGCCTCTAAGGGAAATTCGTGCATCTCGGGGGCAAGGTGTGTTGCTCATGATGATTGTGGGATGCTCTTTTTCAAGGGTGCGAAGAGACTTCAAGATGGAACCAAAATGAGGCTAAAGCGCAAGCCACTTTATTAGTAGTGGAGTTGATAGTTAACATGAAGATCCTGAAGGTTCATCTTGAAGGAGATTCTCAAGTTATAATGAATGCAATGATGAAAGGGGTAACCGAGCTGGAGATTAAATAAATTCATAACCTTGATTGTGGAGAAATTACAAAAATTTCAAGATTTCCGCATTACTCATATCAAAAGAGGTGGCAATGTGTTAGCAGATGCTCTATCCAATGTGGCATGTGAGCTGGACAAAGGCATGACGAAGTGGTGGGACAAGGACGATGGCATTTTCCATTGGCATGATTTAAAAGACATTTCTTGGTTAGTACAACCGCTTGGTCGATGCGTGCAAGATTAATTTCCTATCCCCTGCGCGCGAGCCTAGGTGTATTTTTCTGACGAAGGCAATTAATGTCGATGAATTTTGCAGTGGATGTGGGAGTTGCATTTATGGAAAGTATGAGCATGAATCTTCAGTTAGTGTGGATGTTTTATGACTGTTGGAGGCTGAGAGAGTGGTTTGTGACAGAGGAAGGCGGTTTTATTGGTGGTGACTATCATGGAGGCTAATTTTATGCTCAAATCCAACAAATTGATGTCGGCTTTTGGAGGGTCGATCCTGGAGAGAAGATTGCAAACTATGTTTAAGTCTAAGGATCTCTTGTTTCTGAAAGTTGTACAATTGGTACTAGGAGAGGAGGTGGCAGTTATCAACCTTAGATATCGCTCAAGGGTGGATGTGTATTCACTCATTATGGCGTGGGGGTTAGAATTGGGCACCCTGTGTGAGGAAGTTGGAAAGTTATGCGGGCAATTGTATCAGAGGATTATCTGTTGAATATGGACTCGTTGCTTGAGTGGGCGGTGTCGAGGCAAGGATTCGATGTGTTTGAAGGTTTTCTGGGTGAGTAGGTTGAACTCATAAATAGGGGTAGGAACATCCCCTTCCTTTGGAGGAGAGAATAAGTGAAGGCTCGGTTCTGGGAGAATGCGACGCACGGATGGAAGGCAATGAAGTTGTTTGTCCAAATTCTGGAATTGGAAGAGATCATCTGACAAGCAAGAGGGGAAACAGAGGATGCGAAGAAGTATGGACGGAGGTTGAGGTCGAGAACTAGACGTTTGTATGAGGCTATGGCAGTGAGAAATGCACCTCCTGTAATGATTTTGAGTAATGTTGGAGGGGAAACGGATGGTTCGGGTGGTGATTTGCATGCAGTGGTGGCGAAGGAAGAGGAGGAAGCTCGCCAATGACTAGGATGAGGCTCAAGTACCCCTATTTTTTGTTTGATTCATGCTTAGTTTAGTTATTAGTTGATAACAGTTATACTTAATCTGTTTATTTTTCAATTGCCAACAAAATTTTGTAATGGCAATGTTGTAACGAGCTTTTTTTGTGCTCAATATCTGCTACTCGGCGTGGGATGTTGGGCTACTAAGGTGGTTGGTGGTTTTTTGGTTTCTGTTACAGTTATGTTGGGTGGTTGGGGTTTCAGTGGGTTCTTTTGGGTGGCTGGTTTTTCAAATGACTTTCTCTTACTGTAGTACTTTTATTATTCTAATAATAAATATCAAAATATTACCAATAAAAAAAAAAGATAATTTGAATATATATTTTTAATTGTTAAATAACTGCTAAGGGGTAACACCCTTGTGTTATATCAAAAAAGTTTTTACATATTCCTATAGGATCAAAAAGAAGCGGTCCAAAATGTCCTCCTTACAAATACTATCTGTAGACACCTAAAACTTGCACAACTAATTAAATAAATTTTATTCATTTATTCATCATTTATTCGCCTATTAATTAGACTAAGGTTTAATTAATATCCCTATTCTTCCAATCAACCTATTAATCAAATTAAAGATTTGATTAAAATCAATTTCTTCTAGCCTAACCTATTAATTAAATTAAGGTTTGATTAAGTACCCTTTAGCCATTTAATTAAAAAAATCTTATTTATTTAATTAAAACCTCCCTTTTTCTTTTTAATTGAATTTACATTTGATTAAAAAAAAATCCCTTTTCATTTAAATAAATCATTATTTATTTGTGAATAGTCCCCCCACTTGCAAAATCCTACAAATGCAAGTTGCCCCCCTTTTTGCTAAATAAATCTTTTATTTTATCTAAAAATGCCTATTTCCCTCCACTTGCATCCTCCTACATTTTCTAATAGCATGATAATATTCTTCTAGAACCCCTCTAATTCCTCATCAATTAGCCTAATTATTGGTGTAAATAATTATTCATCTTGAATATTATTACACTTTACTTAAGTTTACTTAGGTACATGCATTTCATAGTAGTTGGGTATGAGACACTTGGGTGTTTGTGCCACATTGGGATAGTGTGTGTAGGAGAATTTCCACCTTTTATGGTGTTGATCTTGTTACTACTCTATCATATCCACTTATTGTGGAGTGATAATTCCACCTTCGGCGGGTGATCCACCTCATGTGGAATATTTTATTGTTTCTCCTACCTACCACACCTATTTCCTACCTACCCTTGTTTCTTATTGAGACACATGTCATGTTTTTGTGCTCACATATCCATATAGCCTTGCCTATATAAGAAGGCTCATCTACATTGTTTGTACGGACAATCATTGAACACATGTAATGATCCAGTTGATTAGTATTTTCTTGATAGAATACAGTTTATTTCTATCTTCTATTTTGTTCTCTCTTGTTTGCGCTTTCCATTGCCTCTAGATCTTGGCAAATTCTCAAATGGTATCAGAGTTGGTCCATGTCTCACATGGTATCAGAGCCATTAGAGTGTCATTGATTTGCCAATTGAGAAAAATTTGGGGTTTGCATTTTGGAGCTTTCTATTGCAGGTTATTATTGGAGCTTGTTGGGTCAAATCTGAGGTCACCATTGGACTGAGGAGGTTCAAGCAATTAAGAATCGCCTTTTGTTTCGTCCAAATCCGACATCCAAGGCCAAATCTAGAGTTGTTTGAAGGTGGAGGGTGGTGACTTGTCCCGACACCGATCTGCAATTTTGGAGCATTTTTTGTCAAATATGTCATCGTCATTGCGCTCAAAGAGCCCAAAAACCCCTAGATCGACTGTCAATTTGTCGAAATCGGCCTCCATTACCCCGAGTTGAAAAAAGTTCCCTTCCTGGCCCGCCATACGGACTTGCAGGTACAGGTCTGAAATTTTTTTATTTTTTTTCCGTTTATTATTTTTTTTCGGAAAATAAAAAAATAAAAAAATAATAATTTATTAATAAGGGGGGCGAATTCGTTTTCTTGGTTTTTTTTTTTTAGGCAAAATTTTTTGGGGGTACTCGTAGAGTACACCGTACTATACCTACGGTCCCACAGGCACTATGGGTAACCGCAGTGTACCTGCGGGTAACCGCAGTCACTGCGGTCCCGCAGTGTACCTGTGATGTCCATAGGCACTGCGGCCCCGCAGTGTACCTGCGGTAGTCCCGCAGGCTCTGCGGTCACCGCAATGTACCTGCGGTGGTCCCGCAGGGCTCTACAGGCCCCTTCCCATGAGGGGGGTGCACCCATTTTTTTTGTTTTTTTCAAGTTTTTTTAAATTAAAATTAAAAATAAAAAAGTACTTTTTAATTAGTTTTTTAAATAATAAAAATAAATAAAGTTTTAAAGTTTTTTTTTATCTTTAATAAAATTTTATTAAAGTTTTCTTTCATTTCATTTAAAAAAAAAAAATGACTATCACCTTTTTTAATTTTTTCTTTATTTTTTAATAAAGTCTTTTTGGGGCATATAATAAATTGTTTTTATTTAGATTTTTAAAATCTTTTAAAAATAAAATATCATGGAATAAGTCAAATTGGGAACACAATTTTTTCTTGTCACTTCATACCTGTCTTGTAGTGCTTCCAATTGACAGTCAAGGGGGGGAGGGGTTGATTTGCTCCTTTATATCTCTTGGCCACATCCCAATCGGAGGTGTCTTTTTCTGCAGTATTCTACAGGGCTTCTTGGTGGCATCATTTTCATGTTTCTAAATTTGCACTATCATGTTGTATGCTCTTGCATGAGCAATGTTGTACTCGCACTATCATAAAGTGCCACACCTCTTTGTATCTTGTCATTGTTGACTATTTGATGTAATCCTCTTGTACATGTAGATTAGGAATATCTTGTGAGACTTGGTGCATGGCTTCAGTTAAGACTTAGATTGTACACATGTGTGCATGGCTCTTGTGAGACTTGGATTGTACCAGTATTTCTGCCATTTACGAATATCCAAATGATGCTCAAAGCAGGTTGTCTCCATGCCTGATCTTCATTTTGTTGCAGCGAGTGATTCATCGTCATCAACCTGGTACCTAGTTCTGTCACACTTTGACATTATTGGTGCAACATTGGCTCTCTTTCTTCCTTATGGGAAGGTATTTTTGGTCAACATCTTTGGACCATCTTTGCAGGAGATTTGACTTTGAGGGGGGGCTTCATAGTCTCTTCTTCTCTCTTATGGGGGGGACATATTTTGTTCTTCTCATTCATCATTGAGAGCATTGTGTGCTTTCTTCATCTCTCTTTTGGGGGAGGGTTTTTTCCCATTGGATTTTTCTCTCTTTTCTCGTTTATGGGAGATTGCATTTGCATTTGTACATGGGTACCTATCATGGCCTTGTAGTTGGGACCCATCTTGCATTGCTTAGTTGCATTGTAGACTTTACTGCATTCCCCTAAGTTGCATTTAAGGGGGGGTGTTGGTGTAAATAATTATTCATCTTGGAAATTATTACACTTTACTTAAGTTTACTTAGGTACATGCATTTCATAGTAGTTTGGGTATGAGACACTTGAGTGTTTGTGCCACATTGGGATAGTGTGTGTAGGAGAATTTCCACCTTTTATGGTGTTGATCTTGTTACTGCTCTATCATATCCACTTATTGTGGAGTGATAATTCCACCTTTGGCGGGTGATCCACCTCATGTGGAATATTTTATTGTTTCTCCTACCTACCACACCTATTTCCTACCTACCCTTGTTTCTTATTGAGCCACATGTCATGTTTGTGTGCTCACATACCCATATAGCCTTGCCTATATAAGAAAGCTCATCTACATTGTTTGTACAGACAATCATTGAACACATGTAATGATCCAATTGATCAATATTTTCTTGATAGAATACAGTTTATTTCTATCATCTATTTTGTTCTCTCTAATTTGTGCTTTCCATTGCCTCTAGATCTTGGCAAATTCTCACACTAATTCTTCTAATCATGTCACATCCCTAATTTTGGGGGAGTCACTTCTCCAAATTTGGGGAAAGTCTTCAAAATGTGTTGAAGACTTTACCTTCTTCAACAAGTTAACTTGTTGAGTCATCCAAACTTGTAAGGCTCTTGCAAAAGCCTTGAAGGTTATCTAACTTCCAACAAGTTAACCTCCAAAGTCTTCAAAGAGCATTAAATGCCTCTTACAAGACATCACCCTAGCCCATGATGGTTGTCCCTTTGGCCATCCCTCAACTTTGCACAAGAGTTTACCCCTTGGACAATAGCATGCTCCCTTGGATAATAGCATTATCCAATGATGTCATCCCTTTAGGTTATCTCTAATGCTTACTTAGCATCTAATGCTTTCTTAGCATCCTCTCAAGCCATCTAAAGGTTACATTTGTCAACTTGGGATTGGATTGAATTTCTGTCATGGATTGATAACTTTCCATCTTATCCCTTCCCGAGATTGTTCAATCTCAACCATCCATTTCTCTATTTCTCCTATAAATAGAGCCCCTTCCTTCACTCTTGGGGATCCATCATCTTGTGCATCAAACTTATAGTCATTTTCCAGGTTATCAAGGAGCTCAATTGTCATCTTCAAGCACTTAGATCGTCTTAGTTGCATGCTAGTTTAGCTTTCATCATGTTGATAGTATCATGATAATCCCATTTTCATGCTAGCTTAATTCATAGCCATCGTATATCAATTGCATAACAATCTCCATGTTAGTTTAATTAGCACACCTAAGCTTTCAATTTGGAATCAATCTTGGTCTCATATCTTGCATTCCATCTTGCATTTCATCTTTTCATATCATTTGATCATCTAGCTAGGGTCATAGTTGCATTCATTTTGATCTTGACATATCCTTCAATCTCATTCTTTAGGTTGACATCTAAAAGATCAAGTGCTCTTCCAAGTGAGAGCCACCTTGAATCTTGAAGATCCTTGGAGATAGAGGAACATGAGACATGCTCGGGGTTCTTGATTTTGAAGCTAACTTAGTTTAGTTTCTATTTTGATTTCTAACTCTAACATAATGTTTCATGTGTGTGTTTAATGTTGTTTGATTCTCTTTTGCGGATTCCACACTTTTCAACACACACTATCTACTGAATATTGCCTTACATCTAGCTTTAACAACTAACCCTATCTCAAAAATGACACTCAGTGTATTCTAGTTTATTCATAGCAAAATAGAATAGACTAACATAGCTTAATCTGGTGACCTTCTTCACCTTACTGCATGCATCCTCAATAACCCTGGCCTTGAATAAACAGCTTGAGTTGCAATCTACATGGGCAACCACCTTTGTCTCTTTTAATAGATCCAGTCCAGATATAATTTATTTGTCTAAGTCCTCATCCCCATTCACTTCATCATCCTGATCGTCACTTACTAATGCCTCTATCACCAAATACTTTTTTAGCCACCCAACACCTCCTTCCTTCCACAAATCCAATAGCTTCTTTAGGAATAACACATTTATTTTCACCACCTCTCATCTTTGCATAATAGTTGAAGCATCACTAGACTAAGAAGGGGATACTTTGTCACTTCTTTCTCTTGTCTATGAACCACATTATAATCTTTCAGCATGGGGATCAAATTCTTTTCATCTGAATTCTCCATTACATCATCCAATTCCCCCAAATATCTATTTTCATTTAATTTTTTGCACAAGGCACTCACCATTTCCTTTTATTTCCCAAAATTCAAAAGCACGATGATAAACATGGTTGCAACATCTATCGATATTTACCCTATACCTATGTTCAACCTTTAGGAAATTTTCATCTCCTAGAATTCTCTGCACCACATGTATAACCATCCCATGGTCAAATCTTAACACTCATCTCAGCCTCTTCTTTGAAATATCACCCATGAAATACATACGTCTTTTCTTGTAGATTAACTTGACAGGTGTATCCATACTAGAGAACCAAAATCTTGAAATGAAAGTAAATGAATAGCTTTCACATCGACCCGCTACCTAAATATCATTCCCAAAATGTCACATAACTATTCAAACCCATTCCCAAGATACATGGGTTCATAATTACTCATGGTACCACCAAACCCATCTGCCACCCAAAGTGACAAATGCATAATACCATGGGGCAACTGATTTGCATCTTCATATGGGAGATGCCAAAAAATAGATCGTTCAAACATGTTAGCCAATGCAACAACCAACACGTCATCGTCTTTCCCCACTACAACTACGTCTTTGCTTACCTCACTCGATCCTAAAATAGATTCATCCACTTGTTGCATTAAATTCCACTAGTGCACCATCACCCTCCAAAAATCCCTATAGGAATGTGCATTCTATTATTCCAACATGGCATGCGACATAATGATTACCGTCTCGTACCTTCATCATTGCCTCGATCCTCAAAGGTACTTGCCACCCTGTCCTTAGTTGACTTGTCATCCATGCCATCCTCGACTACCTTCTTTGCCAACTCTTCCACCATTTGATTACCCTCATGATATATGTGAGTAACTTCAAATTCTTCAAATTTTCTTATTAGAGCATGAATGGGTCTTAGTCATTTCCCTAATTTCCAATTTGGTATCGCATTTTGTTGGATAGCATTTATAGTCATTAGTGAGTCCCCTTTCAAGTGAATCCTCATAGCTTTGATTATTATTCCACACTTTAGGCCCAATAGTGTTGCCCAAAATTCAGTCATATTATTTCTATTTCCCCCCAAGAATTTAGCTTCCTCACAAAGAACTCTACCCAAGTGGTCTCTTATCACACACCCTACTCCATTCGGCCTCAAGTTCCCCCTTGAGGCCCCATCAAAACTAATTTTAACCCACCCTTCTTCCAATTCGTTCCACTCCACATTTTATGTAGGATTGTGAGGAACATCAACCTTCCTACACTCATCAACGAGGAAAACAATTTGAATATTATAAAAATGAACATAAAATAATTGTATTAAAAAAAAATAGATTATGTTGTAATATCAAAAATCCCATCCCTTGTGATTAATGTGACAAATGGCACCTTCCTCTATGTCATTGGAGGTTGAGTTTCGCCACCTTGTCCTTTTATCCACTTGAATTATCCATGTCAGCTTTAGGAGAAAGCATTACCAACTCTGTCGACCTGTCACCTTTGGGGACTAAGACGCGGCACAGAGACGTTTGCACAGTGCGCTAGCGTCTCACGAATTTGACAGTCCATAGGTGGTCGTTTGAGCATTACGCCTGGGTCAAGAAGGAATTGTAACATCTCTGCATGCGTCCACCAACGTCTGGTTTCCTTCTAGGGCCTTTATCTTCCATTTTCAAAGGCATTTTGGGGGATTCTCTTAGCAAGTTGATAATCTTTGGCAAGTTGGAGCTCTCGGCAATCTTTTGGACAATTTATACAACTCAAGGCACCATTATTGTAGCTCTTCAAATGACATATACTATCATCATCACAAAGCGTTGTGAAAGGAGAGTTCTCTTATCCTCCTCTTTCATTTTGTATATTATTTTTCATTATCTTACTTCATTTCCAATTATCTTTATAGTTTTATTATTCTTGTGGCTTCTTGGGTTGTTTGTGGAGGTGGAAACACCAAAACGAGGGTCTGACTTAGGCAGGCTCCAAAACACAACCCCCAATATTTTCTATCTTGCATGTGTGCAGTACGTCATCGTGAGGAAGAGATTATCTTGCGGAAGCTTCATAGTGTGGCCACTTTGTAACATTTCCTTACTTTCCTTTTATTTTCTTATTCTATTTCGTAACCTGTGCTTTTTATTCATTTCAATATTATTTAACTGTTTTGCAAGTTCTGTCAGTGCGTCCAAAGCTTTTTGCATGGACTTTGTTCTCCGTTCGTACAGGACGACCATACGTCGTGTTGGTGTCCCAGCTCTGCGCACTCGTCCCGAGGATAGAGGCTCGACAAAGCCGTCCAAAGAGTCCTCTTGACTTTCTGAGGTTTTAGATTGATTTTGTTATCCCCTGGCTCATCTTAGCGCCAGCTCGAGGAGTTATCGAAGGGATAGTTTGTTCTCAAGGATTCGTCATCCTTGAGGTAGCAAATTTCCTCCGTTACATGTATATTTTAAAAATTTAAAATAATTGTATATTATTTATTATTTATTTAAAATAATGTAAACATTTTTATAATAATTTGAAATAAAAAATATTAATTTTTTAATTATAAATAACGATAATTAAATTAAATTTAAATGTAGGCTTCCTTTTTTTTTTTTGCAAAAGTGGTAAACCACTATAATATATTAATATAACATTAGAGTTTACAAAATCTGGTTCAAGGAGCATACCAAAGGAAATAACCAGAGAAAGAAAACCTTTGGTTATAGCTCGATAGGAATTACAAACTTCTTCAGATTACAAATATCATCGTATAAACCTAGAACAGTACTATCACCAATCTAAACTACTATTGACGATGACTTATCACAAAGCCAAAATTGGCAATTGATAGCAATACAAATTTTGCATAGTTACAAAAGACAGTTTGATTAGCTTTTAGAGATCAAGGCCAAAATTGGGGGAAAAATATTTCATTCCTCCATTACATCTGGATTCGTCACATTCTCGTCCTGTAGATCATGTGTCGGGTCCCAAGTACCAACATTTTGGTCTTGAGAAGTGGAGGCAACCTCTGCATTACCTTGTGATGCTACATAAACTGCCGGAATATTGAGGTCTGGCATTGTCACTTGAATACCCTAAGAAGGTGGAGGCTAATGAAGAGGGTTCATGATATCCTCATGGGGACACAAAGAAGAATAAGTAGTGCATTAACTTTCTTTTTCACCATTTTAGTCATCTCTTGCCCAATTGCTCTATGGTGACTATCCTACGCCCTCAAAATATATAAAATTCTGCATTTCAAGAGTGTTTTTGATGTTGTCATAGATTGAGAGGAACACATGTCTGTGAAGAAGAAACTATCGCGGGAAGATGTCTCCAACATGTGCTTGCCCTTCCCAAAGGTCGTATTTCTGAACTGCTAATAAGAGTTTGTTATCCAGAAAATAAGCTTCTTTGACAACTTTCTGAGCAATAATTTCCAACATTGAAAGAGATTTAAGCAGGTCTAAAGCATTTTGAGAGAAAAATCGAAACCAGTTGTGATGGGAATATAAGCCTCCTAGATTTGGGGAACAAGATTTCTTCCCCAATTACTCGTTTGATGTTCTTTCTCACCTGGTAGTTTTGAGTGAAGAAAACTTGCCCAAGGTGGTCATTTGTGATATGGTCTGAAAAAGGAAATTCCCATTCTGTCACGAAAATGAAGACCCTGTAATTTTGCGACAAATAATCCATGTCGTATGTAAAATTCATCAATATTCAATTAGAAATAAAGGGAAATCGTGAATCCATAACTAATCAAAGAATCCTAAATAAACCAATGACATAATGCAAAGAAAAGCAATAGGAATATAAAATATTCAATTAAGACTCCCTATTCCATGACTGCATATGACTTCCATTGTTCTTCTCTTCTTCGTGGTATGATGGGTCTCAGATATTGTGCTGACAACTTGCAAATGACACACAGATTCAAAGTTTGTGATTGTTGAAAATAGAGATTGAATGCTCAATTGATAGATTTTTGAGTGAGATTGATTAAGAGGTGGAACAAAATGATTACGAGGTGGAACTCAGGTGAGCTCGCATGCTAATTAATAGTTGAAAAAGAATGATTGGAGGAAATTGATTGATGCAATTAATCAATTAATTGAATTGATCAATTAAAATAGATTGAATAGTTAATTGAGTTAACTTATTGAGAAAAAGGCTTATTGAAAGATGAAAAAAAATGATTGGAGGATAATTAATTGATGACAAAGAAAATTTTATTTAGAAAAAGCTAACTTGAAGATAGAAATAGAATGATTGGAGAGAATTAAGAAAATATGTAATTAATCAATTAAATGAAATGACCAATTAAAATAGATGGAATAGTTAATTGAGATGACTAAATGAATGCTTTTTGGAAAAAAGCAAAGTGAAAGATAGAAATAGGAATTGAAAAGATAATTGAATTAATTATGTTCTTGCACTTTGATTTTCATTTTCAATTTTATATTTGCATGAGATTTAATTCAAATATTGAATTTATTTTAAATTCAATTTGTTATTTGAATATATTTAGAACTTGACTTTGGTATTCAATTTGACTTTTGAAACCATGCACATGTATTTGAAATTAGAAGAATTAATGAAATTAAAAGAAATTAGAAGAATTAATGAAATTAAATGAAATTAGAATTTGGAGATTTGGAATTGGAATTTGAAGAATTAATTAGTTAATTAAATAATTTAAATAAACTATTTAATTATTTAGAAATTGAATTTAATTAAATAATAAAGATTATTTGAATTAAAGGATTAAAATCGCAATTAATTAAATAATAAGTATTTAATTAATATTAGAAAAGGGTTAAATGATTAATTGATTAGAAATAGAAATAGAATAATTAGTAAGATGATGAAGAAATATGAAATTAAATGAAATTTGAAGAATAAGATTAATTAAATTAATTAAATTAATTAAATAGTTAAATAATTATTTAACTATTTGGACAAATAATTAGTACATGATTAATGAGAAATTTTTAGGTGTCTACAATCCATATGCTCTCTAGGATAGGTATAGTAACTGCTACTGCTCTACATATCCCCTGCTACTATTAAGTCTGCCCACTGTTACAGACAAACCCTTCCTAATCTTTGCACTAGATTGAAAATATTGTGCAGAAGCGGAAACTTGAAGAATGCATATGGAAAAATAATGAAAACTGAAGTTTAAAATGCCAAGCAATCCACCTATGCTTTGAATTGCGGGTATAATAAAAGTCTACACAAAGAAAATAATGTTAATAATAATCTATGTGTGTGGGAGATTTGTGAGGGATGCAAAGGCCGAGTCTGTACTTTTGCATGAACCAACAGAGAAGCTTGTGCTAGAATTTTCATTATTATAGCCACCAGGTAATCCAATATTACATATTCATTCATGCTATTACAAGATATGCATAGGGATTGTAGGATTCATATGCTTTCCAATTGAGTCTTAAATAAAAATGAGTGACGTGCAATGATATGAATTGCTTTTTAATGATTGTTATCTCAATAACTTATGGTTAGCTCGACTTTGGTGATGTCATCTAAGAGGGGGAGGATATTATGTAAAGCATTGCTGACCTTAGCTGAGTCAGCTTCTATGCCATCACACCCTAGATTTTCTAGTCTGAATGCTAACCTATTTCCTTCTCTATATGTATGCGACAAATGGACATCTTCATAGGAATCCAGTAGATCCCAATCTTGGGTTAATACATAGTGAATATGCCAATTAAAGGATTATCTAAGTTTGCAAGCGTTAATAATAATAGAAGAATCCCCTTCAATATGGACTTTTGAGTAGCCCATCTTCTTAGCAAGTATCAAACCAAGCAATAAAGCTTGGGCTTTTGCCATGTTATTAGTTCATGTTGGCAGAATAGAGGATTTATAGGCTTTTAGTTCACACTCTTTCTCCTGAATCACCTAGGTTACCTCAAGAAGATCCATCGAAATTAATCTTTACAAAATTAGACTGAGGAGGTTGTCAAGAGACACATGATCTATCAAATTAATTTTTACTACTAGCTAATGAAGATTTGCAAATGGGAATGCAAATCCACTTCCATTTATTGACAATATTTGCATCCCATGAAGTGAATAATGAACTATAGTTGTCGTGCCTCTGCACATATGCATTTACTCATTCTAAGATAGAATTTTCTAAAGCCTCAAGGACTATTAGGATAAGAGAAGAAACCATTCTAAAAATTCTTTTGTTCCTCTCCCACCAAACTGACCACAAGACAGTTGTTGGAATAATCGCCCAGATGCAGGAAAAAGAGAGGATTTGTAGAGAGTTGGCCAAGATTTGAACATGTCCCAGAGATAACTTCATAAAGGCATAGAGTGGTCCATTTTATTCATAATGAAAAGCCAACATTGACGGGCAAATGAACATTGAAGGAACAAGTGGTCAACATTTACACTATGTTGATTACACAAAACACAAGAGAAGGGCTGAGCTATTTGCAACTTAACAAGTTTACCACTTGTTAAGATCTTTTTTTGGAGAGTTAACCATGAAATTCATCTTGCCTTTGGCATGACTACATTATTCCAACAAAAGAAAAATGTTCTTTGATTTTGTTGTTGATTAAAAATGTGTTGTAGAGCTTTATATCCATTTTTTACTGAGTAGTTGTCATCTTTGGATGGGGCCCAAATGACTCTGTCCTCTTTGTTTGATAAGAAAACTACCCTCTAAGATAATACTTGTTGCACATTTGTGATAAGATTGTCATCATTAATAACATTTGAGAAGTCTTTACAGACCACTTTCCCTGGATGTAATTCAACTCCATTCACATAGTCAATTAGCTTATCCCCCCATATAGTAGTGAGAGTTGGAATAACTATTTGCAGGTGTTGCATCTAAACTAGAGATGTACACCAATTCCAAGAGTCATTCTAGAAGTGAGTTGACTCACCATTATGGACTTGCCAAGAAGTATATGAGGTTATCACTTCCCTAGATGACATTATAAAGTTCCACATAACATAATTTTATGAGGGGTTAGATATTGTTAGTATTCTAAGAGGGTTTGAAGTGTCCATATTTTTGGCTTGCGTGATTTGGCACCATTTAGTATTTGTCTTATAGTATATTTTCCATACCGATTTCCCCCCAAAAGCTTTATTTCACTTAGCCAAGTCATGCAAGCCTACCCCTCCCGACTTCTTGTCATTAACCATGTTGGTAAGGGAGACTAAGGGGATCTTCTTGTCTTGTGAAAGATTTCCTTTCCAAATAAAAATTCCTAATAATTTTCTCAATCTGTTGGATGATTGAATTAGGAGCTTTAAGTACAGGTATGTAGTAATTGTGAATGGCAGTTAAAATAGTTGTGCCCTGACAGGGACAACCACCCGACTTTCCAAGTTGAAACTCTATATTTTATCCTCTCAATGATATTTTTCCAATAGGATTATTTGTTTGGGCCCATGAAGAAAGGAATGCCTAAGTATGTACAAGGTAACTTTTCTATTTTGAATCCCAGAACTTTTGTGATCTTTTTCCTAATTGCACTTCTTGTATTGAAGATATATATCTTTGATTTTTGAGCATTTATCTTTTGTCTCAAAATTGATGTATACGATTCTAATACCTTCTTGATTTGAATCGCCTTTGAGATACTTACCTTACCATATAAGAGAGTATCATCTGCAAATAATGTGAGTTAATGAAATGTTTGTTGTTGGGATATGGATGCCTTGCCAAAGACCATTATCATTGTTAGCTTTGATTATCCTGCTAAATGCTTCCGCCATGATAATAAAGAGGAAGGAAGATAGAGGATCTCCTTGACGAATTCCTTGAGTAGCTGAAAAGAACCCTGTTGGTTTCCCTTTGATTATGATTAAAAAGGAATCTCCTGAAATACATGATTTAATCCATTTACACCACTTCTCTGAGAATCCAAACTTCTGCAATAATTTCAGAAGAAAAATCCAATCAACCTTATCATAGCCTTTCATCATGTCAGCCTTAACAATGAAAGATGATAGATGAGAAGCATGAATCAAATGAATAACTTCATGTGCTACTAGTGCCCCTTCCCCCGGGCATCTCTCTGCCTAGAACAAACCCTCCTTGTTTCAGTGAGATAATTTTTGGAATTAGATGTTGAAGCCTCAGGTAAATAGCCTTGGAAAAGATTTTATAAATTGTGTTACATAATGAAATAGGTCCGAAATCTGCAAATATCTTGGACTCCTTAATCTTAGGAATTATTGCTATGTTTGTAACATTAAATGTTTTTAGAACCGAGGTATTTCTTCTTAATTCTTCAAGAGAAGCCCATAAATCAAAGCCTATCATGTCCCAACACTTTTGAAAAAAGAGGGAAGTGAAACCATCAGGCCCAGGTGCCTTGTCTGGGGATAAAGAAAAAAACTACTTTTTGAACTTCATCTAAAGTGAATGGCTTCAAGAGATTATTATTGTCAAGTTGAGTAATAATATTTGGGATGGCATCAAGCAATTCAGCTTCAGAAGAATTTGTTGGAGGAGAATTTGTAGGAGGAGCCATAAGGTTCTTGAAAAATTTGACACCTTCATCTTGGATATCCTTAGCATTTGAAAGTAGTTTTCCTGAAATGGCATCACTGATTGAAAAAATGGAGCCAACAACTCTCTTTTCTTTGGCTGAAGCATGAAAAATCTTGGCGTTCCTATCCCCTTCCTTCAGCCAAAGCTCCCTACATTTTTGTCTCCAATAGATTTCCTCTCTTTTGCTCAGCTCCTCCCAATTTGCTCGTAATTATTTTTTCTTATCATAAGTCAGTGTGTCCATACCATGTAGAGTAATATGATCATGAACCTGATTCAATTCTTTAGCTACTACTTATTTCTCAATGAAGGTATTTTTAAATGTGTGCATATTCCAAATCTTAATTTGGGACTTAACATGTTGCATTTTCTTGTATAACTGAAACATTTTGGTTCCAATTACTGGAGGTGAACTTACCCACCATTGGCACAAAAGAGGAATGAAATGCAGGTTTATGAACCATATTCTTTCGAACTTAAATGAGGGATGATGCGAAGATGGAGCTGAAGTTGGGGATATAATAATGGAGATAGCAAAGTGGTCTGAACATATAAGGGGAAAGATATCCGATTCAAATGTAAAATTATGAAGCATCCACTATTGTGAAATAAGAAATCTATCCAATCTCTTTGCTATTTGTGCAAAGTGTCTCGTTTTGTTTGTCCAAGTAAAAAACCCCTTCTTAGGAACTATATCTTTTAAAGCATTGTCAGCAATAAGGCTTACAAAATCATCAATAGTCTTTTGGGGAGGGCTAATACTACCTATTTTTTCTTGATCAGACACGAGCATTAAAATTCCCTCCTCGGATAATTTTTGGGTTTGCAGTATTCTTAATAAGTGTTGTTAAGGTGTCCCAAATCCTTCTTTTAGCATGAGTAGGAGTAGGCCTGTATACATTTATTAATATAGATGATAAATCAAAACTCTGTATATTCATTAACTGCCAATTTTTTCCCTCACTAACTGACTATACAAGTAGTTTCTTAGGATTCCATAATGTTAGAAGGCTTCCAAAGGCTCCTGAAGCTGTTACATGTGTTGCTTTCCATTTTGACCATTTAGAGACCATTGTTTGAAATGTGTCTAGATACATTTTTGTTTCTTGGAGCATGATGATATCAGCTCCTAATGAATCAAGTTATTGCTTGACTCAGTTTCTCTTTTCAAAGGCATTAATGCCCCTGATGTTCCATGAAATAATCTTCATTGCACTCAAGGAGAGCAACATGCCTTCCTCGACCTTTTAGTGACCGATAATTTACCATCTAGCATGGTTTGAATACCTGCCTCTATTTATTCTTTAATCTTCACTGACTTGGGCTTCCTACCTCTTGGTTTTGGAGAATTTAAAACCTTCTCCTGACTATATGAAGATTGAGAGATGAAGAGGGACTGGGAAAAATCAAAAGTTTCATCATAATGTTGCTGACCATCTAGAGCGTTGTTGTTAATATCAACTTCCTCACCAAAAAAAGAACTTTCTGATTCTTGAATCATAGGAGGAAGAGTAGTTAGGTGTTGGGGCTCTAATTCGTCATCTTCATTTAATATTTCTTCTAAAATCTCATCAAAATCTTGGGAGCCTACTAATTTGAGTAGGTCATCAACTACTTGTTCTAGATTGTCTGGTGGATTTTGTCAATGTGAATGATCATGCCATTGGAGTCTAGGTAGATGTTTGGGAGAGTCCATCATAAATGTAGATGAAAAATCAATTGGTTATTTACTAAGTACCAAATTCTGACTTAGAGTTTCCAACTTTGTATGTTGCAGTGTCAAGAGAACATATTTCCTCTGTGAAAATCTCTCTAGTGATGTCCATAAGGGGTCACTAAGCTCTTGTACCTGAGGGCTAATACAAAGTACCTCATTGTTGTTATAATCCTCAAGGATCTGAAATGAAGTTTGAGGGAGGATTAGTTTCTACTGCTCCTGATGTAAAAGTTGGAAAGCAGATTTTGAAAAGTTCATATTGTATATTGGAGTCTAGATCCTTAGATTTAGCGCAAAAATATAACGAAGTTGCTTTCCCAGATCAACTTGTATAGTTTGTTTGCTAATCATTGTGTTCAAAGTTTTATCCTCCTCTTGAATATCTATAATTGGGTCATTTCCTTCATATGGAGGATTGATATGAGCACATCTTGAGGGATCGAAGAAGTGATCATCACAAACCTTAATAATTTAACTTTGTGCACCTTGACATTGAGAATTGAAATGACCTAGAAACTTTGAGCAACAGTCAACTGAATCATATTTTTCAACTATTATGGTTTGTTTCCAGATTCCAAATTTGGAAATGATTGACATACTATTTGGGAGTTGTTTTGGAAGATCTAATAGTAGGCACACTCGAATTGGGAGATGGGTCAATTCGAAGAGAATGAGATTATGTTTGACAAAAATACCCAACTGATTTGAAAAGAGCTCGATGATTTCCAGGTCTTTATATTCCAAAGGCAAAGAGGGAAATGCAATCCAAAATGTGGTAAATCTACAAAACTCCTTATCCAGCTTAAAATTTGGAATCCAAGGGACTTTGAAGAGACAAAATCCCTTCCAAAACCACCCTTTATATCTATGGACCATGTCTTTGTAATCTTTAGTCTCAAAAATTGCAATAAAAAACTCAGAGCTATTATTATTGTAAAATTTATCTTTGATCCCTTTCCAGTGTGTTTTAGCCCATGCAAGTAAATCAGAAGGAGAAGGTGAGGACTTCCAGAACTTACCGATGAGGGCTCTATCTCGCAAGTGTGCAATTTGCGGTTGGAGGAAATGATCAGGCAAGATAACCGAACAAGTTGATTCTCTTCGACTAGGGCGATCATTAACATAAGCACCCTTGCCTTGAGACCCTTCATTTGGTGTATGTTTCCTTCGCCAGACTTTCAAAATTTTGACCAGGGGGTCAATTGTATTTCTCAGCTGCTTGTCGCTCCATCTACGAATGATATATTGGGTTGAAGGATGCTTTGTTACTAGAAAAAATTATAGTGCCCACTTTCATTGAGGGGTATATTGTTTGGGCAAGACAAAAAAGAGGGTTTATGAAGGGGAATAGAGTTCGACCAAGAGGGAAAGGGTTTATGCAGAGGAATCATGTTAGACGAAGATAAAAAGGATGGGAAGTGCCCCTTCAATGCAACCCCATTTATATCATTATTGTCGAGAACTACCTTTGAATCCTTCCACAACCCGTGCACGTCATTGCTTCTAAGATCTACCTATGAAGCCTTCCACAATTTTTTTGAGAAACCCTTGATCATCTTCTGATTTGTGGGAATGCGTCAACTAAGAGCCCTCAGAAATATGAAAAACTAGTTGTTTTTGCTTGGATAGCTTTTTGGAAAATTGATTTTGAGGCCACGAAAGATTTTTGCGGGCATCTTGATAAAACCTGTCATGTTGACCTATGTAGTCTTCCCCACTGTCCTGTTGGCCCCTATACCCGTGAGGCCACAAAATATTTTTGTGGGCATCTTGATAAAACTTGTCTTGTTGACCTCTGTAGTTGTCCCCACTGTCCTGCTGGCCCCTGTACCCATCATTGATACTCCTATGAACACTATTCCGCCTCCTATCACTATTCTGAAAAACTGCTATGGTATCTATTGTAGTGCAAAGATTTGAATTTTCTTCCTGCTCACATCCATCCGCCATTCCCGCTCTCGCTCGCCAACATAAGTTTGTTATTGTTTACTTAGATGTAGGCTTCCTTTTATAATAACATAATTTACCATATACTCCCCACGTGAAAGGGTTTTCTTAGTTATTTAAACAAAAGTGAAATACCAATTTTATTTCTAAATGAAAACAATAATTATTGTGCAAAGATTTAGCACTACACACGAATGAATAACATGTTGCAACTAAATTCAACAACTCAGAAGAATAAAATTAAAGTTTGTGTGAGCTTATACATTTATAAGTGTACTCTTATTTTAGTCACTATCTTTCCCTATGTTCCTGCAAAAAATCTATAAACCATATTGGAAATGGTAAAAATGGCGAGAAGGAATTTATTGGCATGAGACAATTTTTTGCTGGGAGGTTTCCCACCTAAAATAACATATCAGCTAATAAAGAAACTAGTATTCATGAAAAAAGGTAGGGTGGAAAAAGACACTCTCATGAGTTTAGTATAAGGGTCTAGGTTGGAGAACATATTAAAAAAACTTATGTTGATCCCCAAAAAAACTAAGCAACTAAAGAAAGTCCTAACAAAGGAGGGTCATCATCATTTTGCTTCCCCCAAACATCATCGTTGTGGAGTCATTAGTTAGCTCCATTCTATTGATTTTTTTTTGTTTTGATGCTTTGTTTACAATGTTTTTAGCATGTCGTTTAGAGTATTTATTATATATATTGGATTGCAGTAGTAATTGTTCATTATGATTTGACCCACCTTTTGGATTTTTTAAACTATCCAAATTTAATGATTGATAATTTTAAGCATGGTTGTTGCTCATTTGTGTTGTAAAAATCTAAAAGTGAATGGATCAACATGGCATTTTTTATGATGATTGAATCATAAAAAAAGAAATCAGCAAGGCATGAAAATGTTAATATGTGGCATTTGACATGTGTCACCAATGTAAGGCTCCATTTCTCAACCATTTATAACTCCTTTATTTTTCCCTCTGCTTATCGTTTATCATCTAGTACTTGTTAGGATATTCTTCAACTCACCCCAAATTTTAAGTCTATTACCTTCTCCCATATTCCTCAAGAATAGAGTATTGTGGCTAATTTATTGACTAAGTAGGCCTTTGATGTTGACAATAATTACAATGGAACATACTGGATATCTCTCACGAATGTTAATTTGGAGAAACTCCTCAAGCTTCTTAAGAACGATCACACTTAAACCTATCATTTTGAAGGTTTGGGTTGAGGATAGTTGTTGTGCCTCCACATCTCACACCCCTGTTTCTCGCTTAGAGAAAAAGGAGACCCCCTTTGTTTTGTTATTTTCCCTTTCCTTTTTTCTTTTCATGTTCCTTGTTGTCCTTTTTCCATCTCCCCTTTTTTTAGTTTTTTCTTTTCTCTTTTTCCAGGTTTTTCTTTGCTCTTGTTTTTGGTGTCTTTTCGGGGATCCAAGATCGAGGATTCCAAACTCCTTTTTCTCTTGGGTGTTGGAACCTCCAATCCCTTTACCCTACTTTATTTGGAACGAGGGATCTAAGGTGTCCCAACCCCCAATCCCCAACTCTCCTATCAGAGATCAAGGATTGGTAGTTCCAAGGACCACCTCCTTGATGACCCTTGGAAACCCCGACCCCCGACCCCCAACCTTCAATAGTACCACCTACCATGAAATACATTTAATAGTCCCTTTGATCATTTATGAGTCACTTTCCCTCGCTCATTTTCTTAAGCTTTTTTCGTATTCCTTGGTATTTTCCGATGCTTTTGCAAGCTAATTCTATATATTTGTGGGAATTTGAGTGTGATGGCCTAGTAGCAAATTAGAGTGCTTTGAGCTAGGTCAAATTTTCATCTCCCTGCTCTTTATCTTCTTCCTGGTTCTTTTTGTTTGATTTCCTT
This sequence comes from Cryptomeria japonica, assembly GCF_030272615.1. Lineage (NCBI taxonomy): Eukaryota > Viridiplantae > Streptophyta > Pinopsida > Cupressales > Cupressaceae > Cryptomeria > Cryptomeria japonica. The sequence continues at coordinate 772,127,385 of NC_081409.1, read as the reverse complement.
GTTATCCTATGTTTGGGTTTCCTTCAAAACTTTGTCATTCCACCTACTACTTAGGCCCATATTTTGAGCATTTGTCTTTGTTTGCTCCATGGTCCTAGAGGGTTTGGGTGCATGCCCTAGGGTTCTAATGTTGGTTTGCTTGCTTCTATTTTGGTTAGTTTAGTTAGCTTTTTTTTAGACTTCATGCCTTAGCTATTTTTTTTTGCAAATGTCTCGAGCTTAAATGCGAGCCCAATTTAAGGACCTACGAAGGTTGAAACACCGAACTAGAGCCTCCTTTATTCTTGCCTTAGAACTTGTTTTTTTTATATGATCCTTTTAGGTATCGGGGATGCTCAATCCCCAATTCCCCATCTAAAAGAGATTGAGGATTGAACAACCTTGATCCCCAAAGTTTTGGACGATTCACGATAGGATCGCGATTCAAGGATCTTGTCATCCCTGAACCTCGATAACCTTGTTATCAAGGATCGGAGGTAGCAACATCTTCAACCCCCACCCTTTGCCTCAATAAAGTGCAAGCGGGGATCAAGGGTAATGACACACTCGACCCCTAAAAGATCTTAAAGCTTGTCCTAAGTGGGGATTGAGGATTCCTTGACCCCCTATCCCCAACCCTCAACTATTTGCACTTTTTTTTAACTTATGCATGTGATGCTAATAAGGTGTTTTTACCAATCGATTAGAAATTTGTTTTTCTTTAGGTTTAATAATAAAACTCCTGATATCAATTTCTTTGTGTTGCAGATTTGGTGATGTCTGAATCAAGATTTGTTGCTATGAAGTATAAGTTTGATTCCTACCTTCCTCTGAGAAAGTTGCATTCTTTGGACATGAATATTACTAACATGGATTTAGGACATGTGGACCTTAATGAGTTCCTATAGAGGATGACTAGGCCAGATGGGAGAACCAATTGGGCCACTTCTTTGGTTCAATCAATATTGGTTCAAGTAGTAGGATTCTCGGTAGCATTACATTCTCCATACTTGATCATGGCTTGTGCATCCAAGTATGATCCAAATGAAAGGAGAGTATACGACCAACTCGACAATGTGATTCTAGATATCTCACCCAATGCTATTAAATCCAAGTATGATCCAAATGAAAGGAGAGTATACGACCAACTCGACAATGTGATTCTAGATATCTCACCCAATGCTATTAAAGACACGTTCCATATTCAAAAGCGTGATAAATATGCACATGTTACGATTACACAAGGAAATCAATACTATCATAAAGAAAAGGATACTATGAGTTATATTAATGATAATTTGATGGAGAAAACAAAGAAGGCAAGTTGTCTTGAACAAATTAAGATTATTCATCGAGCGTACTTTCATCTAGATGTAAGAGACTATTTTACTCTCCTTAGTAGAGTGGTGGGACTACTTGATGTTAAGGAATTTTGTCCATGGATGTTGTTGTTCATCAAGACCATTCTTGCAAGGACTAAATATATTGATTAGGGAAGAATGATCAGTGACAATTTAGATGAGTATTTGCAAAGGTCAAAACAAAGCCTAAATTTTATATGATCTCATATGTGGTGTACCTTCTTGCACCTCAGCCCACTTATTCGGGGTTAAGAAGAGAAGGGTCCCTTGCATAACCAAATACACTTGTATATCACCACTACTCTCAGCTACAACTGGACAAGATCTGGAAAGATCATCGTATGGTCAATGACTTCTTTGTGTCTATAGTAATTAGATCAATTGAAGGAGATTTCAGTAAAATGTTATCCCTTGAACTTGCCAAAGAAATATGCAATTCTAGAGGTTATTTTATTCATTTTATAGCTTTCACTTATATGAGGGTTGCTAATTGCACCATACCTCCATACAAGTTACTTTAGTACCCTTGTGAGAAATTAATTATGCTTTAATTGTCTAGAAAAATCGTGAATGCTCATTGATTGGTGAAGAGTAAACACAAGCCATGTTTTCAACTTCCAGTAAGTGTAGGAGCACATTCATGCTCAAATATGAAGATTTCCAAAAACTTGGAAATGGAATTACTTAAGTGCTCTTTAGATCTTTTGTAGATAGACTAGGATAAATTTATTTCCATGGGAACATTTAGCAAAGACATGGGTTCTCACTTCAAAAATGTACCACACATTGAAGACCATTGGGATGACTAGATAGATGATCATGAAGTTCATATCAGGGACTACTAAAAATTGAGTCTAGATTTGGTATCTCATGCAACTAATTTGTGGGTTTCTAATCAAATCAAGGGGGATGATGATGGAAATGTTTTACATCCTTTGTATGATAAAAATAAAATCTATGATATACCAATTCATAATGTTGATCCTAATTTAGTAGAAAATTAGGACATGGAACAAAGAGTGAAAGATATATTACATTAGACAAGGCAATGGATGGGTGATCCTTATCCCATGCATCTTGTCCCATCAATTGCAACTCAATCTCAGGAGAAACTAACTACTATAGCAAAATGAATGAAATGTTCAAGGCCATCCTCCTCAAGAAATCCCTCACCTCCATATAATCCAACACGACATGCAAGACCTTATGTGGAGCAGCTTCCATCAAAGTTGCACAAGTAGATGAAGCAGAAGAAAACAGATCAGGTTGCACCTTCTCCTAGTAGCACTCCACAATTTGGAAAGATAAAGGATCCCTCTAGCACACCTACTACTCCTACTCCTTCCTCAATACATTAAAGGACTAGATATTTTGTTGTGAAGGCTAAAGAAAATAAAATGGAAATGGTAGTCCCAGAAGAAATTTCAAGAGTATACAAAATACTGAAGAAAAGAAAAGGAATTCCTCATATTAATATAACTAAGGATTGGTCAGAGGAGGAAAAAGAGGAAGACCTTGGTCCACAATTGATGCGAAATAAGAGGACAAGGTTGGAAGCTCCATAATAGGAACAAGAGGCTCCTACGAGCTCCAAACTCCCAGTGACCCACAAAACTCCACTCTCTAAGGAGAAGGTCCATTACCATCCTCATCTGTAGATCCTTCATCCCAAGAGCTATTTCAGGACATAATTTAGTTAAAAACAAACATAATGGTTGAGGCCAATAGAGAGGTGGAGCCAAAACAACAAATACTTGGAAGAGGACAAGAAAGAAGAATTGAGGAAGATCTCTCACAAGAGGATGAAGCTACAATGGGGATGAAACATGAGAACATAGGAATTCCTTCAAGCCAAATGCAACAACCATCTCACAATGTTGCTCTTGAGATTGAGATTTTAATAAGGTCATTGAAGATGTATTGCTTTCAATGTTAAGGAAGGGCTTAAGTGAAGGTTAGGAAAGAAATCAAGATGTTCCCCTTCATGTTGAACAACAAAAAACTGGTAGGACACTGACAAAAGAGGACCAAGATGTGACAGGTGAGCGAAAACAAGAGAATATGTTAGAAATACCTCACCAAAAACAACCCCCTATAGACACTTTAGAAAGAGAATTGGAAAAATTTGAGGAGATAAAGAAATGAGCCCATTTTGAAGAACTTGTAGGACATGAAGGAGAAGAGCACAAAGAAGAACAAAAAGAGAAATATCAAGGTAGTGTAGATTCTACATAGGTAGGGATAATAAGTACTAAGTTATCTCTTGCTTGGTTATCAAGAACAATTGCATTAAGGGAAAGAAGGTATAAGGAGGTTGAAGATACATATTTCTCTATGTTAGAGAAAACGAAGAAGAATCCTGAATCCAATAAATGTGCAAGAAGGTTGTTATTTGTTATAGTTGATGAATCTGGGCATCAAACAACCCAAATTATTGTTCCACCAGTTGGAAAGCTAGAGAGAGAGATGAGATTAGAAGAATACCAAATCCAAGAGTTGGATTTGGGGGAGAAAAATAATGAAGGTGAGAGACATGCTCTTAAAAAAGCTTTAGATAGAATTCTTCGGAGAATGAACAAAGAAGATGAGACCAAATAAGAGTTGAAGGCTCAGAATGTGGAATAGAAGAAATATATCAGCCAACTCTTAGGTCCCATTGATTCAACTGCCCCTTCCACTAGCATCTAGGCCACTCTTACAAAAGGGTTATCGAGTGCAAGGATGAGTGGTGATTTTTTAATTTTTGCAATGCTAAATTGGAGAGCTGAAATTATGAAATAGGGAGAGAATATCATTCAACAAGTTTTGCCCAATTTTGATCAGTTACAAAATTAACCAATTGCATTAAATGGCCTCTTACAAGGAAGTGGAAAAGAAGAAATAAATATCCAAGATTCAATTCTTTTGTGGAAAAATTATCTCCCAATATTCCAATAAATAAAAAAACTAATTGATTGGTGTTATAATTTCTAGGATTGGATTTGAACAAGGCTCTACTAGGTTTTTTGCATGCTTGCATCTTTTGTCCATCTTTCCGATTTGTATATATCGTCATACCACATTTATTGCAAGAATTAGTGTTTTTATGATGGCTTCGATTGATCTGAGCCCAACAGTTGATGTTGGTGTTGTAGTTTTGGCAACGAGCATCCATGGCTCCCTTGAACAAATGACCCAACAAATTTGTTCCCAAAGTTTTTCACAAGGTACATCTTTTGGTATCCTTGATGTTGTTTTGCCTCTTTAGGATTTTGATAGTGCATGCCAATGGCTACAGTAGTTTACTTAAATAGGATATTTTGTGGGGAGGGTTCCACCTGAAAACATGCTTCATGACTGGGTTACCAAGTCCTGGGCCCCTTGTGGGGTCCACCTTGACTTTGTCCAAAACCTTCCTAAAGGTTTTTTTTGTTTCACTTTTTTGAGTCCAGCCATGTTTAGGCCATTCTTTAGTATGGGCATTGGTATGTTTGGTCATCTTTTCTTGTTTTTCAGCCATGGTTGCATGAGTTCTTTAGCTCTGATGAGAAAAAACTCAAGGTCCCTATTTGGATTGAATTCCCAGGCCTTCCTTTGTCTTGTTGGCCAATTTTAAAATTCATATCTCAATCCCTTGGTAAGGTGGTTTGTGTTGAGCTTGACCGCTTTATCAAACTCATCGTCAAAGAGAGGGTCTATGTTGAGATCAATCTTTCTTGTCGTATCAAATATACCATTGATATTCAGATTGGTGGTATATGTCATACACAAAAGGTTGTTTATTTGAATGTGTTGAATACTTATTTTACTTGTCAATCTTCGAAACACAAAATTAAGGATTTCCCTTTGGCGGCCCCCAGGGTGAAGTCTCCCCCAAAGGGGCCTAAGCTTGCTCATTATTTAGAGCTTGCTAAATTAAAGGAGGGTTGGACTACTATTTTCCATAAAGGGAAGTATTCAACGGGTTCTGAAAAGCAACTAGCTGGTGTTACTTCTCAACCTTAATTGTAGCCACAACCACAACTGGTGTAGTCACATGCACAACCACATCCCAAACCGTCCTCACAGTCCATTATTTCAAACCATGTTTCTTAGGGGAAGGACACAACTAGTGATAGTGGTGATTTCTCTATTTGGGTTTGTACCCCTCTCTTAGAGGTAGTAGTTTTAGGTCATCCCAATTCTCTTTGTCACTCACACAATCCTTTTAGGTGTGATATAGATGGTGGTCATGCTCTTGAAAAGTGCAAAGTTTCTCACTTTGGTCTTCAGAAAGATTCAAAATTCTTGAAGAATAGTTTCTCCTCTCTTAAGGACAAGGATAACATGCTATTCATGAATTTCTTATCATGGAATGTTCGTGGTCTCACTAACCCCACAAAGAATTATTCTATGTGAGATAATCGACAAAGATTTCCTCATTTAGATATTATTTACCTTCAAGAAATTAAAATTTCTTTTTCTCTTAGATGTTGCATGTCATGTTAATTGACCAACTGGCTTGATTTTTACTTTAAACCATGAATCAGGTCGAGGAGGTGTTGTTACTATTCTTGCACCATGTTGGTAGTCTTGCATCGTGGCACACAAATATGATCCTACTCAATGAGTGGTCTGGATCCTTATGTTTGTTGAGAATCATTCTTTTGGGATAATTAATGTTTCTTCTTTCAATGATGTTATTGAGAGATATTGTTTGTGGTGGTGACTTGTTGATTCTCTACCACTTGCAACTTGGGTTTTGTCCAGTGATTTCAATACGAAGGAAGTTGCCTCTAACAAGGAGGGTTTAATTTATTTTCACTGGCAACTGGCGAATGGGAGGCATGGTTTTATATGAGAAATAAATTGGGCCTTTATGGCCCCAATATAGACCGTTGTCGTCCTTATAGTGTTTGACATACATGGAGTAATTTTTAGACCGACCCTAATAAAATTTTTAAATAGCTTGATTATGCCATAATTATTGCATAATATTGATTTTATTTTGAGAGCTGTCATGATCTTTTGGTTATGCCTCTCTCTGATGTCACTTTGTTAGACCACTTTCCCATCCAATTTAATATTGTTTGGAAAGTTGGTAATATTTGCTCGCCTAAGACTCATTTTTTTTAACACTTCTTTGTTGAGTTATCCCTCCATGGTGGCTCACATTTAGCAGGTTTGAAATTTTCAAAGCCATCCTACTTAGCCACATGGGTGGAATGACTAGCGGAATGGGGATATCGAACTTAAGGCACACTTTCTCAAAATTTATGACCGATATCTTGCCATCTTTCATTATCGGTCATATGAGGCTATGATTACAGATCTCTGACATGCCATGGAGGATTTTTTTGCCAACCCTTTTTCTCCTACTCTCTAGGTTAGGGTTACTAAACACCACCAGAAAAAATTTGTTGATAGTTATGTCACTCGTAGTGCTTAGATTAAGGCCAAACTTCATTGGCTTAAGATGGGGGACTATGCCTGAAAAAAAGAATTTTATGGATCTTCAAGCCCATCCTTCCTCACCTGGCATTAAGTGCATTAAGGAAGGCCATACAGTGCTCTATAAGCTACCAAATATTTTGCAGGTGTTTATGTATCGTTATGAGAAGGTCATTACTACTTAGGACCCTTCTCCAAAAAGTGATAGAGCTCTTCAGGAATGCTTCTCTATTGTGCCTTCTCAACTTTTTGAGGCCCAAATAGCTTATTGTGATCAAACGCTCATCACTGATGATCTTAAGGAAGTAGATTTTTCCAAGTTTGACAACAAAGTTCTTGGGAAAATGGTGTCTCAACCTTGCATTTATATAAGGTTACTATTTATTGTAAGTTTTCATTTGAGCATGAATTGGTTTGAAATTTTCCCCAAAGCTTTAGGTTGGCTAGATAAGCACCTCGGTAAATTTTTGTTACAATATCATAACTAGATTTGAAGATATTAAATTTTTTTATTTTTGGAAGCTGCAATAAATGTTTCAAATTTAATTTTGAGGACTTTAGAGGATCTAAAATAGCCTGAAAAAGTGGTCATAACCAGCTTATCAGGTTACTAGGTGATAGAGTACATTGCAATATTTTCGATGCTTCAAACAATTCGTCAATCAGACACCCGATTCACAAGTTATGGCCTCCGAAAGTTTGGTCTCTTGAAATAAGAAATATAAAAATGCATCAGACACATAAATGAGTTGTAAAAGGGAGGTACATGTGTTGATGTGTGTTTTGACACACCATAAGATATCTAGATTGGAGATAAGGTCGATTCCACTTTATTGGGTGATTTTTGCCCATGGTTTTGTAATACCGTTTGACAATTTGATGTATCGTATCTCCTATATATGAGGTGCATGAGCTCGAGGTTGTGTCTAAGAGTATTATAGCTATTGAGTTACCTCTAAATCTCTATTTGGTGATACTCTTGTGATAATATTTCTCTGCAAGTATATTATAATTTGTTATTGATTACTGAATAATATATTGAGTGGCTTTTGGAGTGTGGGGTTTTTCTCTCGAAAGGGTTTTCCCCACGTAAATCATTGTGTTATGGTATGAATGTTATTTATGTTTATTTTTGTTAATTATTTGTAGCTCTTGTAATAATCTATTAAAGTTTTTACATTACCCTCCTATCAAGGTTAGTGTAGGAAGTTGTTTTGCTACTTAACTTCCTTATAAGTGGTATTAGAGCCCATTCACCTTTGGTTTCAGTTGTGGATTGTTAGGTTTTTTGAACTAATCCATATTTGAGTGTAATTTTGTGCAGAAGATAATTTTTAATCTTGTTGCAGGAATTATTAGATGGCAAGTTCATCAGGGAGAATAGAGGTGGAGAAATTTTTTGGAAGTAATTTTGAGATGTGGAAGCTGAAGATGGAGGATCTACTCTTAGATGGACATTTGTGGGATGTTGTTGATGTGAATGTCTCAAGACCTTTAGATCCTACTGTGGCTGCTCAGTATGATGTTAAGGACCGTAAAGACAAGGGTTTAATCAAATTGTGCTTGGTAGACTCTCTTCTAATCAATGTCCACACAGAGACCTCTACAAATAAGCTATGTACAAATCTTGGTGAAATGTATCAAGCCAAATCATTATTGAATTAGATTTTCTTGAGAAAGAAATTATATTCTTTGACAATGGAAGAAGGTGGATGGATTACAGACCATCTGGAAGCGTTTAAGATGTTAGTGGCCCAATTGGTGTATGTTGGTGTCAAGATGGATGAGGAGGAGAAATGCCAAATCCTTCTTTGTACTTTGTCTAATTCATGGGATTCTCTTGTTATGGATATTGATAGTACTTTTATTATTTAAGTCTAAATATGTGGTAGGTGTCTTGCTTGGTGAAGAAATGTGGAGGAAAGTATCCACCAGTTTGAAATAATTCCCAACTATTTGTGGAAGACCTAAGGAAAAAGGCAAGAAGAATGAGAAGCATAATAAATCCAAGTCTAGAGGGAGATCGAAATCTCCTGGAAAGTCCAAAGTTATTGTTGGAATTTTAGTAAATCAAGACACATCCAAAAGGACTGGAAAGAAGAAAAGAAGAAGAAAAAGCAGAAGTTCGAATTTGATTCTGAGTCTGAGAAGGAAGATGGTGATGCATTCATTGCAACTTTGACTACTCATATGGATAATGATGCATGGTTAGTTGACTTAGGTGCATATTTTCATATGACTTCCAATAGAGATTGATTTTCAAAATATGAAGAATTGAATGGAGGTAAGGCATACTTGGGTGATGATTCACATTTAGATATTGTTAGTTATGATAAAGTTAGAATCATGTTTCCTAGTGGTAGAATAAAAAGGATTAGTGATGTGTTGCATATCCCTAGACTAAAATAAAATTTATTATTTGTAAGCAAATTGATAGATGTGAGTGTGTAGGTAGTCTTTTTTTATGCTGGATGTAAAATGGTTAAGGGTGCTATGGTGATTGATAAAGGTGTCAGATTTGGCACTTTGTATAAGCTAGAAGCATACACTATTGAGTGTAATAGCACTTCTATAAAAAATAAATCTGTGGATACTTCATTAGAAGATTTGAGGGTTTCAACTTCAACGAATGGACATGGCTTTTGGGTCCCTAAGGGTGCTCTTTATTTTGAAGAAAAGTTACCTACAAAAAAGATTATGTTATGGCACTAGAGGCTTGGCCACATTGGAGAAAAGGGTCTAAGGACCTTGAAAATAAAAAAGCTTATTGAAGGTTTGAATGATTGTAATCTTGACTTTGATTTCTGTGAGCATTGCATTTATGGAAAACAAAACCATGTTCAGTTTTACTCGAGTTATCGTAAATCTTCTGGTGTTTTGGATCTTATTCATTCTGATGTGTTTGGTTCAGTAGATGTTCCTTTCATTGGAAAATTCACATATTATGTTTCATTTATTGACAATTTTTGTAGAATGACATGGGTATACTTTCTAAAGAGCAAATCTAAAGTTTTTAGTCAATTTAAAAAATTTAAAGTAATGGTTGAGTTGTAGATTGAAAAAAAATTAAATGTTTGAGTAATGATAATGATGATGAATTTTGCTCTAATGATTTTGATAGATTTTGTAAAGACTATGGCGTTAATAGAAAAAAGGCAACTCTATATTCTCCACAATAGAATGGAGTTGCAGAAAGAATGAATATGACACTGATGGAGAAGGCCAGGATTATGTTGAGTGGCGCTAGTCTAGAACAATTTTTTTGGGATGAAACTGTTGCCACTACTTGCTACCTGATTAATAGGTCTCCCACATCAACCCTTGTTGATAAAATGCCTATGAAAGTCAGGTCACAAGCCTTTATTAAGACATCTTACAGGTTTTGGTTGCAAGGCATATGCATATGTGCCAAAGGAGAAGAAAAATAAGTTGGAGACACAAGGCTGTGAAATGTATCTTCATCAGATATAGTTATGGTGTGAAAGGATACAATATTTGGGACTCTATTGCACAAAAGGTAATGCATAGTAGAAGTGTTATTTAGAGAAATTAAGTCTCCTTCTATTATATTGAGGCCAAAATAGACTAAATAGGAAGATGTGATTAATTTCCCTTCTATGTCTGAAAGAGTTGAATTGAGACCCCTAGATAGGCAAGAAGTTGAGGAGAGCTCATCTAGCTCTGAATCTTCAAAAGAGGAGGAATAACCTCCAACTTAGCTTGCTCGAAGGTCTAAAAGACAGAGACAACCACCTAAAAGGTATTCACTTGATGATTGGAGATTTATTTTTTACTTTGAATACTAATGTGGATAAACCTAGATCTACAGAAGAGGCATTAGGTATGAATGATGCAGAATCCTGGAAGAAGAATGATACATGAGATTTAGTACCATTGCCTAAAGGATGGAAACTTTCTAGTTGTAAATGGGTGTTCAAGAAAAAGATTGGTTCAAATGGAGGTATTGGGAACTATATAAAGCAAGGTTGGTTGCAAAAGTCTACTCTCAGGTTGAGGGTGTTGATTATGGTGAGATATTTTCTCCTATTGCAAAAATGTCGTTTGTTTTCATGCTTGAAATCATCAATCTAATATTCTAATTAGGAAATAAGGATGATCATAGATCCTTACCTAATCTAGCATGATTTAAAACACAAAGCAATAGAATAAATGCTAGAATTGAAAGCTTTAAACGAATTCAAACTCCCTATTCCAGATTTGTGCTTCCATTGTTCTTCTCAAAATTGTTGGTGTTTACTCTCAGGTATTACACTTGGATTCCTGCATAAGATGTCAATTGATTTGAAGAGTGCGATCTAGCTTGATTTGAGAAAATTATGTTGTTTATATAGATTTTCACGAGAAATGGGGAGGGATTTTGAACTCAAGTTTTGATTGGGAGTGAATTGATTTAGATTGATCAATTAACAAAGTTGATTGATTTGTTAACTTAGATTGATTGACTTGTTAACTAAATAGATTGAGTAGTCAACTGAATAGATTGAATAGTGAATTGAATAGATTGAATAGTTGACTGGATTGATTGACCAGATGACTGAATGGATTGGAGAGATAAGTGGATTGATTGATCAGTCAGAAAAGGTGATTTGGAGTGAAAAGGGGTGATTGGTGAGTTAATTGATTTAATCAATCAGTCCTAATTTCAACATGTTTTGTAGAATTTTGAAGTTGAATTTGATTGTCATTTTCAATTTGCATTTGAATTCGGGTTTTTGAATGCTGAAATACACATGAGATTAACTAAAATTTATTGAAATTAAGATTTGGTGATGCAGAGCCCTCCTTGCAACCTTCCAAACACCTCAAAATTTATGACATTGACCCCTAAATCCAAGAATGGGATTCTATCAAGACAAGGCTCTACAACATTAGTTCAATCTTCTCACCATCTTCAAGACTCATACCTACTCAATCAGGGGTATCTTGCTACAACACACTCCATGATACCTCCAAGGGTTAAAAATAATTTGCATACCAGTTTTGGGTCATACAAGACTTCCCAAGGTCAGACAAAGCACTGGTTGTAAGGATTCATGCCCATTCCATAAGAAACTCACCCAATTAGGCCTAGTTGCTTGTAGCCCTATTTAGCGGGTAAAGAGACCTTAGGTTAAAATTTTTACAAACACCTTAGAAAAAAAATAATGGATTCAAACACCCTTTTTGAAGTTACACAAATACCAAAAAGGAAGGATCAGGTTCTAGAAAATAAAGGTCTTTGTCGGTAGGATGTTGACTGTCCTAAAAGGCTAATTAGGCCTCTTTTGTGAAGAAACATTACTCAGATGAATGAACCGGCCAATTAAAATCCCATGGGAATGTAGGTAACCATAAACCATAAGGGATTCCAGGGTTACATGCCTCGAATCATCGCCAATTGCACACAAGGTAATTTTGCTTGTTCAAGGTCTAGGTAGGCACATAGAGATGTCTACCTAGGGTCGCTCCAAACACTTCCTACCCTTGCTCCTCCTGAAAAACACTCTTGGAATCCTATAATAAACTGACCATAATTTCCTTTCACCAAATCCCATGGGTCTCAGATTGATAAAGTTCAAGATATGGCCATGGAGGAGGGAAAACCCAAGGAAAACCCTAGTTTTTCAGGCACCTATAGTAAAAGTTGAATTTCAGAAGCAACACACACAAATAGAACTTAAAATCAAAGCCAAAACAAATTTAACTCTCCTCTCCAACCAATTCACATCATTGGAAATGGATCCCAATCCGTACAGTACCGTACAATGGACCAAAACTCCAGAATTGCAGGAAAAACTCATAATTCTATTAGTTTGAGGGCATCAAAACTATTATCCGTACAATCACACTTGGGAATTGGATCCAAAAGGTGTATAAACTACTCTAAAACTTCTCTCAACCAAAAATCAAGAGGTTAGAGCCGCTGGAGGAGTTTCAAATTAACAAAATGCAAAAAGTGCATAAAAGTTGCTCATGACAACTTTTACAAAAGTTGTCAAAATGTCATTTTTCGCCTTCTAATGCCTTGGGTCATGTTTAACCCCTCCTAAAACATCTTAAAACACTAAAACCAACATATTTGATGCCCTATTGTCCAAAAGTCCTAATTGGCTCATAGAAATGCCAAAATAAGAGTTTGGCTCACAAGATGGGGTTCATTATTACAAACACATAATGCATGATTGAAAACCTATACAAAACATTCTAAAGACATATTTAATGCCTTATCCTCCCTTCTTAGAGTCTGACTTATCATCTTGAAGGGTTTTATGGGGTGCTCCTGCACCATTTGGTGAAATGTGAATTTGGGAGAAATGAAATTAAATAGAATTATTTGAAATTCGAATTTGGGGAATTTGAGGAATAAGTTAATTAATTAAATAGTTTCCAAATTAGAAATTGAAGGCGACTCAACCATTATAATCAATACAATCAGAACCAGAAAAATGCCAAATTGGGAACTTAAAAGCCTTTTAGATAGAGCTCTATCATTACTAGAGAACTTCTCAGATTACACAGTAAACCATATATATAGAGAGGCTAACTTATTGGCTGATAATTTAGCCAATGGAGGGGCAGATGGAGTAAATAGGACTATGACCATCCTCCCCTTAAACTCAGAATATGATAAAATGCCTTAATTCAGAGGCCCCATTTCAAACTTTACTGTCATACCTGGGTAGTCGGATGCATCCATATCTTCCTTCCCCATTGCTTTGAACGTTTTTTTTTTTGTGTATATATATCTACTTATTCATATATATATACACATACATATATCTTTCTATCCATTTATTTTCCTTTCTATGTCCTCATTGATACTGTTATATATATATATATATATTTTATTTTTTATTATTATTATTTTTTTTGTGTGGTTTACTTTTCTCTTTCTCATTCTTATTTTTCTATAAACATATATAAATATATATACATACACATACATATAGATACATATATGTATATATGTATACATATGTATGTGTATGTATATATATATACATATATGTATATATGTATATATATGTATATCTATATATATACATACATGCATATATATATATACATATGTATATGTATGTATATATGTGTGTATGTATACATACATATACATATACATACACATAGTATGTATATGTATATGTATGTATATATATATGTGTGTATGTATGTGTATGTATATGTGTATGTTACATATACATACACATACATACACATATACATAGATATACATACAGATACATATACATATACATACATATATATATATATATATATATATATATATATATATATATATATATATATATATATATATATATATATATATATATATATATATATATATATATATATATATATATGGGCTATCCCACATTAATGGTTCCCACTTTTGCCAACGAAGAAAATTGGCGGAGGCGGGGAAATTTTTTTTGGGGGGTTCGAACGAACTAGGGGTGTTCGAGCAAACCCCCCCTCAGGGTTCGGTCGAACCCACCATCGAACATGGGTTTGATTGAACCTTGATTTAAATTGTTTTTAAAAAAAACTTCTATAAAATTAACTGTCATTTTCAAGTTTGTAGTTTTCTGTGTCCATAGGGAGTTAGAGCGAAATCGATGTCAGCACCACATCATCGTGCCCTGTCAGCAGCAGCCAGTGCGTCTCACCTTTCTACTTTTGACCTACATTATTTCAGGTCACAAAATAACCTTGTTTTTGTTTAATAATGTTTTCTTATTAAATTTATTTAAAAATTAATAAATAATTTGTTTGTTAATTTATTTTCTTAATTAAATAACTGTATATTTATTGTTTTTCAGCATTTTAGAAAAAACGTTTGAAAATTTAATGTTTTGATTTAACGTCAATTTGTTTTTAAAATTAAATAACTGTATATGTATTTTTTTCAACTTTTTAAAAAAATGTTATGAAAAACTTAGAAAACTAAGGTAGTAAATTAAAACTTAGAAAAATGTTAAGAAAAACATTAACAAAATAAAAAAAATAGAAAAATGTTACAAATCTAAATATAATAAATTAAAATGTTGGAAAAATTAATAAATTTAAATTTTAAAAAATATTATAAAACTTAGATAACAAATTTAAACAAATTAGACAAAATAAATCCTCTACATGACCCATTTTCACATCCTATTACACACAAAACATGACCCCTTAGGACCCCTTAAGACCACATATGCCCCTGATGACACTATATGTCCCCTTAGGACCATAGAGGATCACATAGTAGACCCTAAGGGGTCATATGTGGTCCTAAGGGGTCATGCATGTGTTCTAACATATGTGTGACCCCTTAGGACTGCATGTGATCCCTTATAAAATCCTAGTGTGTACGACATACCCCTTAGTCCATCACATAGTGTCCTAAGGGGTCACGCATGTGTTAATAAATGCATGACCCCTTAGGACCACATAAGACCCTTTATAACATCCCAGTGTGTACGACATACCCCTTAGGATCACATAGTGTCCTAAGAGGTCATATGTGGTCCTAAGGGCTCATGCATGTGTTCTAACACATGCATGACCGCTTAGAATCGCATGTGACCCCTTATAAAATCCTAGGGTGAACGACATACCCTTTATTCCATCACATAGTGTCCTAATGGGTCATATGTGGTCCTAAGGGGTCACACATGTGTTAACACATGTGTGACTTGTTAGGACCACATATGACCCCTTATAACATCCTATTATACAACATGTACCCCTTAGGATCATATAGTGTCCTAGAAGGGGTCATACATGGTAATAAGGGGTCATGCATGTGTGTTCTAACACTGTACATGTGTGACCCCTTAGGACCACATATGACCCCTTATAACATCCTAGTGTCTACTACATACGCTCCCTTAAGATCACATTTACAATGTCCTAAGGGGTTGAATATGTGGTCCTAAGGGGTCATGTATGTGTTCTAACACATGCATGACCCCTTAGGACCACATATGACCCCTTATAATATCATAGTGTACATACAAATTCCCCTTAGGATCACATAGTGTCCTAAGGGGTCATATGTGGTCCTAAGAGGTCATATGTGTGTTCTAACACATGCGTGACCCCTTAGGACCACATATGACCCCTTATAACATCCTAGTGTACATACAACATTCCCCTTAAGATCACATAGTGTCCTAAGGGGTCATATGTGGTCGTAAGAGGTCACGTGTGTGTTCTAACACATGCATGACCCCTTAGAACCACATATGACCCCTTATAAAATCCTAGTGTGTACGACATATTTGTCCCTTAAGATCACATACATTAGTGTCCTAAGGGGTCGAGAATATGTTCTCCTAAGGGGTCATGCATGTGTTCTAACACATGCGTGACCCCTTAGAACTACATATGACCCCTTATAAAATCCTAGTGTGAACGACATACCCCTTAGTCCATCACATAGTGTCCTAAGGGGTCATATGTGGTCATAAGGGGTCATGCATGTGTGTTATAACACTGTACATGTGTGACCTCTTAGGACCACATATGACCCCTTATAACATCCTAGTGTCTACTACATATGATCCCTTAAGATCACATGTACAGTGTCCTAAGGGGTTGAATATGTGGTCCTAAGGGGTCATGCATGTATTCTAACACATGTGTGACCCCTTAGGACCACATATGACCCTTATAACATCCTAGTGTACATACAACATTCCCCTAAGGATCACATAGTGTCCTAAGGGGTCATATGTGGTCCTAAGACGTCACGCGTGTGTTCTAACACATGCATGATCCCTTAGGACCACATCTGACCCCTTATAACATCCTAATGTACATACGACATTCCCCTTAGGATCACATAGTGTGCTAAGGGGTCATATGTGGTCCTAAGAGGTCACACACGTGTGTGTTGGAAACCAATAACACTGAGAGGGGGGGATGAATCAGTGTTATACCAAAATAAAAGATTCTAACCTTAACAAAACATTCATTCACCAATTGGTATACCAGTATAAACAGAATTGAAAGAAGTAATGCAACCAATAAGCCAAACACATAAATAAGAACCATAACACACAGATTTATACGTGGAAAACCTTAATGAGGAAAAACCACGGTGGGATTTGTGACCCACAATATCAATCCACTAGCCATATGAAGAGATATTACAATAAATGATGGGCTTGCACTTGCAGGAAGGCTTACAACCTAGAGCATATTGCTCAATCACAATAGGAGCCTCACTAACTACATAACATACTAGACAATAATTGAGAGAATAGTGAGCTGTTAAGATAACATCTTGTATGCCAGATTATAGTTTTGGTTTAAGCTCTGTCTGTTCTGGTTAAAACCCTAAACCTCTGTACCGGAATAACCCTTACAATGAATTCCTCACATACATAGTCTCTCTGATATATTTCCTATCATATTATATCCACATATCCATCCTATTATTATTCTCTTGCTAGATCAAAATGATCTAATCAATCTGCCCTATATACCCTATACAAATTTATGCCTTATATCAGCTTACAAGGATATACACAATAATAGATTACATGTTGGCCATATAACATAAATGAATAAACATTAAAACAAGTTGCCAATGCTGAATCCAAGATGTATCGGCCTCCAATACCAATGACCTTTACCATACCATGTCAGCCTGCATTGTTGGTGACCAAAGAAATCTCTATCCTATTGGTGTTGGTGCCGGTGTAGAGTTTGTGAAGTGCCTGTCGGTACACCATATGAAGTCGGAACCCAAAATCATGTTTCCATAAATGACAACATAGTGAAACCTAACCAATAGAGTGTAATTGCCAACAATCTCTCCCTTTGGCATTGATGGCAACACTCATGTGAAAAAATGGTCATGGTCTCATCTACCGGTTTCGTCCTGCCTTGCTCCCCCTGAGTTGAATATGCAAAATGCTCCATATCTCCAAAATTCCAAAAAATCTATAACTCCTCCTAATGTATGCAACTCTTCATTATTTTTCACATGTATACCACTCCCCCTTTGCCATCAATGCCCAAAAAAAATATGTCAAAGAATAAGTACTGTACAGTGAATACCTCCAACAATGTCTTACTAGAGCTTGACTAGTTTCAAGATTTCCGGATAAGATTTCTCTAGTAATTCCACATAAGTATCCCAACCAGTTTTGAATGTGCCAAAGATAGATACAAGTCCACTCAATAAATATGCAAGTGATTCTTTCTCATTAACTTCTACTCGCGTGGGCTTTCCCAGCATATCCATGCATTCCTTCTTATGTACACAGAGTGAGTCCAATCTTGGACTCACCAAACCTCTAAGACTTATGGCTCTCTGAATGATCTTATCTCTTTCCTTTTCAAGAGAAGAAATTTGGTTCTCCAAAGTCAAAATTTGTCCATCAAATGATGTTGTCAGTGAAATTAGTCCATCAAAAGAGTTAGCAATACTAGCAATTTTCTCCTATATCTCTTTTATCCTTTTATCTACATTTGTTGTAAGTATCTCAGTATTGCAAAATACCCTGTATATGTTAGTACATTTTTTCAAATAATTTTCAATAGGAATTAACTTCTCCTCAATATTTTTCTTCTCTCTTCAATGATCTGATCAAAAGCGGCTCTCTTAGCCTGAGTGAATCTTTCAAGTTCTTGCTGGTTGGAGATCTACTATAAGGATTGAAAGTCTTTTGATATGTGCTCAGTTATTACCTTAAGCTTGTCAGAAGGGCTTGCTTCATTTTCAATCTTACACTCTGGGACCGATCAGTGTAGAATAGTGATGGATTGATCTATAATCCCCTTGTTTGTGGTTCCCTCCTTCATCAATTTCTGAGCAGCCATCATCATTAGTTTTGTGGGACTCATCTTTGTGATGGTTTTCTTTTCCACTAGAGAAGTGTCAATTGTCAATAATGATGTGCCAAAAACTGGTTCCCTATTGGATTCCCCTGTTTTCTCTGATGAAATATCCTTTATTATGTTAGGAATCCCATAGATACTGAGAGGGGGGGGGGGTGAATCAGTATTTAACCGGTAATTAGAATTTCTCAATTTAAAACATGCAGAACATATTATAACAGTGAACCAATATGCAAGAAATAATGTAATAAACATAATTAAAAACATCCACATGAAAAGCACACCATGACACAAGGATTTAACAAGGAAACCCAGTGTGGGAAAAACCTCGGTGGGATTTGTGACCCACAATATCCACTTACTAGCCAATAAGAGAATATTACTTACAAAAGGGGGCCTACACATGCAGGAAGGCCAATTGCCTAGAGCTCACTGCTCAATGGGAAGTCTCACTGACTTACAATGTGGATTATACAAATCCAATATCTTGTACTGCTTTACAATAGCATCTATAAAGCCTGATCTAGTACTGGTTTCTGCTATGTTCTATACATAAAACCTTTAACCTATATTTTGCATAATAGGTTTGCCTAATATCTTCTTTTTCTTCGCTTCCATCACTTACAAAATGTCTACAATGATCTCTCTTATATATAAGAGTCATCTTACAACTTGCCAAGTCGGCTTACAAAATTTTTACAATAATAAACAAAATATAATATAACAAAAATCCTGTCGGCCTCTATGCCGGTATGCTTCCTTTCTCTGTGTCGGTGCCGGTGGTCTGAGTGCCGGTGTAGAGTGTGATCTGTTGATGCCAGTGAACTATCTTGTTGGTGTAATGCCTTGCTGGTGTAATAGGATTGTAAGGTTGCCATCAATGACAAAACCTTCAATCACATACAATGTCTCATTGGAGTGTGCATATGCCAACATATTACCTCCTCACTTGCACTGGTGGCTTCGCCACTTGGTGCAGTTTATGCAACTGCCGGTTCCTCTCTAGGAACAATATCCTCAACTTGTACATTAGTATTCAGAGGACAAATGTCCTCAATGTTAAGATCTTGTACAATGTTATCAGTATTAACTAGCGTCTTATTATTTATCTGTACATTTGTGTTTACTGGTGGCTTAATTTCTACTATCTTGATATTCTTCAAAATTGAGGGTGGAGTACCCATGATCCCTTTTCCCTTCCCTTCAATCGATGTATCTACAGTATTAGTATTTGTCTCTGGTGAAGTAATGAATCCTCTGTGTTCTCCCAAAAATTTGATCCAAGCCTTCTAAGTTTCCTATATTACCTCATTCATTCTCTCTACCATTAGACTTGTTATTCTATGTTTTCTATTGAAAACCTTTCTGTCAGCAACCTCAATTATCTTTTCCATCTCATCCGTAGTTATAGAAACATAGATAGCTAAAAGTTCTTGCATTTTAATGTGTTTGTCTTCTTGCATAGCAGATAACCTTCTAGCATCTAACATGTTATATAACTTTGCCGGTATTTGATTTTCTATCTCTATTAATGCTTTCTTATAGATATCCAAATACAATAGAATTTCTTCCTCTACCTCTATCTGTTCATCAACTTCTAATGTATCATAATAAGACTTAACATTTTTCAGCATCCCATCCTTAGTAATTTCATCAACAATTTCAACACAAGTCATAGGTGGTATAATAGTCACATTACCAGTTTCTAGTGCCAAATGAATGTCACTCTTCTTCCTCCTCCTTGCAGTACCAAATGCAGCTGTTGATGTAGCCTTAGGTGCCTACTTTTATGTCTGTAACTTGATAGTTCCCTTCCTAACTGGTTGTTTCTTTGCTTCTACTTTAGGTTCTTCCAGTTTCTTCTTCACAACCCTTTTGAAAGCTAATGGCGTGTTATCTTCAGACTCAGAATATGTAGTCACAAGTTCAATGTGAACTACCAGATGCTTCCTCTTCCTTCCTTTTTTCGGGACAACATCAATGAGTGCCTTAATGTCCTTAGAAACCTCATGTACAAACTTACTTGCCTTTCCTTCTTGTTTTTCCCTTCTCTTTCGGTTGAACTCAGTTTCAACCTCAAGAGTCTTCCGCTGAGTAGTTCCATAGGACTTCTTTGCCTCATCTATTTTTGCATCTATCAGAATTTTTGCATAGGCATCAAGAATCTGTGCATCTACCTCATATCCCATTTCTTCTATCCAAATATTCTGGGGCTTGACTGCCTCCATGAGAGTCACATCCTTCTTAACCATAAAAGAAATGTTGGTAGATTATTTCTCTACTATGTGCTCAGCTATTCTTATTCTAGACCTCATAGATTTTTGAATTGATGAATAATGATGAACAACAAATACCCTAATCGATACTGAGAGGGGGGGGGGGGGTGAATCAGTACATACAAAAACTTCTCAACAAATTATCAAGTTAAAACAATGCTAACTAGTTGTCTTCATCACTGAACTTAACCATGGCAATACCGGTTAAACATAGTAAGAATTTAGACAACTAAACCAGTAAAACTGAATACTTCAAATAACATTCAACACTTGATAACTACTTCACCAATATACTCATGCATGTGTTGTATCAGTAATACCATAACCATTATCTTTGCATGCATATTCACCTAAATAAAGACTTCTCAATCATCACATGAAAAATGCACAACTCATGACACATAAATTTTTCACGTGGAAACCCAAATGGGAAAAACCACGGTGGGGATGAATACCCTCAAGCTTGTTTTTGAACTCTTTTGAAGCTCGCTTTGTTAGGAGCCTAGTCTGGTTAAAGACTTTACAATAAGGTTCTATTAGGAACCGATCTTGTTAAAGATCACCCGGTTAAGGGATGACTATATACCCTATTAAAGGTTGAAACCCTGTTAAAGGTTACCTCGCTAGAGGATTTGAAGAACTCAATGATCTTGAGTCACCTGGTTAGAGGATTTGCAATAAGCCTGTTAAAGCTACCCAGTAAAGGGATTTTCCTACTATTGAAATGGTTAGAAGACAACAGGTAGAGATCTGATCTGATAACAACACTACATGCTAAGGCAGATCCTTTTCAACTCCTCTACTCTGCAATCACACTTTGCAGTTTTCCACTCACTGGTCTGGCAAGTATCTCATCACTCAAATACAAACACAACATTTGCCAACAAAAATAATAACAACATCATTGACCTTATAGACAATAATTAGGTCAGTAGCATAAACCCTAAACCCTAAAAATTTTAGGTTTACAATTACAAGTGATCCAATCCTGACCGTTCAAACACTTTGCATAGAATAAAACAATCTCAAACAGATCACAAGTCATTCTACATCATCCATTCTTTACTACATATGGAAATCAGTAACCCATCACACTCTCTTCACATACAGCTAAGAAGAATGTTCATTCCCGAGGTAGACATTTAATGCAATCGATCTTCACATGCAAGATCCTCAAGGAAATCCTTCACATGCACAAAACTGACATGGCATCTCAATCTCATCCTTATCTCTTAGCCAACTCATCACAAAATGTCACTGGTTGCATCACACAAGCTAGATTGCCAAACCAGAAACCCTAGAGATGAGACTACCAACCGATAGTCACACTTAGTGAAACCTTGACACCGGTCCACTTCATCCCTTCATACTGGTTCTTCTACTTGAACATCAATAACAAATTCTTCCAATCTTCATACCGGTTCACTTGCACTTATTAACATCAATGACAACATACATTATCATCATTATCGGTTCATCATATGCCAACATGAAAAGCCTTAAAGTAACCCCATACCTTATAATCTCTCAGACTTCCCAATGCAACAATTGATTGCTTTAATTGTCTTCCTACCGAGATGTCAAAAGCCCATTGCTTCCTATTAGAACCGGGTGTATCATTCGAAAAGTATAGCATTAAGCAGACTAACAAATTTCCATATCGAAAGGTGCACTTCTTCTCACCTTTAATCTTCCCTAAGTTGATCAATAACTCTTCAAGCATCCAGCCACAAAGATCTAACTTGATATTATCCCTCATCATCTTATATGCATCCAAAATACATGAACTTGAAACAAAATTCAGTCGGTTAGACTGAGTTACCTTGTAGCCTATAACCATGCTTCCAAATTTGATGTCAGTGTCAGTGATAGTGCTCACATTCATTGATCTCTTGTTAGATGTGGCACTGATGATCTTCCTCACAAAGTCGTTTGACAATTTCTTATCTGGATGTTGCCCTAGTGATGGTAAACCTGTAATTGCCTGGATGGCTTCCTTAGTGATTTTATAGGGTCTGTCCAGCCATATGAATTCCCCATGTACTCTGCTCAGTACATATCTGACTATTTCATCCTCAAACTTTGGAATATCTAGAATATCTATGAACCGTAGATCTTCGATGTACTTATATGCTGATTTGATCTTACCAGATTCTCCCATGAGTTCATTCATATACATTCCTTTGATCTCTGAAGTGCCTAAGTCCTTTGTATGACAATGAATGTATGTCCTAACATCCTCTACATATACCACTCCCTCTGGAACGCATGAAAACACTCCAACCGAATCTTCCTTGGTGGCCACATGTGGATATCGTTTGAAAATTGGCTGAGGCGGTCCTTAACCTCTACTATAGTTGGATTTGCAACAAAAATAGGAACAAAAGATGATCCCGCTTCCATGATTCAAGAAAAATACCTTTTTCTCGCTCTGAGTGAAAACCTTCAACAAATCCTTCCAGACGCCAGTGTGATCACTCAAGAAGAAATCTGATTGCCTCTAAATAGCCTCTGATCGCACTTAATCTCTATGAATCACTCTGAAATCACTCTGAATGCTGGGTGAATAACAATGAAGTGTATTCAACCTTTTATCACAATAGGAGCCTCACTAACTACATAACATACCAGACAACAATCCAGAGAATAGTGAACTGTTAAGATAGCATCTTGTATGACAGAATACAGTTCTGGTTTAAGCTCTGTCTTTTCCGGTTAAAACTCTAAACCTCTGTACCGGAATAACCCTTACAATGAAATCCTCACATACATAGTCTCTCTGATATATTTTGCATCATATTAAATCCACATATCCATCCTATTATTATTCTCTTGCCATATCAAAATGATCTAATCAATCTTCCCTATATACCCTATATAAATTTATGCCTTATGTCAGCTTACAAGGATATACACAATAACAGATTACATGTCAACCATATAACATAAATGAATAAACATTAAAATAAGTTGCCCATGCCGGATCCAAGATGTGTCGGCCTCCAATACTGATGACCTTTACCATACCATGTCGCCCTGCATTGCCGGTGACCAAATAAATCTTCTATCCTATCAGTGTCGGTGCCGGTTTAGAGTCTGTGAAGTGCCTGCCGGTACACCATATGAAGCCGGAACCCAAAATCATGTTGCCATCAATGATAACATAATGAAACCTAACCAATAGAGTGTCAATTGCCAATAACGTGGCCCCTTAGAACCACATATGACACCTTATAAAATCCTAGTGTGTACGACATATCGGTCCCTTAAGATCACATACATTAGTGTCCTAAGGGGTCAAGAATATGTGCTCCTAAGGGGTCAAGAATATGTGCTCCTAAGGGGTCATGCATGTGTTCTAACACACGTGTGACCCCTTAGAACTGCATATGACCCCTTATAAAATATTTCCCTTAATTTGCTCAGCTCGCATGTGTTTTAATTTTTAAAAATTATGTTTTAATTTAGTACATGATTTATATATCTTTAATGATCTCTCTCTCTCTCTCTCTCCCTGAAATTAATGTTATCTCTCTCTCTCTCATGAAAATGATCTCCCTCTCTCTCTTGAATTAATGTTTTAATAATTTGAAATGTATGTATGCGATCTATATAGATAAATTTATATATGTTTTAATTTAGTAACTGTGTGTATATATCTTTAATGATCTCTCTCTCTCTCTGAAATTAATGTTAGATCTCTCTCTAGATGTCATGATTTAAATGATCTCCCTCTCTCTCTCATTAATGTTTTAATAATTTAAAATGTATGTATGCGATCTATATAGATAAATTTATATATGTTTTAATTTAGTACATGATGTATATATATATATATATATATATTTAATGATCTCTCTCTCTCTCTAAAATTAATTAATTATATATATATATATATATATAATGATCTCTCTCTCTCTCTCTCTCTCTAAAATTAATTTTATCTCTCTTTCTCTCTCTGTCATGAAAACGATCTCCCTCTCTCTCTCATTAATGTTTTAATAATTTAAAATGCACACACACACACACACACACACACACACACAGAGAGAGATATACATATATATATATATATATATATATATATATATATATATATATATATATATATATATATATATATATATATATATATATATATATATATATATATATATATATTATGTGAGAACTTCACATGTGTACATTTTAATTTTTAATGAGCTCAAGATTAACGATCTCCCTCTCTCTCTCTCTAGAATTTAACTGATTTTTTTAAATTTTTTTAAATTGAATGCACTTCATGTGTGTGTGCTTACGTATTTATTTTAACTTTATGACCTATCGAGATAGATGGCATCCCAGGATCTAGTCCATGATCAGGATCCACCTGCACAAGCTCCTGATCAAGATCCACTTGCACAGGCTCCTGATCAAGATCCACCTACACAGGCTCCTGATCAGGAGCCACATGATGATATAGATCCTCCACACCAGGATCCCTTGTTGCCCTATATTGCTACCATTTTCCACTATAGTGACCGTGAGCTACAGAGGTTGAGGGTCATATTAGATGACCCACAGACTGATGGCATGTACAAGAGTACATGCGAATCCATTTTGATAGTTTGTAGACATCGAGGGACCCCTTAGTTACTCAAACCTAATTTTCACCTGAGGTTATAGATGATATTTATAGACAGTTTAGGAGTGAGGTGAGGTGTCCTGATTCTTTTGCTGATGTAGTGAGGGTGGTCTTGAAGGAGACCATCAAGGAGAGATGTTTTTCATAGTATCATGGGAAGAGTAAGGTGAGAGGATATCAGGTCATGAGATGTATCGATCCATAGGTTGCATGGTTGATTTACCCACACTTCTTAGCCGCCCATGGTCATTATCCTAATAACAACCAGATACCATTATACTTTGCATAACAGGTATTTGCTGAGGTTCATTGTCAGATGATACCAAACTACCTTGATATTCCAACATATTATGGATAGGGGAGGGGAAAGATTGCTGATAAAGATGGATATCATAGGCATGATAGAGCTCCGCCTAGACACAGGGACCTTGTTGGCTAGAAATTTTTAATAGTAGTCCTAGCCCTCGCCCCCATAGCGGATCACATTGGACAGATTGCATCAATAATAGCCACCATATCCTCTGACAAGATGGGCAGATATATGATGAGCAGACCATGTTCGAGATCATCCATAGATCATGCATCTTCTAGTCACAGGGTGGCTTCAGATTCAGATGATTAGTATATTATTGCTGACATCCCCTCCCTAGATGAGGTAGCGACTATAGTAGGAGGTGGTAGACATGTACAGATGTCGTAGTATTTAGCCGAGAACCTGCTACATTCGTACCATTTTATTTCATCTTGACTTGGGATACCATTGGTTGCTATTAGAGAGGAGATTCTCAGAGATGAGCAAACTACTATTGGATCGACACATACCCCGAGGCAGTCACAACATTGTCATCACTCTACGCATGCTCCGGGCACTATCCCACCTACACATCACTCTGTTGCTGCAAAGGAGGAGATACGAGCTGATCAGGTTCATATCACAGATGAGGGCTTGGATTCATTTGAGGAGCAACTGTGAGGTTTGACCCATATTGGGTTTATGGATATGCTACTACAGTCAGACACTTCATCTGTGATGCCTAGTCATCTAGTTAGCCCCTTACACTCCTCAGTCATATGTACAACTAGAGAGAGATATGCAAGCACAAATGATATGGTTGATATGATCACATGACATGATCAGACTATACAACCCACTCATGATGCACAGGTATGTACGTGTGCATTTAAATTTTTACAAGATGTATATGTTGTAATGTACGATAAATCTATATATAGATCATTTAATAAATAATAGAAGTTAACTTGTATCATTTAAATTGATCCTGGACTAATCCTTAAGTACATGTATATATGTATATGTATAACAATTAGCTCATGTCACTCCTAGCTTGAGCTCTGAGTGTGTGCGTAGGAGAGATTTTTTGACAGGTTAGCTATGGTTTTTTGTATATATTTACATGTATGTATGCGCGTTATAATTTATATTTTAATTTAAATTTAACTAGTCAGATTTGATTATATTTTGAAAATATGCACATATGTTTATATGTGTCTAGAGATCTATATTTAATATTTAAATAAATTTTACTTTTGTAGGGGTCTATTGGACATCCAGACCCTCACCTGGACTCTCCCTCAGATGGTCGCTCCGTTCGTGGCCGACATGATGCATGTTGATTTGCTGGACTTTATAGCTCATTTGTTTATCTTTTAATATATGTAAATTTTAGACTTTCATATTATATATTCATGCATGTATGAAGTTTCTAGATTATACTTTATACAATTTGTGTTTGATCAGATTATATATTTCATGCATGTATGTTAGATTATGTACTTTATATAGTTTGTGTTTGATCCTGGATTATATATCATGTGCATGTATGGTTAGATTATACTTTATATGTATAGTTTGTACATTTGATCTTGGATTATATATCACATCATTCGTATTCAGATTATCTATGATCATGCACATGTTAGATTACTTACACACTTTATATATATGTGTGTGTGTGTGTGTGTGTGTGTGTGTGTGTGTGTGTGTGTGTGTAGTTCAAGTGTTTGATCATATTTGCATATTTGATATATATACTTTAAATATTTATTTAAGTTAATTGATGTGTTTGATTATATGTAACTTATTAGATCACATGTGTATATGTATGTGCATGTTGGATTATTCTTTTAAATTATATTATATAAGATCACCTAGATTGAACGGGTGTAAATGTTTAATTCAAAAAATATTTCTAAGAGTTCTCTAAAACTTTCAAATTTATATATATTTGTGATTGAATTTGTGTACATGTAGATAGATTAAAAAAAGAATGATATGTTTTAAATTTTGAATTTTACTACATGTAACATGTATATGTAGATATGCATTTAATTTAAATGAATTTATGAACAATATATCCACTCCACTGTGCAAGCCATGAACAATTTAAGAATCACACTTGTTCATATCAAATGAACAAACTCAAGTTAATGAACATATTCAATAATTTAAATTCTAGGTGTACTTATAGGTGTACGAAATAGCTCACACCATGTACTTCTAGGTACATACTAAATAGTTCACAACACATCAAGTGGTTCAGACCGCTCTTCAATTATTACACACATGTCCTAATTTAATATCAAATTTACACATACATCCTAATTTAATATGCATTTTTAATTAAATTTACACGTGCATTTTTAATTAAATAAATACATGTCCTAATTTACTTTACATACATGTTAAATTATTTTAACAACTTACAAATTACATATGCATACATGCATTTAGAATTAGATAGACTATACATCCCAATCAAGTGCATACATTGGGCCTTAAAACATTTTCAACTTATCCACATGTCCCAATTTACTTTACATTTAATATAATTGAAAATTTCATATTTAACTAAACAATATGTGGTCCACACAAGCCATATATATATACTAAATATTAAATTCAAACACTTTAATGTATTTAATAATTTATCCAAGTTGGGGATGACCCCGTAGTGCAACAGATGTTGCAACTCCGTGTTAATACAGAGGTCCCAAGTTCGAAACTCTCAAACCTTGCTTGTTGCGGTGGATGTCCTTGTGACATCTCTGGTGGCCGAGCTGGTAGTGTTGATTGGGGAGTGTTAATACCCCTCTGAATATGGACACAAGTATTGGCTGGTTGTCCACGCATGCAGACAAGCAACAACGAGTGCGAAGAGAGCGAAGTGATAAGGAGAAAGCAGAGCGATAAGGAGTTAGAAGTGATAAGGAGAGAAGTAGAGTGATAAGGAGTACAAAGTGATAAGGAGAGAAGAATGGAGAGATAAGGGGAGAACAAAGTGATAAGGAGAAATGTTAGGAGGTGTTGATACCTCAGTATAATGTACTCGGGGATGGGGTCCCCCTCTGTGGCCCCACTGGTTCAAGCTCCAGTCAAAAGAAGTCACCGATCAAAAAATAAAATAGAAATAATTTATCCAAGTTTCAAAACAAGTTAAGTTCTAATTTATCAAGTATTAATTCAATTCATGGGTTGAAACACATGTACTTTGGTTTACTATTTACAGTTCATACCACATCAAGTGGTTCAGACCGCTCTTCAATAACACTTAATATTTTCTCATGATCTTCACTATCTAGTCTCCACTTTTGAGACCACTTGCGGCGTGGAATTGTATGAAGAATTAAGCCAACAACAATGACCAAGTAGCTATACTGATATACATTGTTGTTAATTTGGTGTTCAGTGAAATGAATCCCATGTTGAACAATTTTAACTTGTTTGGAATATGTCCCTTGCACTACAACTGAGCCTGCATGTACATGTATATAAGAAATGAGAAATAAAAAATTTGCACGTAAGCGAGCTATGTACATATAAAAATTAAAACATGTGAAGATGTGTGCATGTTTAAAATAAATTTATTTAAAATAATTTAAATGTTCAAATCAGTTCAAACCTGTGGGAAAGGACATTCCATCACTTATTTCAGATTTTGTTAACTTCTTTCTCTCTTCTGTGCAACACAATAAATAATAACTAACACCTTCTATATTTCCATCTTCTGCTATGACTGCAAAAATATCTCCCACAATTTGAAACAAGTTAAATAAATTTAAAATATGCATGTACTCAATTTAAAACTTGTATAATTTATTTACATGTACACAACATTTTTTAAGGAAATAAATATATATTTAATTTAAATATATGTGTACGTCATATACCTTTTTTAATCAATCTTGAAATATGGTCATAATCACCAGAAATCAAAGGAATGCCTTCAAAGATTTCATCCTCATTTGAATCCTCGTATGTGTCAGAAACATCTAGTGGCACCAATTTCCATTCACTAACATAGCCAAGCTCTTGGTTCTTGCAATCAACATATCTTTCCAAAATGCAATCAAAACAAAAACATGAATAATCCCTAGTGTACAATGTCCATGGGTGATTATCTGTACTCATGACACAATGCAAAGATCTTGTCCTCTCCACGCTCTTGCATCCATGCATTGATCTTCTATCCACATCTGCAAAATGTACATGTGTACACAAACATACATGTAGATCAATTTGTTAAATTAAAACATTTGGACTAGGAATATTTTAAAAAAATAATTAAAAAATAAAATAAAACACTAAAACAGAACATGTACCGGTTATCTCCCAAAACACTCTATATGGAATGGGTCTGTATGTTCTCGATGATGATTCACCGGGATAATTAGGTTGCATAAAGTGTTTCTTACACCATTCAACAACATCATGTGCATCGTCTATATAATCTCTTGTATAATTTATTTGATGCTTTCTTAGAGCACGTTTGATACAAGCTTCTGCACCATCATGTTCACCCTTTCCATGACCACTCTAAAAAAAACTCCAAACATGTAGTATTTTGTCATTTCGATGATATCTACATAGTGTATAAAATGGCCTCAAAGATTTAAATTGTGCCACACATCCATCGGACCAAACAAAATGTTTAACTATTGTTATGCCTCTCTCTTTCAAATATTCAAAAAACTTCTTAAAGCAATGTTGTACAAAAAGTGTGTCATGCTCCTTATCATCACTGATATAGAAGTAGTACTCTTTATTAATGACATGATTTTGAAATGTACTATCCACACCATCCAAATCCATTTGTGCATGTTGATAACACACATGCACCATAATAGTGATTTGCTTTGAAAAGTAATACTCTGATTGAATCTCTTTTTGATGCACAAAAGATTTTCTGCGAAGTCCACTGCAGATAGAATAGTTCCAAGTGGGAAAGTGTCTCTTCATGTTTTATATTGTTTTGCTTGCCACTTGACCAAAAAACCATGGCATATGTATGGTTTTATCAACTTACGAATTTTTTTCATAAATGTTCCAAGAGGTATTTCCTCTTCTACATAATCTAACCTTGTAGATTCCTTTCCAAATTTTGTTTCAATTTTTTTGTACTTGTAACTCTTGCAATTTACCATCTTCCTCATGTCAGTATCTTCATCTCTCAAAGGCAATTTAGCTAACTCCCCACATGTTCCACAAATTCCTTTCATGCAATTTATTTGACCAATTGTATTATCATATGATTTATCACATAAGATGGATGCTGTGAATTGACTTGTTCGTTTAGGAGGAGCTTTTTCATAACCATCACTATCTTCTCTAATATTTTGAAACACCTAATTGTACTGATCAAATTCAATGTGATAATGACAATAACAAGTTTTTAAGACTTTGTTTACCTTCACATAATATGGCCTTAACCGTTTAAACATGGTTTGTCCAATCTTTATATGAGGGTTTGTTATAGTAAACAACATATACAATTCATGTTTTGTTGTGTCTAACCAATATTTTACATGGAGATCATAATGATCAGGGCCAATCCTTTTCTTGATAACATCTCTACTGTTTGATGAAGGACTAGTATTATCATTCCAAAAACTTGTCACGAAACTCCTAACAACATCTTCAATTCTATCAGAATGAGAAGCTCTAGACATAATTGCCCAATTCCCTTCTGAGGTAGTATCATCCAAACTCTTTCTCCTTTTCACATATTTTAATATTGTCCTTCTACTAAAACCAAACTCAGATGATAGTGAAGAGACTTGTCTTTTTTGAGGCAATCTTTCATTTACTAAAGATGTCAACATCGCTCTTCTTGAAATGGTCTTATCTACTGTTCGAGATTTTTTACCAATGTTCACCAAACCTTTCTTAACATTATCAATAATAGATTTTTGTAGCTAAGAAGTTTTCCTCTTTTGACTTGTTTTATCTATACCCAACAATTTCAGTGGATCTATTAAGTCTTTACGAGTAAGTACAATTGATAACAATTGAGCTTTCTGTAGTGTAGTATCAATATTGTAGAAATGAGACATTATTTCTTTTGCACTTTTATTCATTGACCTCCTTTTAGTATG